>NW_008795710.1:818993-903900 GCF_000699145.1 Aptenodytes forsteri | reverse complement strand
GTAAGACAACTGAGACAGTGGCAGTGGGTGGGGAATATACTGAACTAATAAAAGCAAGTGGCAGGCCTTCTGCATTTTTTTTTTTTTTGGTTACTTTTGACAGTCCTAAAGGAAGCAGAAAAATAAGCATAGATAACTGTATGTAGTCTAGAAACTTTCTGGCAGGGAAATGCAGTACTGTGGGAGTAAGGAAAAGGCTGGTCTTGGAGCAGTACCAGGTGAGCCCCGGGTCTGGAAGCAATCCCAGTACCGAAATCCAACCCAGCTCACATGGCACCATGCACAGTGCTGCGCATCGGTATTTTTCTAGAAATGAGGAACAGTAGTTCCTCCTCTCCAACACACCTTCTGCCAGCAGTTGTCTTCCTGGCAGATACACGATCTAGAAACGCTCAGGCTGACAGCCCATGCCAGCAAATACATTAAATTGGCCTCCCCTTTGCCCTCCCACGGCAAAAACAGCCCTATAACAGAGACCAGCATTGCCACTTGCTTTCCTGTAGCACAATCTGATTTCAGCTCCCATTCATGCTTCACTTTATATGCATCGCATTTTACTAGGCTCTTTTTGGCTCCTTTTCACATTGGAAACAGTTGCCATCATTTCCTAATGCTTTGTGATACACATACAGTAGTTTTGTGCCTTTGTTCCCTTTTACTTCTTTAAATCCTCGTATTGTGTTTTGCCAACAGATCAGTAAAAGAAAGAATCAAAGTCATCATTCTATGCAGTGAAATTTTCCATTTGTCTTTCTATTCCTCATCTTTCATTAATGATGCACAAAGTCCTATCTTTTCCTTTCTTAATCCTTTACCATTCTCTATCCTTTGTACTTTGTGATGTACATGGACTTGTGTTACAAACTCTTCAAAGACATCATCACTCTTTACATTTATATGCACTGAAATATCTTTGTAATCTATGATCAAAGACTTGCTATATCTGGCTGCATTCACTTTATTTACTCTTCCTAGTCATCCATTTTATTTATATTAATTTTTTCTACAATGTTGTGCTTTCTGAGCCATCAAATCGGAAAGTCAAGGCAATTCCAAGTCATATTAAGCCAACGTGCTGGTCATCTGACTACAGTGCAATGTATACAGAAAGGCAGAGGTTAGTCAAAAAAACCCCTGATTTTCACCTGTTAATATAACTAACCGTCACTCAACCTCAGATACTGGTAGGCATTATTCCCCCTAATTCATAAGGATTACGGTAAAGCCTTTCCTTGCTGAACTCAAGGATTTATCAGTTTGCCCATGGATGCATTGCTCAATTAACATGTGCTATTGAGATAATAGTTCCCCCTCTCTTAAAAGCAGGTAAATCTAAGCTGAAGCAAACCCTCTTCTTCCGAAATAGTGTCTGCCAATGGAGACAGTTTTTAAGGCCTTTGATGGTCAGTCCCTAACTTGCAAGTCTTCAGCCCGTAGTCAGTTTGTCTTTGTCCCATGAACCTATCCACCAACATCTCCTAATTAATAGATTTCAAAGTACCACCTTTATTTGGACTTCCTTCCATACTACCTTTAATACTTGGGCAGAGCTTCCCACACACACCCCCAAAATTAAAGTCCCTGCTCGAAACTCTTCTGTGTCAGAGAAGGTGACGTTTAGGATGCTGACACTTCATCATCACACCCAGTACTGCACTGTTGTTTCTTTTCCTCTCCCAAATCTGTACCCATCTGTTGCTTTTTCTTATACTTAGGGTTGTGTCCTTATGTAGCACTTGCCATTGTTGAGTCCCAGCCCATAAATTAAAATGATAACAGAAATGATGGACTCTAACAAGTAACAGAGACTAGTAAAATTTTAGATTTGCTACACAGAGAAAGAAGTCTCCACTATGTTTGAGATATTTCACACCTAACCAACTTCAAAGGAATGTTTTCCTCACCCTCACTCCAAATATTTACTAACTTTGTGCTCCTTTACCTGGAGGCATTAAGCAGTGCCAACAAGACAGGCACGAACATAAGGAAAAAAAAAAAAAAAAAAAAGAGGTGGGCATGTAGTTTTGAAGCAGCAAAGCTCATATCACATTAGTGACCTTAAGGAAAACGGGAACTAACTGATGTCCTCAAATCAGTACCCACATCACTTCGACCTTTCCCCAAAGTCCATTAGGCTGAACAAAGAGATCATACCAACCACATCAACTTATGGATGTGACCCCTATAGAACGTTCATTAAAACACAAACGTGTATCCTTACACCAGAACGTTCATTAAAACACAAATGTGTATCCTTACACCACAACAAAGATAGATATTAGTATGCTCCCAGTGCAGCACCATGTGAATTATGGCATCATTTTGCGGGAGGACCAGATTTTTAATTGGGGAATTTTTTCCATAGGTATTTTCATTTTTGGTGGTAGTATGTCTGAGTGAAGGCGGAACACAAATTAACACTTGGTCTAATAAAGTACATGGATGATCACCATTATTTCACAGCTAGACAATGAGGTCCAAGGAGTGCAGAAAATTCTGTTGGTTTTTTTTAGCCAGTAAAATATTGAACTCCCTTTGTAGCTTTAATCCATACACATACTTTCTGACTTTTTCTTTTTACTATTTATGTTCTTCTGTCATCCATTTCTGACCAGTTCCCCTCTTTTCTTTATTTCTTTAGCCTTCCATTTCAAAAAGCTGAAATTTCCACTTACCCCATAATTGCCTCAACATTCATGAATTAACCTTGGATGCTGAACTTTGTCCTAAGTTCTTTCCGAACCCAACTTTTCATTCAGAAATGCGCATTTGTGCTCTGAAATATTTTTCAGCTCTTCAAGGTTATATTGTCTAGCCATTTGATTTCAGGGTGGAGGTTACTGTAGTACTTAGATGCCTTCTACATCAATATGCTTAGTTTAAACAAGGGCTTTGGGATTTTTTTTGGAGACTTTTTGTTGGTAGGCTGTTTGGGCAGCAGGTGACTGAAATACAGTTTTACAGGTTAACAGCATTGCAACGAATGTACCAAAATAAATTATGAATTAATAAATAAGATGAAAGTGCTAAATAAACATAATTAATTTGCAACTTACAACTATTTTTAAAAGCCCATATAAAAAGATCATGTTTAATGAACGTCAAGACTGCATTATTAAATCTCAGTAACAGCAGAACAAAATATGCCTAAAGAATGAACAGGAACATCAATGAAAATATGTATCCATATGCTTTCAAACAAAAATATGAACTACAGAACTCGATGACCATATTCAAAACACCGTGAAACACAGATCTTTTGAAGATTTTTCTATCACTAACTGGCAGGTTGAACAGCTGCTAGTTTTAGCAGCATTTGTTCTACTTTGTTTACAATTCTGTTGTATTTAGTGCAATTCCACGCATTCAGCAATAGAGCGGCAGTAAATATTAGCTATACCCTGCACTGCTTTATCAGGCATTTAGTAGCACAAAGCTTGACTTTATGCTGTATTTGAGCCTTCCATAGTCTGGCTTCCCCACAGAACCTAACACGGGTTTAGGATTATTTTAATCTACCCTAATTAGGCCTTTCTTAATTCTGGTTCACAGCAAGGTTGCCACAAAGCCAGTAAGGTATAGTCACTTATTTTGCTTCCAACAACACGCTCCTACAAGCGAGAGGAACTACTGCTCTGAAAATCTCTATATACTGCATACACTGTACGGGGCACCTGAACCTGCCCCCTTACATGCCAGTGAAACGGTATTATGTCCCTGAAGTCTAGCAAAAAGTGATGACCACAGTTATTTGCACTCTGCTATAGTGGAAGCCATTTAAAAAAGTGACAGTTGCTACACTTAATAGAAAACGCAACAAAACGCCTTGGTAAATTCAGCTATTGCAAGTAGTAAGTGCGCAGATTTTATTGCTGTTCCCTACCTGCAACTCTGCAAACACATTGCAAATAGCGATACATTAACTGTGGCAACATGCCTTTAAAGTGCTGGCCCTGCTGTAGAGGGTCAGGAGCTCGCTAGAGACACCACGGAGATGCTTCCCGCTGGAAAAAGGGAACGCTGATCAATTGTGGGTTGCTGCTGTGAGTCAGCACCTTCTATCAAAATCAGACCCGGGATCGATATCCCTGGATATAACCCTCATGCTCATTCAGCTCTTTAGAAGCAAAGAGGAATGACATATATATGGGGCAAAATTTTCTCTGATCACAAGATCATCCACTTGAGTAAGGCAAAATGTTAACAACCTCTATAAATAGTAATATTAACTTTAAAACTGTAGCATAACACAAAAGCCATTTTATGCCCTTAAGTGCATTAAAAAAACAATAGTAAATAACTCCTGCAGAGGGGTTGGAAACATATACTCTAGGATTAGAGCACTGAAAGGACTAATTATAAAAGTGGAGTGCAATACTATTTAAAATATCAGTCTTCGGCGTTAACAGCCCACAAGCCAAATCACGCCCTTGGCCAAGCAAGTTAGCTGCAGTGGGAGCACTCTACATGCTTTTTTGGCAAAAAGTTAGCTCCAAAGAAAGGCAAATTCAAGTAGTTGTCACTGATGTTGAGCCAAAAAAGCTTTCTGGCTTTAGCATTCTTCTCTGCAAGGTCAGAGGTGACCACAGTACCTTTATTATTGCTCATAGTTCATTTTCTTTGAATAATACATGAATACAATCCAACAAGCTAATTAAAGACATAAACCTTCTCTTGGATTGGATTAAGGGTTGTAATTTTTCTTTCCTGTAGGAGCACAATTTTTTTACAGCTTGAAGTTACATATTTTCACAAGACAATGCAGAATGAAAGAGGGAAACAAAGAAATACATGCTTTACAAAAAGCCAATAAAAAGGAGACAGATTAGCTTTCAATCACACTGAAACAGGTCAAAGAAGTAAATCTAACTTCGCAGAGGTATAAAGGAAAGATCCATCTTTGTCTCTGTGGTTTAAATAAAAGTTTGACAAGAAAGTTAATAATATGAAAGAGAAAGGAGGATTTATAAAAATCTTTTTGCAGAAGTAAATAATTGAAACAAGCCACAGACCTCAGAAATTATTGTAGCTCCACTTCAACATGAAAAAAACCCTGCTGAATTTAGCACAGTACGCAGAATGTCACGGAATGCCAACACTTCAGAAAACCAGCCTGCATAAAGACAAAGCAATTTCAGAAGCTTCACTGTTAACAAAAATTAGCCGAAATTTTACCGACTTCAGCACCTTCATGCCTATGCGCACATCCTAAGCAAGGATAATATGGTGTAGCATGTTTCCTAAATATAAGACTTTGAGCCCAATGTCTCCCTGCAAATTCTCTCTCCCTTGCCTGCTTTGGAGCATTGCTAACTGCAACATGCACTGTTGCAACCCATTTAATTAAATCCCACTCTCCCTCCTTCACAACAGGCCCACGACAGAAGGGATTTGCCGAGAACGATCAAGCCACGCTCAGAAGTGAAAACCTTTTCTAGGAGAAGCCCCCAGCACGCATCCTCAAGAACAAAGTTTCTGAGAAAATAAGCATGGCATAGGCAATAAAGGAAGTTTCCTTCAGCTGTAACTCAGACGGTCATATCCGTCTGCAACCGCAGTGTGGAGAAGTTTACCTGTGGCCCTGCTACAGAAGCTATTTCCATAAAAACCTTTCAGAAAGGTATTCTCTCACCTTAAACCCAAACCGTTCAACATTCAGAAACTCAATGCAAGACCAAAAAAAAAAAAAAAAAATCATCTCTATCAGGAGCTCACTTAGCCTACCCCAGGATGAAAAAGAAAAATTTAAAAAGGGAAGAAGCCAAAAAAAAAAAAAAAAAAATCATCTCTATCAGGAGCTCACTTAGCCTGTCTTGCTCACGCACTCGGGAGTTAAAGGGACTGTTCATAGAAGGAATTATCCTCCCTGGACAGCCTGGTGGAGGCT
This sequence comes from Aptenodytes forsteri, assembly GCF_000699145.1. Lineage (NCBI taxonomy): Eukaryota > Metazoa > Chordata > Aves > Sphenisciformes > Spheniscidae > Aptenodytes > Aptenodytes forsteri. The sequence continues at coordinate 898,013 of NW_008795710.1, read as the reverse complement.
TTGAAGTTGGGAAAGCAACCAGTTTCTTAGCACCAGCTGGACTTTCTTTAGCTAGCAAATTTGCTGCTAATTCAGTAGTTCAAATCAGCAAGAGCTTCCTATTTCTTGCTTTCCCTCTGGCACATCACGATTTTTTTTTTCCCCCCCCTACTTTCATGCTAAAGGACTGGAGTTTGTTACTGTGCCCACACTAGGCATGTGGGGAGGCTTACTAGGTGAGAGTCAGAGGTTTTATGCAGCCTTCTGGACTGGTTTTAAGGGATCAAATGGTCTCCTTTAATCCCAAATTTTTACCTACGTTTTATCACTGCCAGTTCTATCTCTGCACACCCCTAATTTTCTGGCAGGATGAAGAGTATATGCATTCCTCAGCTACGAGTGACTAGCATATCGCTCCAGCTTCTGCTGCTCAGCTTTATTCTGCCACCTTGATTAACTGAGTCTTATTTCCTCAGAGCTGCTTAGTGCGACATCTGATTCCCCAGAATCCTAAAATTGTTGCTCAGAAATGAGTGCAGATTATTTGGCCTACCTATTTATCAGCTTTGGAATGGTAATCTAAGGTGATGACTACCTCACATTTTTACATTTTGTCTTAGCTAAGATTGTAGTTTCAAATATTATCTGATTATCTTCCTCCCCTGACGAGTTTGAAAGAAACAAAAGGCAGTAACGAAGATGCAGGCTTTAATTGCAGGAGGGAAAAAAAAAAGGCTCTGCAGAAGTTTCATGTGGCAAAATCAGCAACAAATGTCATTGTCATGAAATAAGCTGTCATATCATAGAGTGTGTGCAAATGAGAATGAGTATCTTCCACAACAAGAAAGCGCTCGCACACTGGCTGCGAGATCTGGAACTTGTTACAAAGAACTGAAACACACACACGCACACAAAAATAGCAATGACGACTGAAACACCGGGTATTCACAGAAGATCAAACAGGTGAAGGGGGTAGGGAACCGTCAGTTTAAAAAGGTCAAAGACTGAAGCCCTTTGGATCCAAATAACTGGGGAAAAATACTAAGATTGGATATTGTTAAAGCCCGCTTTAGAACGCAAATTTCATTTCAAAATGCACTTTCACTTCCAAACTAATATTTAGTATTAGGTTTAAATTTATCCAGGACTTCTGTTACTATGGAAGACTAATCTCCCAGTTAGAGGAAATAATATTTTAATAATAGTACTTGTTTACTTTAAGCTTGATAGCAAACATATTTCAAACACTGGTACTGAATCAAAAGCAGGTGATGGATGCTATTTTAGGCACTAGAAAGATATTCTAGATCAAGAGAGATACAGACTAACTGGAGAGAGTAACAGGAGCGCAATGAGGCTAGTTGGAGATTTGCAAAGCACGACATGAAGGAAGATTAAAAACATTAAGGGTTGTGTACCCTAAAGAGAAGATGACTCATGGAGGGGGAACCTCAAAGTCTTCATATACATAGAGTAGAATATAATCTTTTTTCCATGCCTGTGACAGATAAGACAAGTTACTCAGTTTTCTTGACTAATTACAAGGAGAAAGATTCAGGGTAAACGTCAAGAAAACCTTTCTAATGGCAGGGATGAGGAGACAGAATAGATTAGCTGAGCGTCATCTTTCTACCATTGGAGATCTTTCAGAACACATTGAATAAATATCTGTCAGGATTAATATATAGTTGATCCTGCCTTAGGGCTGATGGATGAGTTACATGACCTCTCTAATATCCTTCCAGATTATCTTACCATGATTCTGTTATGCAGTTGCTCACAAAATCAGGAACTGGATTTCACATAGCTAAAAATGCTGTTTCCAAGGTTCTTTTGGAACTCACGACTGGTACAAGATAAATATCCTTTTCAGGTACCACAGAGCTATTGGTTTCCCTGCTGTTGCAATCACCATATTTAAGAAGCTGGGAACATACACAGAAGTGGGGGTAATTTCCATTATTCAGTTTGGAAGCCAGTTCTGAAGGGTGGTAGATTAACTGCATTGCAGTTGTGCTAAGGACCATTTCAGCAAAGGTACACCTGTTAACAGCACCCTTGAAATACAGACATCTTTAAATCTTTTAAGTTGTCCACTTGAAAGACTTAATTTCTGCTGAGGTGATAAAGGTTTAACTAATATAGCTTGATACCCAACCTGGGAAATATCAGGGAAACAAATAAAGAGTTTAAACACCATTTTGGAGACCTTAAATGCAAGATCTCCTCCAAGTCATGTACTAGCAAGGCTCTCAAGTCATTCTTGCTTAATATAGAATCATAGAATATCTTGAGTTGGAAGGAACCCATAAGGGTCAATTAACTTACTGCCCAAATAAGTTAATTCTCACCTTTAATGCAGCCAGAAGGCTCCCATGAACCAGATTACTGAAAAATTGAATCTTTGGCCTTTCCGAGATCTAGTTCATAGCAATAAGAAGATTTGATATCTTTTCAATAAACTCATTTGTCTGAGAAAAGTATTTTAGGAAATGTTGGCAATGACTTTAAAGAATCTATCCTTCTAATGATTCTTGTCCTGTGTATACGCTGACCGCCTGTGCTTCTGAACATCTGCAATCTGAACTCTCTTAATAAATCTTTCAGACACCAGGAAGAGACAGGTTTTAGAGTTTCCTAAATCAATGGCCTCTGTGTCTTTTAATACATTCCATTTTGGACACCCTCAAGATGATTGAGTTTGTTTGTTAACTGGGGCTAAAATTGACTTACATTATGATAGACCATGAGAGCACCTGAGGTACAGCCAAATCAAAGCAGTCCTCCTGCTCCAGAGGTGTACACAGCACCACATGAGATTTCTATATCTTGCGTAGCATGCAGTTACCTCTCCATTATCTCTACCCTTAAGCAAAAAAAAAAAATATAACAGAGCTGAACTGTCTACAAGCTTTCAAAGCTCATGATTGAAGACCAGAAGATGAAAAGCTGCCTGCACCATGCCCCGGACACTCCTGCTGCGGATTAGTATTAGGTCCCGTCTCTGAGCCCATGAACTGAGCTTCTTTCACTTAGCATCACTCAGTTTCTCTGTGAGCCTATTTACAAGACAATCTGTTTTAATCACACAGGCCATTCATCTAGATCCCAAGCAAATTAAATTCAAGCCTCAGCTTTCATCAAAGCAATCCTTGTTTGTGTTGCAAGATGTGTATTTTGATCTCATCATAGCCCAAGCCTTAAATCCCTAATGCCACTTTGCCACGAGTGGTATCTGGTGTTGCTCACCTGTTTACAGCTAGCTCCTGAAATACGCTCTTCAGCATCAGAGAAGACAACTGTTTGACATTTTCTGTCCTGGTCGCTACTCTCCAAATCATGTGAAAAACAGAGAGAGTGGGAGATCCCCTGTGCCCTGGGACTTTTTAAGCATAACTCTTTGGAAAAAGAGGTTGGGAGATGCATGCAGGGCACCAGGTCGGGCAGCCAGGCAGCAAGAGCAGCAGCGAGAGACTGCAGCACAGCAGAGATGGGCAAACAAGCAGAACCTTTCCAGAACCTCTGCAAAAGACTCTTCTAGAAACCAAGGAAACTTCTGAATTTGAAAGCACATTTCCAGAGGAAAACAAACCTAAAGACTTTTCCCTTCCCTGACACAGTAAGGAACAAAAAGCGGATTTATCAAAAAAAAAACCCCACCACACCAAAAACAACGCCAACCAAAACAAAATCAAAACCACACACACACAAAACACAACAAACAAGAGGAAACTCTGCCTATTGGGGATGCTCACATTAGGACTCCACATCCATGTCATTTACTATCCCCATGTCAACAGTCTGTGTTGGTGAGGAATAACTGCCACAAATTTATCAAAAAACAACCTGGCTTTTCACAATTATTTGGGCTTCGCAATAATGAATTTTTCTTCTCCCCCAGTAAAGGTAAGCATTACAAAACAAGGTGTCAGCAGCTTTTACAAGAATCAGCTGAAGTGACAATGGCAAAAGTTCATGCTAAAAGCTCAGTTCTTACCTCGTTATGAGAAACTGCACAATGAAAAGCATTGGCCAGTGTTGTACAGTGACAGTAATAGCAGTAGATAAAAATCCTCTCCCAAATCCTGGTTTTACACCTTATTATACCTGGCATTCCTCAACAGAAAGGAATGGTCACATAAGCTGCTTTCCATAGCAGTTTGTTGGCTAACAGCTGGTTGAGGATGAGGTAATGCTGGGTAGCAGCTTTACGACTTCACCTCACAGCTGCAGGTTTCATCTTAGTTACAAATCCCTTTCAGAAAGGGAACGGAAGAGGTTTTTGCCTCCACTAGTTCACTTAACTCACTAAGCTACTGTGCTTTGTATTTTCCATCCTTTCTCTCCAAGAGGAAAAAAAAAAGTCATGAAAAGTCAACACATTAAACCATTCAACTACTTTAGAAGCATAATGCAAACCTCACACATCCAAAGTTTTGTTCTAGTTAGAATTTTCAGAGTAGCACAGCACAGTATTATGCAGCTTATGGACTGAAACAGTGCTTCTGAAGCTGCTCTAGCTTATCAGTTTAAAAAATAAATTTTAAAAAAATCAATGCATATTTAAGAGATGTATTATTAATTAGGCAACAGAACAGAGCAGTTTCCCTGGAATTATTCCAGTCTGTAACTGAAAACCATATGCAGGATGCCATCCAGAATAAAACCCCTTAGTAGCTCAAGGGGAGGATTTCACACAGCAAGCTCAATGGCTAGCCTGTCAAGAAAAGTGTATTAGGACACAATCTCTTCTCTTTCCAGTTTATGTTGGGCACAGCAGAGTAATTCAGGGGATGGATTTGGGATAGGCGACTCTCTTAGTCCCTAAAAGTTAACAATAGCATGAGGACTGCTTGTGGGATCGCCCAAGCAAATTCTACCTCCTTCTCATATCCAAAACACAGATTTCCCTTGACAGACTCACGTCCCACAGTGAAGATGCCAGAAGAACTAGGAAATCCCACCCAACATCGCCATGCTACTTCAACAGCAGAGTGATGTTACTACTTGAAATATCAAATCCATGGTCCAATTTGAGATGCTGGACAAAGAACAACTGACGTGAATTTAATGACTTCATTATAAATTTTCTCACGCTTACCTTGTAGGCCCAGCTCTGATCCTGCTGGCCAAGTGCCTACGTGCACTGCAGAGCTGGAAATCAGGAGCACTCGGCTCAGTAGAAGCAGGGAGTATTTAAAGACGCTTTCTTATTCATAGAGCCAAAGACAGTCCTCAGTGCAAATTAAAACAATCTGCACGCCATCGTGGCTTGTGCTTGCTGACACTGCAACAGGGATGAATGCAGAGGTAACCCAGTCCAGGCCTGTAAATGAATGACAGGGAGCACAATTAGCATAGCAGCCAAAGAAGTACTTCACCCTTCTTTAGAGTATTATATTACATTGGCATTTAAATGTAAACACGTGTAAAATTGAGTATTCACTTACTTTTTGCACAAGAATAAGTGAGAATGCAAGTTCCAGTTAACGAAGCATGAGCCATAGATTGCTTGATAGAGCACAAACCAGAAGCCTGTTAGAAAATTGCCTTCTGCCTGTTTGCACAAGCCAGCTGGCAGGCCAGATTCAGCTAAGAAGTTGTGACAGTGCAACCCAAACACACACCTACAACCCCACCTCAGGGTTATCTCTGTACGGCTGTTGCTCATGATGCAATAACAACTAGTTATTAACAACATTTATTTTGAAGGGTGCCCTCTGTATGCAACCTCATGCTCATACGCAAATCAAGCACAGCTGAAGCAGTTACTGTGCACCAGCTGTGTACATGCACAGTCTTAAACTATTGCAAACGCAAAGAAACACAACTTAGCCTCATCGGCAATGAAAGAGCATCAGCTCACGTGGATTATAGGCACGCTGTCAGAGACCACAAGCCCACTGCAGTTAAACTGTGCTGAGTGTCAACTGTTCCTATTAACAGTCTTTTTACTTCCTCCCATCCCCAAAAAGAAGAATTAAAAATCCGCTGAAAGTTCTTACATTCAGCAGAGGACATTGCCGGCAGAACCACAGTACAAGGCATCTGCTTCCCTGTGGGTCAGCCTGCAAGGAAAACCAGGGCACCCATCTATCCACCGTGCCTATTGGGCAAACAACTTCGAGTTTTCAGCATCGCAAAACTCAGTCCCACATAAGGTGCTGGGAAAACGGCTGCAGGGCACACGGATTTGTTCAGCACCTTATTGCAGAAAGGCAGTGCAGCAGAACAGCATCTGCCCTCAAACCTGTCTGATGTGACCTTGTGCAACTTGACCTTCTATATAACACAGGGCAGATTGGACTTCCCATAATTAATCTTGGAATTAGAGCTGAGCTTTCAGAAAAGCATCTGATCTCCATTTGGACATTGTAAGTCATGGAGAATCCACCAAAGCCTGCAATCAGCTGCTCCCTTGCTTCGTTCTCTGCAGATTTGCTTGACATTTTTTGACATTCAGCCTCTGGGCCTTGTACTAGTGAGACTGAAAAACCTTCTACCGCCAAAACTCAATCATTTTTGTGGGTCCAGTTTAATTCTCCCAAACTTCAGGAGCTCTGCCTCATTACACAATCTATGAAGAGAAGAGTCAGTCCAAGCCCCTCCAAAGACCAAGTGAGTGCACATAAAGTCTCAGGTGCCTGAACTTAGGATGATACTGGTCAAATTATGCCTTAGGCTTCTCTTCATAGACGTGAGCTCTTAAAACCCACCTATTGGTATTCCACAGAATCAGGGATTTTACCACCACCACATCAGATGCCCGTGGTGCAAAGCAGGGCGTGCTCCAGATAAATGTTTCCATGCGCAAACCTCAAACTTGTGTTTCCATCTGACTGTCCCACACAGAATCCAGATGCACGGATGTGCTCCACAAACACACTTGGATATCATGTCTCTTTTTGACAGGTGTTGGAAGTAATTCAGTAAAGTTCCATTAATGCAACTTTAAAGCAAAAGGACTCCAGGCTAAATTTGAAAAAAAAAAAAAATCCAGAGGAAAGTATACACAAGCTGACATGGCTCTTATGTAGGGCTAGTCATTTTGCCTTCCTCCTCCTTCCTTTTTACTTTTCCCTTCCAGAGGGACTCAACTTAGGCTGAGTGTTGAACTGTCAGTTCAGATTTTCAGCCTTAAGAGATGAATTTCCCTTATGACTTGAGTCATGCCCATACTAACTTTTTGCAATTGTGTATGTGTAGTTAAACATATTCAGCTACACTGAACCTGATTGTTAAAAGCCTGAGTAAATATAACTACACCCTTGTTATCTTGTTTAAAGGTAGAAAGATTAATTTGAATTCTAACTCGAAATACTGATTCAATGAATAAGCCTGAAATGTAGTGGTTTTCAATTACACTAAGAAATTGGTCTTTTGAATTTCCAAATTATGCAAGGCAAAGTAAGTTCAATTTAATCTATACGCGGGGATATATTTGCCATCTTCATAGCGCTGGATGTCAGTGGGCAATAGCTAAGAGGCAAGTGAAAAAAATGTAATGTTGGCTGTTGGTGCCCTCCAGGGGCCAGGCCCAGTATAGCCTTCAGGCAAAACACGTAATTTTTGAGCATTCAAGCAAAATACAATAAATATTGCATATTATCACCCTGCTTTAAAAGGGTGCAAGTGCCATTATTCATGCTACCCTCGGAGGATAGTTTCTCTTCACAGCCCCACAGAACTGGGATGCTTGATCAAACAGGAGCAATACAAGGGAGGTATGTATTTATATTTGACTACTTCCACTTTCCCTGCCTAGATTCCTAAGAAAACAAGGTTTATATTCGATCACGTTGTGTGTCTGTCTGTCCTCTTCCATTAATGTGGCAGCCTTTGCCTGGATTCCAGTAAACCTGGGGGACAAGTAGAGGTGGCGAATATACTACACGCTGACAGCATTCCTGAAAATAGGCATCAAGAAATGAAAGCAACTAAACTTGATGCCCCACACGCTAGGAGGCTGAAGCACCAACTCAGTCCTTACACCCACTACAGACTGAACCATACGGTAAAAAATCCAAAGAAAACCCAATCTCATAAGTAGGAACTTATGCTGAGGACAGAAGTTAAGTCCATTTTTGTCTGCAGCTTGCTCCAGCTTTGCATCTAACTACTGATACTCTCCAGTGGGCTTTACACCCTCTGGAACAAGACAGAAGCCATCCTTTTGCCCTTGCAGCTTGCAGATTCGTTCCTTGGTGTAGGGACTATTAATTCCTATTTTCCCTTGCCATTCCATACCACGGCTGCCACAAAGCTAGACATCAGAGAAGGCAAGGACAAAGCAGGACCATCAGAGTTCAGGAACAGTCCACATTAGCCCAGAAGATAAACTGTGCATCCTATGCATAACGCACCTCCAGCAGAGAGCTCTCTGATCCAGGATTTTTCTGGAATTAGTGGAACTCTTCACTGCCTCCCAGCGCACACGACTCAGTAACTGCAGACAGCGTGGCTGAGAGGAGGTGTATTATCAGGGCAGAGTTATGTTAGCATTTCTCCTACTTAACATTCTCATATGTTATGAAAGCATGCTGCCAAAATAAGGTTTGCATGATTGTCCAGTCTCACCTGCAAGAGTAGCTACACTTTATAGACACTTTTTCTGCAAAATTAGAACTCAAAGTTTTTGGTATACTAGAGATGTCCGTATCATACTAAAAAACCTGTATCTCCCTTCTTACCTTCACAGCATAAATTATCCAATAAAAGTCTTAGTTGTGGAATGCTCCTCTTTCATTGAAGTGGGTATGGCACAACTACTTTGTTTCAGGGGTTGAATTTTCAGTACCTGCTAACAGTTTCCAGCCTACTATGCATAATATTTAAATGAAGAGATTAAGTTTTCTTACAGGCATAAGTAGGCAGGACTGCACTGGATTCTGTGAACGCCTAGCAGGGCACCACATGCTCAGCTCTGAGCCCTGTGCTTTCTTCTCCATGAAGTCCAGCATCAAACTCCAGGCCCAGATGCTGCTGACCTAATACGCCAACACAATATTTGGAGATCATGAGACTTCAAGAGCTAAAGCTGCTGAAGGATGTTCTACCATGCAAGGTGCACAAGTCAGCTTCTGACTAGAACTGCTGAAAGAGTTACCTTCTCCCTCCCCCTCTCCCTGCACAAAGCTCTCTGGTCATGTCAAGAATTGAGACTTTAAAGACAAGGAGAATCCAAAAAGTCTTTGACATAATTAATATCAGATAATCGTTCTGAGTCTTCTTTCATTTGCCAATTACAAGTGGAAACTGAGTCTGGGGAGCTACTGCAGATCATCTTTATGCGATTATGATTTATGATAAACTACCCAGCTCCAGCAGCACTCCCCAAGCTACAGCACAGTGATTCTAAATGGAGGACCTGTAGCAGCAATGACATAATGTCAATTCCCAGTATTTAACATGCCCACAAGCTAGAACGTACACTCCTGGTTTGCTGCTGTATTTGACCACGTAGCTCATGGATGAAAAATTACTTCAGAAATCAGAATGGCAGGTAATTAGGAACACATGCTGTCTTCCATTACTTTGTTTTGTTCTCCTTAAATCTTTTCCCATCCATGCTCTTTCTCACTGTTTTCAAGGTTTACTGCTAGACAGCTTCAAAGTTGAAAAGCAACTTGGCTGTCGGTGATGCTGCTACGTTGTTTTTGCAACCTGACACATTTGGGGTTCAGACTGAGCCTAGTCCCAGATAGCTAGAAATTTGACAATGACCAGTCAAAAATCTGACTAGATTCACCGAGCTACGTTCCAGTTCACCCTTAGCAGAAATACAGCTCCATCTTTTTACCTCCCAGACATACTCTAAGACATCAGCCTCTCGTTAAGAGAGGAACGTCAGTTAATACACATGCCAATACACCAAAGCACCCGAGTTGTGGCCCATGGGGGAGCTCAGACCTAGAGTTGCACGTGCTGCTTTCTGTGAAGGCAACAAAAAGGAAAACTATACGCCACCGATCCTGCCCCATCTGAGCCGTTTTCACTTACATTTAGTCAAGACTGATTAACATGGGGATCCCGGAAGAACAATCTCTATTATATTTCATACCTTTCACTTGCTGAAGTATGAAAGAAAGCCGAGCATGTTTATTCTGATCACCTGCAGACCGGTGTGAGAGGCAGCTCAGCAGGTTTACCATCCCTGGACACTTGAGAAATGCACCCTCCCTCCAGTGCCTGCAGGTGGCACGGTCTTCTCGCACATTTCTAATCTATGCTCTATAATCACATTCCACGGGGGAAAAAAAAAAACTTTCTAGACAAAAAGAGGTTTCAAAGATTATGTACTGATTTATGATTTATTTTGTTCACGACCATCAATTTAAACAATTGCTTTATTTTCCAGAGGCTGTGCTGATTAGATTTAGAGAACATTGACAAGAAAAGATTAATGCTGGAGAACACAAAATGAGTTAAAGGAGATTGACAGTGAAATACACACCCAGCACTGCGCTCAGAACTGCAGAATATGAAGACTCATGAAAAGCACGACTCATATTGATCACAACAGTAGCAAACATCTTCAAATAATGAAGCAGTGCCCATTTTTGGAATTAAAGTTCAGCTAGGGTTTTCAGCTAGATAGCATTTCACTGCAAAGTTTTTGCAGAATGACTAATCTTTGAACTCATAACAAGGTATTTTACCTCCACTGCCAGGTTGTCAAGCAGTGCAGGTGTAGAGTCACTCATGTGCCACCCCCTCCAGGTAGAAGAAATGGAAAATTAGTATTTCAGGTGGCTTAAATTGTGCGTGTTCAGCTTGAAACACCTTTTAAAATGACGTATCCACCTTCAAGAAACCAGAACTTGAACCATGTCTTTCTGCAGGCACCGGTCACTTCAGAAAATTCAGTCCAACATGCAGTGAGGTCTCTAACACCAGCATGCTGACAGTATTATGGACTTCTTCACACTAAGCCATTCAACTTGCCCTTAACTTTATACACATTGACACGACATTTAGCAGACCTCCATTTTGTGTCTTTAGGCTGTGTTGTACATACGTAAATACAGAACAAAACGGAAAGGAGAACTTAATAACAATCTTGAAAAGCTACAGCTCAACTATGAAGACTTTCCACTGGCAATTAAATTCACCACCAGCTTTTTCAAGGCATGGTACAACCCCTGGAACATCCACGTCCAGCGGCAGATTTTTGTGGCAAGTTACACAGGTTTGCTCGAGGGAATTATCGGAGAACATGCTCCAGTGCACTTCTCCTTGAGACAGAGACTGCTCCATAGGTTTCCCCACAAATATATTATACAGCTCCTGGGGAGATTTCTCCCACGTGAATTCTTACAGGCTCATGACAAACAGGATCTCCAAAGTGATCCAACCAGGAAAAAAGAAAAAAAAAAACCACACTACAGCTTTTTTCAGGTCAGGTTTTCAGACTGTACAGCTGCAGGGACATGTCAGCCAGTACAGCTAACAGGGATGGACAACGGGACAGTGGGGAGGCAGGACCACCGACCCCAGTCCCAGCACCCACATAATGATGCGCCTTGGACTCCTCAGCGCTCACAGCATCCCCTTTCCCAGCCCTATAGCCACTATCAGATATAGGATCTCACGGTCTTTACATTGAAGCTACCAGGACATTGATTCCAGTAGGAAAATATGCATCGATACATTTACACTTGGTTCAGCTGCCAAACTGCCTCAAAATGGGAAAGAAATTTTGAGGCCTAACCACTAAAATTAATGGCTTTGTAGCAAGTCTGCGATACCTTGGCCACGGAACTGAGCGATTCATGACATGTGACAACATTTCAGTAATCATAACTGCTTTTGAAGAGAAAACTACAGCTCATCAGGGTGGTCTTGTTTCCCTTAAATACATTAAGAAGTCATTACCTCAAGAACTCATTACATCAACACAGCACTTCTTAAAGGGACAGCATTAGACAAGCTGAAGGGCTTTCAAGATGCTGATACTCCGCCCTTCAGTCATTTCCTTAATGGCCCAATTCTTTCATTCAACAGCTAGAAACATTAAGCTTCTAGTTTCCCTGTTCAAAGCTTCTTGCTGCCCTTCACTGGCACAGAGTCTTGCTGAGCTTGGGAAGGAAATCAGACTACTCATATGTATCAGCACATTTTCTCCCCTGGGCCTAAACCTAAAGCAGACAACATGTTTCAGAAATACTGATTTACATGATATACTTTAAGTGCAGCATAGGAGTTTCCCAGAGTTTTCCTTCTCATGCTTCTAGCTTCATCAATCAACTCAGCCCTGCCGAAATATATTTTAGGAAGATGTCTGTAGCCACTGTGGTCTAAGGCATAATCATACCTCAGAGATGAGTATTTACAAGCCAATGTCTCCTCTTTAACAAGTACACAAGAAACCAAACCGCCTGGCAGTTGCACAACGCTGCAGTTAACTCCTCCTGCACCGGAAGGATTCTTGCACTAAAAAGGGAGCAAAGCAAGAGAAGACCAGGACACAAACTGGGAAGAGCCAGCACCTTGAAGTGCAAGAAAACAGCAGACGTAGGAAAGAGCACATTTCAGGTGGGAGAAGTCTGGAAGGAAAGCCATTGCTTGCACAGGAGCTACCAGGGAGCCAGTCTAGCTCAAGTGCTTTTGAGTTACCCGATAGAGGTCAGCAATAAAGGAAGGGGAAAGCTCCTCTCCACTTTTACCAAGCTTTCTGTAACTTCTTACTACATTACATATCGTGCTTTTGAGACACTGCAGTCAAACAGCAAAATCCCGCTGTGGTAGCACTGTGAGCATCCCTCCCTACTGCTCTAGAGAAGAAGATGGTTCCCACACTGAAGAGACAAAAGTTTGCTGTCACAGAGCCACAGGGAGGAAATAACAGAATAACAGCAACAATGCCAAGAAGCTCTTAAGATCAGCAATATTTGAGCCAGAATAACACAGTTGTCACCGCTCTGTTCTCACAGAGCAGAGCACCCGTAACAGCATGTCACAGCAAGCTGTAAACACAAGCCAGAAATCCTCTCCCAAACTTCACACTCCTCCAGAGCCCTGACACCCACAATGTGTCACCCACACCCAGCTGCTCTCATCTGGGATGCCTTCAATGCCGGGCACTGCCCTCTGCAAGCCTCCTCCTCTGCTTGCCTGTGCCTGTGGCACACCTGAGCTCTAATCTTGACAATCCTAGTCTCACTGATTAGGCTGAAAATAGGCATGACTGTCTTCATTAACTGTACACAGAGCATAGCTAACAGGCAAAAGTCTTGTGGCATTTAAATTTGAAAAGGTTTCTTGGTACTTTATTTCCTTCCTGTTTACACTTCCCATGTTTATTTTGATGTTGGCCACCAGAAATCGCAGCAAAGTGTTTTTCTGTTTATGACACCCTTTGTTTCTGCTACAGCAGCAAGATCCCAGCTCCACACTCAATCTTTAAGTGACAGAATAGCTTGTGTGGTCATGCTAAGGCATGTAAAAATTGCTAAATGCAGCCAAATGCTTCTTCAGATCTAGATAGAAGTATCTTTCCAATTTCAATACACTTGCATGCTCTAATCTTTGCACGCCACAGCTCTTGCTTCTCAGCCGAGAGCAAAAAAGTGGAAGCAGTTTTTGCACTGCTTGTTCATCTTTGCAACAATCAAATCCGAGAAATACCAGCAAACCAAAGAGTAAGTTTTCCTCCACTGACGGATACACCCTCTCTAGATTTTCAGATGTGGTTCTTTAGATTTCTCCCCAATAAGACATACACAGTGTTATTAAGAGCTCTGCATGTCATTCCAAGAAAGCCATTTAAGCGTGTGTTGGATAAAGAGCTTGCATCAGCCTGGTAACATTTTCTCCAAGCTTAATCAGCTCAGAATTGACAAGTGATAACGATAACCTAGGTGCTCGTAAGCTTTAGAAAAAAAACTAAGGCTGTGGTCCACACTTCTGTCATTCTCCCACACTCTTCTACAGAAGATACACCAGTTAAATACTTGCACTTCCATAACGCCCTTGGGTCCTAAACACAGGCACTGCCTCCAAGAAGTGAATCATTTCTTGCTGAATTCTGCTCCCCCCCAACAGGCTACAGTTCAAGTTCACACGTAAGTTCACCTTACCAAGTGACACCAGTTATTGTAACAGACAACATACTCAAATACCACTCCTTGCAAACACAACTCCAGACCCGTGAACCGAGACCTAACCCGTTTCCTTAATCAATTGCAATAACGTTGATCAAAATTCTCCTCGAGGAGCGAGAGCTCCCAGGGCCTTTCGGCTCCAGCGGGATTACTGCTTCCTCCCTTGGCAGGGTCTTCTGCAGCCGTGTGGAAAACACGTGGCAAGGGTATACAGGGAGAGAAGAGGACACAGCAAGAGACGAGAGAAGCCTGCAGATTCAATGGTCGTGCAGGAGGTGCGAGGGGCATAAGAGGGGTCATGGAACTGAGATGGGCTAGGACAGGGTGAGAAAGCCCTTTGGTCCAAAACAAACTATACAGTACTTCCCTGTTGCATGATCTATAACCACACAATTTGATTTTCCAGAAAAATCACAGCAAGTTACAGCTCCTCTCTTTGCTCTCCAGTTATCGAGGGTCCACATCTGTGGCAGGAGATCTTTCAAGAGCAAATGTGAGACCTCCCCATCTGTATCACTCACAGTCTCCAAACGAGCCAGCTGTGAGCACCCCTGAACACTGCCATGGAACAGAGGAGCCACATTTAGTAGCACTAAGTCTAAAACCATCTTAAATAAATCCCTCCTTCTTCTGGACCAGTCCTTTCCCTTTACATCACCATCCACCTGGGTAGCATGAAGTACTACTCTAAAGCTGACAACTATGTTTTTACAGCAATTAGATGTTAAGTGTTTTCTGATTGTATTTAGGGCTCGAACACTCCAGTTCAGTATAGAAAGAAAATTATTCCTATTTTCCCCAGAGAAAAACAGTAGTTTCCATTGAATAAAAAAAGTATTTCCCCCCAAAAAATTGCATTGGCTTAAGACCAATAACAGCCAGATTTCAGGCCTGTACCAATAAGAGATTCTCAACTCTTAACTCAGAAATTTCCCCTTTAAATACCTCTGAAAGAAAGGAAAGAGCTCCTATTAGTATTGCTTGTAGAGCTGAAAGACCTTCAGATATCAAATCCTGGAATTATTCAGTTACTCTGTGCTGAAAGAGCAATTTCAGAGTACTTGTGGAGGTGGGTATTTAAACATTAATTAGTAAGCTTCTCTCTCACTCCCAGATCTGCAAGAATATATTCTGCACAACTGGAATCAAAGCTAGGCTTACAGAAGAATTAATATTTGAAGCCCTTTGAGGACTTTTTCTTTTTCCTCTTAAAACAAAGACACTGCTCATTCTCACACATCTACGTACCATCCCAAGGCAGCCTGCTCACACAGCACCCACAGCACACAAAAGCCCTGTACTCACCCAGCCACAAGGACACAAGGACAAAAACGAGACCAGCATCCAGGGGGGGGAAAAAAAAAAAAAAAAAAAAAAAAAAAAAAAAAAAAAAAAAAATCCTGCTATACTGGAGACAGAAATAAGTATCAAACTTTCACAGCACTCTCCAGCAGGACACAGAAACCTCAGAGCAGCTCAGCCCCAATGCCACCCAGCCCCAAGAAGCCCTGGGTGGGGGCCAGGCCAGCTCCTCATCATCCCCTGCAGCTGTGGGAGTCCCAGCACCTGCCGGCGATCAGTTAATCTGTGCCCACCTAGGCTGCGGCAGCTGAGCCCCACCGCACCCTCCACGCTCCTCGGGTACGTCCTCCACGTCAGGCAGACCTGATGACGCTTCACCTGTTGCATCTCCCTTTGGGGAGTATCTCATGGAAAACTCAGTGCACCCGAGGAGCTTGGCACACAGATCCAGTGGTCACACAGCACCGGGGTTTCGGCTCTTCTGAGGCATCGTGACAGCTCAGAACTTTCTATTCTGTGACAAATGTTAAAATTTCAAGTTTTTTCCCAACTCAGAATGAATTGCTGAAATATTGTATTCTTAATGTGTTAGTGTTTAGGATTTTAAGCACTTTTTTCTTTATACCAGGAAGAATATGTAGAACTTGAACATACACAACAACAAAAAGGTTTAAGAAGTCTGCCACTTGCAAAGACTTGCCTACACAAGTTTGCAAAGTACAAGTGTTCACTTAGACTGGTAAACACACTAAAACTTGCTAAGTGCCACTGATGTGATTTAAACGGTGCAACAAAATGCTCAGCCATAATTCAAATTCAGCAGCACAGCTCAACGCACACCACTACTTCTGAAGCAAAAAACTCCAAATACCCATTCTGTCTCATGCTACAGCAGTTTTCCGTTCTTGTTGCTCCCACCCAGTATTCCCACTTTCAATTGCTGCAGGAGAAATCATTTGCAAGGCAGGCTGTGATGCTGATCAGCTATTTCTAATAATTAGTCTGGAATCTTGGCATTCTCCATGTCCTCTACAGGTAAGAAGGCATCTCATGAATATTACTTATTCCCTCTTAAATAATTTTCTTTAAATCCTTCCAGGTTTCCTTCAGTAAATGGGAGACTATAATGCACATGGAAAAAATAAGATAATCTGCTAGAATCAAGCTTTTTTAGCGCTGCTAGTTTAGAACAAAAATGTATAAAGCGTACAATATAAGTCACATCAGATGGGAATCATGCTGACTTTTAAAAAAATAAAACTAAAGTGGCACTGAGTCCTTCCCTCACATTTCCTGATCTGCTTTTCAGTCACCTATAGACAATAGTTCATTTGTGAGAAACACAGGTACAGTAATACTGTATACAGTATTATTAAAATTATGTAATTTGCAGACAATATCAGCATGAGCGGAGTCAGCCCTTGTCTGAAAAGTAGTACTGAATGAAGTCTTTAAGAAGACATGCTTTTTTTGAGGGCAAAACAATTAAGCAGCAGGAACTGTTCCTGTTTGTCTGGGAATCTCCTCCTTTGGAAATACTGTGACCAGTGCAAACTGGTTTTACACTGGTGCCCGCTTCCTGACCTAAATCTAAGTGAAGGCCCCGGGTGGTACCTGAAATACTCTTCCCTTCCTCAAGTTATAAAAACAAAAGGAACGGAGATGTTGAAAGCAGCTCACTGAAACCATCCAACCACGTTTGCTACTGGGCCACTTTCTAGCTTTCAACAAGGGAATGCTATTACATTCATTAATCCACCTGCAAATCCATGATGATTTTAACTTGCTTTCAGCAACCAGGTACATGTGCATGGACTGTGCTATCTGACGAGCCAGCCACCCGTACATGTTTGATCAGCATCCTACCTCAGGTGTGTCAGAACCACAATAACATGACAAATGCTCTTCGTCATGCTTCAGCTTTTGCTGGTTGTTAACACAAAACAGGCGTAAAGCAAAGGAATAAAAAATACCAGCCGTCGTGGCAGATATTGGAGAAGAGGACTGTGAACAAAGGACTGACAGAAAGGATCCCTAGAGACCGGCCTTCAGCAGAAAAGACTGAAACACCCTTCCCTGTCTCCAGCAGACAGTCAATCACAGGATAATTCCCTCCAATTGTTTCACATTAAACTGTTAGTTATACTTAGAGCTGTGTTTCATTAGTCTTTAACGAGTTACAAGAAACCTGCCCAGGATAAACTTTGGTACCCACGTGGTACCACAGTAGGATATGTACTTTTGAAAACACTAAGTTTCTGCCTTTGTTTTTAGGCTCCTGATTAGCTTTTGAAAACTTGATCTACAGAGAGACCCACCAAAATCAGAGCTTTGTTTTAGGGTATGTACCACCGATCCAGCTTATACCATCTACGCAGACCAGTAAGACAGAGAAAGTATTGTGTCTCCACTCCAGCTGGCAATCAAGACTCAAGAGTTTTAACTGACTGTCTCACTACTGCAACCAGAAAATGTTGCTGAGGTACCCTTTGCTGACAGTCAGCTCTGGAATTTCCGATGCTCTCTGAATTAGCGGAATCTGAGAATTATAACCTCCTCTCCCATAAGTCTTGTTCAGTGTAGTCCTGAATTAAAGTCCACCAAGGCTGATAGGAGCCCTTCCTTCACTGAGTTTGGGAACAAATACTCTGAGTTCTCTGAAACCTACTGAAGTCTATCATACACTTGATCCTGCCTTTAGTTTTCCTTTTTCATGCCTGATCCATGACCCATGCTCTGTTCTAAACGTGACAGCTTATCTGCAGCCACATCTTTCCCATTTTGGCTCTCAGGCCTTTGTATAAAATGTTTTCAAATACAGTCCACATGTTTTTTAATATACTGAACTTGAATTTCATTTTATGGAACCCAAGCAACTGTGTTTGGTAATTTCTTTTCCTTTAGATCTATCCATCCGATTTTATTTTTTTTTTTAAATACCAGCCATGTACTTACTGTGCTTTAATTTTCTGATGTGGCCTCACTTCAAGTTTTGACATTTTGCTGAAAAGTTTCAACAGCAATTAGTCAAAACACAATGACGTTTTGGCTTTCAGTTTAATCCATACCAGAGCGTAGACCAAAGCAGTTTCCTTCCAGTGAGCACAGACTTTCTAATTACACTCACTAATCACGGGAGTAGTTAGAGCTTTTTTGGTGGAGGAGTGCCTCTCTGAGTTCATGCTCCAGCCTAATGAACATGATTTGATGCTCCTTCACGCTAAGTGACAGTTTCCACATCAGCAGCTGGGCGCAAGGCAAGGGCTCCTGCGAGAAGCCCTGGCTCCGCTTTACAGTCCTCACCGACTCTCCCCCCACTGCATTTAGACTCCTCTGTTTCCCCTAGAATCAGCTTTGATGATCGCCCAACACTTTCTGATGTAACCTTTCGCTACTTTTAAAAAATATGCTGACTGTAACCGATTGAATTAACCTACCCAGAGTTAGGCAGCACTGTTTCCAGTGGTTATGGCACAAGACTGGGGGACCAGAAACTGAGACCAGTGCTGTAGGGCTGCATCTCAAATCTCACAGCTGAGGAAGAAGGAGGATATTTAACCCTTCCCTTAACCGGGTTTGAGTTAACTCTGGGTCCTGAGCTGTTCCAGCCCTCCCAGTGCAGAGAGAGAGTGCACCTCTGTTTGCTCCTTGTGCCGCCTCCCAGTGCAGAGAGAGAGTGCACCTCTCTTTGTTTGCTCCTTGTGCCCCTCCAAACTGGAATGTAAATGTTGTCCCTAGGGGACAATTGCTCTTAGTGGACTAAGGGAATCCAGATCTTTATCACTAAGCACTTTTACATCCAAAGTATGTCATACGTTCAAAGTTTCCAACAGCAAAATTGATCTGCGCTGTCGCTCCAGAAACAACAGCATTAATGCACAGGTGATAAGTGGGTCCGTACCTGCATCTCCAGAGGTGCGCTGGAACATCTGCTATTTAAAACATCAACCAGGACCCATAGCAGTATTTTGTGCAAACATACATATATATGGACAGACAATTTTGACTATGTATTTAGAGAAAAAAGAATTTGAATACAGAAAAAATATCCCAAAGTTTCCATAGAGAAAAAGAAACATTATGAAGCCTATTGGATTATTTATCCCATAATATTATTAGAATTTTCACAAATATTATCACCACAGCAGCAGGTAATTACTTGGCATTCCTTAGCTCAACATAAAATTGTGTCAAAAGTTATCACTAAAAGTAAAACAATACAACTTAGCTGCTTTAGCATCTGGAATAAATATTTCCTGAGTATGACATTTTTCTTGTCAATCTGGTAAGCTAATAGACCATTAAATACTAAATATTAGAGAGCAGGGAAACGTAGCTCACACATACACAGCGATAGCACCCATGAAGAACGATGGTTGTTCCACACTGACTGCGTCGCTGATTGCAATGTGAGTACATGGCACAAGCATACTAAATATTAGAGAGCAGGGAAACGTAGCTCACACATACACAGCGATAGCACCCATGAAGAACGATGGTTGAGTACACGGCACAAGCTAGCACCCTAAAAATAGCCATAATGACTATCATAACACCATTTTGTCTCCTAAGTCACTTAGGAGCTTATTTTACCCCAGTTCCAAACTTGTCTGAATCATAAGAAAGTTCTGAGCTAAAACCAAATTGTACATCCCGAACCTCTTTCACAACTTCCTGTCAAAAAACATCTTTCCCAACAAGTGGGAAATGAAGGAGAGAGAAACGACGTTTAAAACAGCATAAAATGCACCGTAGAGAAGCATGCAAAAGCATTGCCGTTACCAAGCTGGTGTACCAGACTTGCTCTCTAACTCAATACCATTATCACAAAAGGCCTCTAAGTTTAAAAATCCCTGCATCTGCAATCTGTCTCCTAAACACAGGAGATACTGTTTCTGAAATGCTGTTCATATTCTCCCGTTTTGTGAATACTGCGTCTGTACTGGACATACACGAATACTCCAGATGCAACTGCAGCTATCCACACAAAACCTAGAGCAGGCCAGATTTCCAGGAACGGGGACACTAGCCCAGCCGAGCCCCTGCAGGGTCCTTTCATTGTGTTCCTCACGTTGGGGGAAGACCAGCAGGAGACCGCAGCCCGCAGTGCCAGCATTGTGTCACCCAGGGATGGCGGAGCTTGCAAATACCCTGACGAGACGGTTTTCCAGGTGCTCTGTGCTATCAGCCAGCAGCAGGAATGATGCCCAGGCCAAATGTGTAATACAAGGCAATGTGAACCACGACAACAGCAAGACAAGGCGATGTGAGACAGTGAGCTCACTCGTTTAGCTAACAATGATACAAATCAAGAGTAATTCCGTAGAATTACAGAACTTCTCTCCCCTCTACATTTACACACAAAGGGTAACTAACTAACCTTTAAAAATAAGCAAGCCTGATATGGCTTGCATTCCCCAGGTTGCAGCAAGCTTACCCATGCCAACATCGTCCAGAAAGCATCCCTAAGAGAAAGAAGTCTGTAAATGATAAATAATAAGGTGGGCTAAAGTTCGTGCTTTTCAAAAAGACTGAAAGTAGGAAAAGGACGAATCTGGAATTCTGGCTCTGTAACATAATCACCCATCTGATAATGGGGATGCAGATATATATACACACACTTTTTAACCAGTTATCAAGTGTAAGGGTAGCTCAGCTCTCACAGAAGCCAAGAATTATCCTAAGGTGACTACAACAGAATGTATGGACCGCATGTTGCAGCAGCAAAGCTCCTTGAGGGCATGGCAGGGACTGGAAAGTTCTGCCAGAGAAACTTTCACCCGTGAAATGCAATTCCTGATGCCCTTTATATCAGAGAGAGCATGTTCTGCTGGCTCTGATTAGCTGGCAGGGAAAAGCTGAATTAAAAGCAAAGAATGCAGGATAAATACTTGTTATCAGAAAAGCACTAGGTGATTGCATCCCGGTCCCAGCATTTTATTCACCGATCTCACCATTTGGCTTCCTAAACTACTCCAGCATCTCTGGGTATCATTGTCATAACATTGTGTAACCATTAAAAAACTTAAGAACACAATGCGCAAGATAAGTGCTGCCTGCGTCTGAGGAGACAAGCTTTAAAGCATCAATTTTAAGTGGATGTGATACATGAATTACAAGTCATAAACATGTCTTTTAACCATTATACTGACCAAGTGGCTCCCTTCTTGTACTTAATGTTGCTATATAGAGTCAGCAGCTGCTTAATAGTTAAATGCTTCAGATTATTTCGTAAATCCCAATTTTTATGCTTTTACAGTATGCCTCACAAAACTGAATTACCCAAAAACCAGCAGAATAAGGGAAATGGCCCTGAAAATGTAAAAAAAAAGAAGAAAATCCATTACTTGAAATCCTGTTCCTTACTCACCTAAAGTATTCCTAACTGACTTTTCATACGTGCCATAAAATTAAATCTCCTGCAATTTAAACACAGCTTTTAATAAAAAAAAGCATAGGTTGTATTTGTGCTACTAGAAAACATTTGTTGCAGATCATTCAGAACTTGGCCACCTCTAAGAAAATGAAAGGTCTAGGCATAGTCTCGCTGATGTCCACACAAGATTCATTCCAGACTTCAAGATGAGGATGGCAGGATGTTTCACAGATGCAAGTGTCGAGTGTAGCGGCACTTTACTGTATCTGTCTATGTAGATGAAGCACATGACAGCAGATTTAAAGAACTCATTCAGAAAATTCCAGGGGGTTTATTAAAATTAAAATACTAATTTTTTTTTATTTTGACTTTCGGGGGAGCAGAGATGTGGGAGGAAGTCTGAAGGTTTCTGGCTTATTTTCCTTTTTCTGAAAAGCAAGAACTTTTTGTAAAAGAGAAATAATTGGTAAAAACTTTCTTTAATGGAAAAAAACCTTTTTCTTCAAAAGGTATGCCAATAGAGAAGTTTTTTTCAAGCTGAATAGGTACAGTTTAGATTCCACTGCAACAGTTTTGGATTTTGATGTATCCTGACTACCTCAGTTATTTGCTAATGTAAGCATAGCAAATTATCTGCTATCATCTAGCTGAAGCTATTAGACGGCAGTTAATAATTTACTGCTCAACTCATCTTTATTCTGAACATGCAAATTATTAATTGATTACAGGTTTTCTGTAGTCATCTGTGCAAATGACTGCTCTTGCCATTCATTACTGCCTCCTCTTCCACCTGCCTGTCAATCAGCTCTTCTTGGTGATGCCAAAATAACATTTCAGTCCTGTGCTGTTTGTGGAGCGGTGGAGCTCAAATGAAAGCACAAGCGGAGCAGCCCACACAACAGCTATGTAGCCTCTCAGGTGCGTGATGCTGACATTTGGGATGCATGATGTTCACTGGGGTTTTGGCACTTTTGGAAGATGCTATGAAAAGCACGTAACACAACACACTGCTCCTGTGCAGGACAAATAGAGACCATAAGCAAGAAGCCAGAAACTAGAAAAAATCTCAAGTGCTTTGCACATCTGCTTTCGTGTTTGCAGGTACACAAGGTAAAAAGGATGGCTGGATCTATGGAGATACAGGATTATTAAACACGATGCTTTTCACGTACACTAGGCACAGAGACACATCCTTCGAGACCTGACTCTTGCTGACTCAAGGGTATTTTGGCAGCCTCCCACATGCAACACAGGGCCACGCTTTACAAAGTACAGCTACAGTATCAGCTTGTTATGTGAATCTGGAGTGCTTTATTCACAAGATTCCATACACCGAGTATTTCCATGTCTGTGCGCAGAAGGCAATGGGTGCCATTTGGCTGCCTGGCTTGTCAGCTCTCTACGGCGAGTATTGTCTGTTGTAACCCCTACCCTGTGTAGCAAATAAGGCAAAGATCTTTATAAAAAAGTACCAGTGAAATGTCTCAATAGATCCATTTTACAAGGTCACTTAAAATAAATCTGTTTGTATACAAAAAACTCTTATTGCTGATAGAGAAAAAAAGAAGAAGAAAAAGAAAATATTGATAAAATACAGTGCCACTCTGAAGATTTGGAAGGAAATGGAGCGGTAGCAGGTGCCTCCTCTGGCAAGGTAGATAATAACATATGAGTCCAGATGAGCTTCAAGAGTTAGATCTACAGCAGCTTTACCCGTTGTTCCACCAGGCACTGAGAACGGGTTACTAATCGTTTCCTGCTATCTGCTAAAACAATTGCTTAGGTCATGGTAAAAGGCCAGGATATCTGGCTGTATTTATTCTACTACAAGCTATGTTTTTAATCTTGTAAGAAATCACGTGACGGCTTTATCTCTAGCTTTAAAAAGGCCTACCTCCAGGTCCCTGCACTTGGAGCGACTGTGTTAGAGGAGGTGAAGCAGGAAAAGCCTGGCTAATTTCAGAGCTCTGCTGACAAGATAGCACCAACACATCCCAACCACAGGACAGCCCGAGCCTAGAGCTCTCTCGGGCTCAGCAGGAAAGATCATTTGACCAACTACTTACTGCAACATGACGAAGACACGGGAAACGCACAGCATTTGCATTCTGTTCTAAAATCACAAATCAACCCCCCCAAAAGAATGACCAGAAATCAGAAAATCTATTTGTTTGTTTAAGATAATGAATTTGGTTTTTTCTGTTTTTTTTTTTTTCATGACACATTTGCATTACATCTTCAATATTTTTCCTTCCAACCTGAAGATTAGAAAAATAAAATTTTCCCTTGCTGAGTCTCATGTAATATCTTCATCCAGAAACAGAGACTTTAGGAAAACACAGCAAGGCTCAGATACTCAAAAGGTGTTTGAATGACTAATTTGCCTTGGTTTCAATGTGTGTGAGAGGCCTATATATTTTTGAGACCTGGGGGCCAAATATGAGACTCGCTAAAAATATGCACCCATTTGCAAAAATGTCTGTAGGTTACTCTTCTTCCCAGCTATCGGTGGTACTTGCTTCAGCTCTCGAACCTCAGTTTAAGGTAGCAATGTATCTTTTTTTTTTTTGAGTGCTCTTCACTTCTGCCAAGCAGAAAAGAGGTTGTTCTTTATGCTGGCTGCCTCCTGGTCTTCTCCTCCTGCAGCTCTGATCTTTTCCATCCCAGCTCCCTGATTTTAGTAAGGAAAGGAGACAGGGAGAAAGAGATGCTCACATCTGTGTAGAGTCACATCTGTAGCCAGCCCTCCTATGTTCAATCCCTGATTTGGCTGTAGGGAAGAAGCAGGTCTTGATTGCACAGAGCTTTGGAGTTTAATGGTGATTGGAACATGTGCTGAGAGACAGTATCACTACCACATTTATATCAAAAGTTGATTATCTATTGAAAGGAAGTCTGTTTATATGTTTACTTCCACTTCTGTTAATATACGGGGAAAGGAGAGGGAAATTAGCATATGAAAATGACAGATGTGACTAACAGCTATCAAAGTAACATAGGGCTGGGCTCAGATCAAAGGGGTCTGCTAATTTGGAATAAGTCTGATACTGTGTTTTCTGTCTTAGAGTTACTTTAGGCTATCATGGTAAAGAGATTCATTGGGAACCAGAAAAACACATCTGAGTTTCTCATTGCACAGACTTTACATTCGTATGATGATATTGTTTCTTTTACACAGTTGCAGGATAGCACCAAAAGAACAACATAAATTCTCTCTGGTACCTTTCAGTCCATGTTCAAAGACGTGAAGTATTTGGCATAGAAGATTTATGCACCAAGGTGATACTCTAACAAATTATGTCAAGACATCTGAAAGTCATCATTTCTGTGCACATGCATGAGTTTTAAAAGAAAATCTACAAGAGGATCAAAAACAAGATTAAACCACATCTGTTTGGGTTTAAACTACATTGTCTGCAGAGTTCAAAGTTGTTTCCTTTCGTCTAAAAAAACTTACGCAGCTGTTTTTTATCTTAAATTCCTACCACTATCAAAGAAGTGTTTTCATTGGCCAACCAATGTTATTTCTAGAAGTTGAGCTTGTTAGGAATGGAGCTAAGTAAGAAAATATGCTTTATTCATCAAAGGCCTACCCTCTATGACTTGACTTGGCACACTGAGAAAATTAATAGAGAGGTTTCATCAGGTTCTAATGGGAGCAGTGTATCTACTGTATGTCATCATGCCATAAATTAGGTCCTCAATCTTTTTACGCAAGTAATTGACTACAACTGACACTGATAAGGAAAACATGAGACAGAATGAATTGGAAGAGGCACAAATTATATAATAAATAAATAAATACAGCACAAATTCGATACGTGGGAAAGAAATTTTTTGAAAACTGTCATCAATCAGTAAACATTCTGCATAAATGCAGGTGTTGTGCAGTAGTGTTGTAATAGCAGGACTTGTTCAGCTACCACTGACAAATGTACACACACATGTACATGTGTATGTACATGTATACATGCACACACACACACAATAACACTAGACCATGAACTCCTGTTGTTCAATGTTAAACAAAAAGAATAATAGAAGTGGTACAACAAGACTGCCTCCATCGTAACGACAGTGTTTTGCATTAAAATACGGAAGAAATATGAAGTTAAACTAAAAGCATATGACGTGACAGCTGCATACCGAGCAATGAATTTCACTCTTCTATATGCCCTCTGCCTTTCTGAATGGCTTCAAGTAGCACGTGAAGGTCTGTTTCACACACCAGAGCCCCAGTTTCACTCCAGGGGGAACTGGCTGAAGCCTCTCATGAACAAGGCTACATCCTAACTCCTAGAGGCAAAGTTCCCTACATCCTAAGGCCAGTCTGGATTCACAAGCCAAGCAGCAAAAACACTTACCTTGGCCAAGTTGTTCTCAGAGCTGCGCTCTCTGCCCCTGCCAACACATACAGCATGGGAAGGGAACCGGCATCCATCGCCCTTTCGACCAGGAGCCCAGAGCAGAAGCTGCAAAAGCTTGGGTTGTTCAAGCAGGCAGAAGGGTATGCAGGTGGAGACTTGAGGGTCCCACTCTGGATTTTGGTACCTAACCCCCCCCCCCCGAAGTTTTCTTTACTTTGAAGATCTGGCCCTATTCTCTCTGAAGTCAGGAATATAATTTGCTTTTATTATGCAGCAAACAGGAAAATTGAGCAGTTGTGCACTCTACAGCTGGTCTACTAATGTCACAATCTTTTCAATATGTTCATTATTCAGTTGTCACAGATTCATACATTTGATAGCTCTCAATCTGCAGATCATTCATATCATGGCCTAACAGCTGGCATTTCATGCCATAACACTGTAACTATGTACCCATAATGTATAGAACATATGGGGCTAACTTTGCTTACCAACTGAGTACATATTGTGTGCTCCGCAGTCAAATGTAATTTTACACATTTCCAATTTACATTTAACATTGTGTGGGATAAACCAATAAATCATTTGGCCTGGAAAAAGGAACAATACCAGCTAATTTACGTAACTAATCAGAAGCACATCATTTTTGTTGTGTTTGTTTTCACTGGAGTCTTGAACTTGAAAATATTTTGGGTGGTCTTTGTTCTAAATTTGTTCCCCTTCTCTTTCCAAAATCTAGTGTTTCAGAGTAACCTCTATTTGTCATATCAGTTCCACACAAATGGAAAAAAACAGTGATTCAATCTGTTGACATATGTTTAGAGACCACTCATAGAAGGCTGGCTCTCTGCTCAGGAGGAAAAACTATAACTGGATTCTCCAAAGGGGGAAAGTTCAAGAATGGAAATAAATCAAGATGAAGAACAATGAGAAAATATGCTGTCAATTTATTCAAACACCTTCTGGCATACAGCAAGAAAAATAGCCCCAGTGCCCCCATCATTACTTAATGCAATTCTCTTTTTCCAGGTCACGGTAATACATGTTCCAACCACCATCTGAAAATTAAATACAAAGCTGGCCAGAAACAGAATTCATACAGCTCCAAGTGGATGTCTTCAATAATGCCCAAGTGCCTTAGAAATTTAAGTCAAATTTCCAAAGTCCCAAAGCAACATTTAGGCCCAATTTCAGTGCATAAGTCTCATGCCTTTAAATATCCTTTTGCATCTGGCTTAGGCCAGCAAGCGCATTCAGCTGTAGTTACACAACCTTCTTCATTTTTTACAGGAGAACCGTGCCTCTCCGTAGCAGATCATCCGATGAGCAACGGCAACTAGGCCTAGGAATGGCAACGCAGCAAAACCCAATCATTTCAAAAATATGCTCCATTGCCTGTCACTGATGCTCCAGAGCCCTCCACAGGAGGTGAGCTGAGGACAGAGAGCGAGCAGCAAATATCCTGGCTCTACCCACTGCACGTAACAACTCCCTTCAGTGCTATTTCAGGGTATTTCTTTCCCCTTCCCAGACCAATACACCCTTCATAATTTCAAAGATGGATAGATGCGGATTGGGGGTTTTGAGGTTTTTGGATGAATAACAGCAGTAAGGGCCATCCAAGTGATTTGAATTTCAAATCCGTGGAGGAGCTGGAGGGCAGCCCTTGGCGGATGGTTGGTCATAAATGCCTGTGCAGCAAATATGTATTCACTTTCTAACTGCGTCTTAGTAGCAGACAAGTCTTATCTAGCAAAACAGGTTACAGCAATCTGCACCTTCACTGCAGTCCTTGAAAATTTGTGTGAAAAGAACAAATGTTTTGCTTAGAAAAAAACTGTGTGTAAATATGGAATGCGTATTTATAAGGATTGTGTGTATCTGAGTCACATAAACATGCTCAGAGACATAGAACTTCCTAGGAGCTTTTAACAGCACTGATGCCATGCGAAAGAGACGCAAACACTACACCAGCGATGCTCTCTCGCTAACCAGTTCCCTTGTGATACGACTGAATCTCGATAGCCAAAAGCAACAGACCTCTCCAGTGGTGGACAGACAGTCTTTCTGAGATCATTGCCTAGTGGGTAGAGATCAGAGTACTCCCTTGTGCTTAGGCAATTCATGTCAGAGATACCATCAAAGAGTCAGCTTAGGATAAACATTTAGTCCTCTCAGTCCCACAGTCCTCCTAACACTCCCACAAAGTCACTAAGTGCCTATTTTCAAGCATCAGAATACCAGAAAATATGAAAATTTAAACCCCAACAAGATTATAGTGTTGACATCACATTGGCTTTGCTAATATTGCTTCATATTATGTAAACTTGGAAGGCTATAGTTATGGGAAGGCATTGCAGCCTTTCCTTTCCAGAGTGGTGAAAAATGCAGCAGAGCCCTTTTTAAACTACAAGGATGAACCATCTGTTGTCTTTTAAAACACACACCCAAGAGCCAGCTATTCAGCTTCATGCTCACCTATAGAGCACTTCAGGGAGGAGGTGCAATATGTAATGGCTCTGCTTCGCTAATTGAGCTCTGCACTGCCTTCCTCAATGGCAACGTCTGGCCTTACACAAGCAGCTTTAATAACACAGTGCTCCGGAGGGAAAAAGAGACTCAAACAAAATCCTTTCGTTTAATCACTCCAAAACACAGTAAATATTTCAAAAGAACTTAATGATATAAAAGCAAACATGAGACGCAAAATCCTGCTGTTCTGAAAACAATTTTAGACATGTTTTGTGTCCAAAGAGACCCTTTTAAATATTGTCAGACCTCCAGAATGTTCTTATTAGTCCTACTACTGCAGGACCTGTGAGCTCTGGTCAAGTGCTTTGACCTACTGTACAAAGACATGAAGACACAACCCACCCCGAGGTGGTGTGCAATTAAAACAAGACAAGAGACAAACTAGGGATATAAGCAAGCCAGTGGAGCATTCAAGGTAACCATGATCATCCAGCCAAACTGTGCCTCAGTATAATCTTTAGATTTTTGATGCGTCTCAAACAACCACAAGGAGTTTTACGGAAGTTTTGAAGGAACATATGCACTTGGTGAATGCAAGAGAAGTTCCTCCCATCAGCATGAAGAAAAATGCAAGTGTAAATCTAATCAGCATGGGACAGAGATGGGCACCGTGGGCCATCTGCATTTGGGAGTCAGCCTTTCGGTAATCACAGTGAAATGACCAACTGGACAGACTACAACGGGCCTCAGTAGCACCTTGTAAGCAAAGCCAAGTTGTTTATAGGTGATATGACAGAGAAAAGGATGTCAGTGAATCGACGTCAATAGAAGGACAACAGAGAGCGGTGCAGGTACCAGAGAGTTAGGAAAACATAAACAAAATGTGATATTATGAAAAAAACCTGCTAAGGGTGCTGTTTCATTTCAGGTTTATAAATTAATAAATAGCTTATTTTGTCTGAAACGGGAGGGTCCTGCTGTCACTTGTCTTTTTCTCTTCCTCCCCATGTCCTGCCAGCATGGACAGACCATTGCTACTCATCAAAAACAGTGGAAAAGACTGAACCAATTCATTGTGCAGTCAGACCAGGTCTGAAGCTGACACAGAGCAGGAAGGTTAGGGGAGGAATTGAAGAGACGTCTGAATGGAAGAGGACTCTTCTCAGGAAGAAAGGGAGTATCATCCTTTGAGTTATAGCAAGGAGAAGTTGGAAAGATAGCTGTGCAACACAAAGATAACCATTCCACTCTCTTTCCTATTTCACACACTGTTCTCATCTTGCTTGTAGTCTTAAGCACTAATTAACGCTGCACTAGCTCTGCTCATTCCAGAAGCCTGATGTTAACAGAAGATATCAAATGAATTGCTGTTCTTCAAATGGAAAAGAGATGTTTTAGTGGCTTGAATTTTCATTGTGTGGGTGTAAAGAAAATATGCTACTTTTCTTTTTTATATACCAGGAAACATATGGAAGCTGGATTATATTTGTCCCAGCCTGCCAGTATTTTAAATTTATAGAACCCAAATCCTTTGGGGAATGCCATAAATTTACATACACTCTCAAGTGCTAATGCTTGCACAGGGATCTTTAGATTAGTGGATCCATGTGCAAAAGCACATATGTACAACCACCTCTTTAGAGGTCTCGCACATATGGAAGCCAATGCAGGTTAATGCTTCTCATGTCACCATTACTCAGGCTAGCATCAAATCGGAAGCTCCTTACTCCACACCATCACGGTTCCTCAGAGGACATCTCCTTTGAGGATCTATCAGCACTAACAATACAAAGTTCTTCAGTTTATCAACGTACATCACCTAGGATGCAACAAGAATGCTTTCCAGGTTGTATTATCTATTAAGGCCCAAACATTTCTCAGTTGGTCTTTTTATCTGATGCTAAAATTTAGCCCGAAGAAATACCAGCCACTGCCCAGTCTGTCCTAGAACAACAGAGCAGTTTATCTCAACAGTGCATGTAAATTGATGAAAATTTCCCACTTCAAGCTATTTTACATTTTCATTATAATTGTTTTGCTTTATTCGGTGACTTCCTGATGCAAGCCAAACTGATTTATATGTGGAACTAGATTTTGTGTACCAGCAATATCCCCTGATACAGTTCTTCAACAGAAGTATTTGAAAGGTATGCCTATTCCTATCACATAAAGGCTTAAAACTAGTATTTTTCCTCACAAGTTAACACCAAGTGTCTGTGCATGCTGACATGCTGCGGGACACAAGACTTAAGAAAGGTAATGCCTGATCTGGGGAACTGCAGGAACACGAAAGTCTCATGAGAGCAGGCAGAGCAGCTCCCCTGAAGCGTGCAGCGCCTGCAGGATCCCCTTGTGTGTCTCAGCATGCGATCTGCAGGGTCTGGCATCGCAAGAGGACTTGAACCTGTCCCTACCTTCCCGCTGCATTATCAGAAGGTGGCAGTGTTGGATCCACCATCGCCTTCAGCCTCAGCCTAGCCTCCACAAACAGCAGCTGCCAGCACAAATGCAGCCTTAATAATGACAAATTACACATCTGACGCTCAATTAGTCATCATTCATGTTGTAAGCCCGTTCCCCGTCAGGTGGCTACAGTCAAAATCCCTAATACAGAATTAGCTGTTTTGTTAAAAAGAAAATTAAAAAAAACCCCAATCTCTAACACAGTACTGGGGAGATGGGGACCCACAAGCTCGTGCCGACACACGTCCTGGGCAAAGTCACCGACATCAGGTTGTCTGCTTCTCTGGGCTGAGGTTTTTCAGAATAAAGCAGATGAACTACAGGACAGCAACCCCAGACTATGCCCAACAGGACCACTTCAGCCTTCGGTCACGTCACAGCAAACGTGAGAGGCACTAACGTTGCCTGCGGTGTTAGACAGCAACTGATCCTGCAAATGCTGAGCACCAAGCAAAAGGCTGATGGGCTCAAAGTTATGAAGAAGTTTAATCACAGTAAAAGCACTGCAGCTTCTCAAAGGCCTAGAGGCTCAGACTTGGCTCAAAAAAGTCTTTACTATACCGCGAGGTGTCCTCTGCCTATGTCCTCTGCCCATACCCCAACTTAGCCAGACAGAGGTCAGCTCTAGCCTGGGAAGCCTGTGACCACACTGAAAGGTGCTTCACCACAGGTAATTAGCCCTGCATAGGGGGAAGATGCATTATTTTGGCCACAACTATCTAGCTACCCCAACTGCTTCAGGATGTGCACGAAGCCGATGTAGGTATCTGTCTAGCCAGATGCCTTTGCACGGGGTGAAGGGTGCAATGTCTTAGGCCGCCAGACTTAGGAACGCCTTTTGAAAATGAGATGCATGTTCCTAAGTCAATTAAGCCTTATAACTGCAAATGGAGCCGTGTCTAGGTATCCTTGAAAACCTGAGCTGTAGTATGAGCCCAGAGACCTCACCATCTGGCACAATCAGTCCCAAAATCAACACTGGATTCAGGGTTTGCACAGAAGCACTAGCATTTTCCCTTCTACCACAGGACACCACATCCAGGTGGTGAACTTCTGCCTCATGTCACATCTGAAAGACCAAATCACTGAGGACCAGCTTGTAAGCGCTCGCTCACCCACTCGTATTTACCCCAGTGGAAATACCGGAGGAAGTATCTGCTACTCAGTGAGAGTAAGAAGCAAACAATCTGGCTCAGAAAGGAAACATAACACCAGCTGATTCAGAGCTTTTTAGCATATGAATGTGTAAATTTGCTGTGACAGGTGGGATGTTTCAATGACTTTCAATAGAAAGCCAACTGCTACTCAGTTATCATTAGAAATTTCTCACTGAAATGCCAGTGACTGGTGCCCCATGCTGGGTAACAGAGCGCCGAATTCGTTTTTAAAAAGAGAGAGTGAGAGCAACTGAAAACAATATCCCTGCTGGGTGATTTCCTGATCAGAGCACAACTAGCAAAATATTTGTTCATGCAAATGTTTCCTGCCATAAGCAGCTTAACATTATCAATGTGTTTCATGCAGGAAAATAAACAACAAATAATGAAAAGCACATGAGGCAAATAGAAATATTTGGAATCCTCCTAATTACAGAAATCTTCACTTTATGGGAAGAGCCAGAGAATCCAGCAGCCCAGCACTGACCTCAGGCTGTAACAGAGCCAGGGCAGGAAGAGTCTTAGGAGGAGCTTTCCAAGACAGCTTAGCTCTTCTACCTCTTTGTCAGATATTCAAGGGTATTAAGTATGCAGCAAGTCTTTCAGCGGCAGCTGCTGGATGCTGAGCCTCAGTAGCAGAGCTCGGGTGATCTCTTCCCATGCACTCCGATCCACGCTCCCTCCCCACACGGACTGCACCCACATCAGCTCCCCTTCTGCCTCAGCAGCGATAAGGCAACCGGCTCTGCGGGGAGGGGAGCTCAGACTGCCATCCACCATGCAGTCGGGACTCTCTTGGCTTTAGCAAGCTGGCTCTGCAAACCGGAGCATAGCTACCAAAGCCCACATGTAGACGTAACTTCAGCATTTCTCTGCTGGTGCAAGGTGGCTTGCACACGGAGCGGTCCTGCCCCCAGTATAACCCCCTGCCTGCAGGCCACTCTATTGCATGATTCGCAAAGATGAGTGGCAAAGGGTAATTTCACCAGATAGGTCTCCTGGAAAATATCAGTAAGACAGGGGACACATTTTAGGGACTTGCTAAGACTTTTTGGTGGCTCCTGTCCAAGAGCCAGCACACAGGAAAAGAGCCTGTGTATTTTTACTCTCCTGGAATAATACAGACAAAAGTTCCCATCTGTCTCCTCCAGCTCCGTTCCCCTTCCAAGATGAATAACAACAGATCGCCACCTGATTTTGCCCAGCCACAAGAAGAGACAAAATGGTCCAGCAGTCCTATCAGCAGCAGTTCAGGCCAGGATTTAAATCCTCAGTGGGTCACATACATACCTCCTGCAACATCCCTCTCCACCTCAGCCCCCTCACCATTACCTACTTCAATCAGTGTTTCAGTTGTGCTTCAATTTGTTTTTACTGAAATAAACACAGAGGTGCTCAGAAACAACAATAACAAAATGACCCAACTGCAGACAGGTATGTACTAATGTCTAGGAGACTTGCAACAACACAAGCTAGAAGAGGGCTTTTCTTCCTTCTTCACCGGGCAGAACCTATATTCCAGGGACAGATGGGATTTTTCTTAAAACTAGAAAAACACTGTTTGCTATGACCCAACAGAGTCATGCTCACTGAACCAACTGTCATGCTCTAAATACACTAAGTGCTACACTAAGTGAAACCAAACAAATGAATTCAAAAAGATTAACAACTCTAAAGCTAAAAGACATGGAGCCTTTTATGTTTTTCTCTCCAGGATATCTGGGACATTTGTTGTGAACACAAGTATACTGCACATGATTACAATTTATTGAATTAAACACAGAATAGTTTCTGTTGTATAAAGTAGCACTTTCTTCCCTTATCTAATGCAGATGAAATCTTGAACTTCAATGCCCATCTGCAATACCGTGTTCCATTACAAATATATTGAGCAAATTACACTAAGTTCATCTGGAATGGTATTTTTTCTAGTTTGGTTTTTGAGGTTATGAGCAGGGCTTCAGGCAGCTGCTGCAATCAGTCTGCAAGTTAAATGTTGGTTTCATGGTGGCTGATGACCTAACAGAAACAGCAAATGTTGAACACTAGGGGAAAATAGCAGAATCCTGTTTAATCATCTTACATTTCCTCTTTTTTTTTTTTTGGCTAAAAAGGTTACTTTTCTAAAAAGGGATTAAAAACTTCAGCCATTTTGCAACAAGAGCCTTTGGCTTCAACCCACAAAAAGACACAGCGGGGGGATTAATTTTGCTTAACAATCAACTTGAAAAGTTGCCTTTAAACAAGATACACTACATTTAGCTTTGAAGTTCAGATGTTAGCTTCAGTTTGAATCTAAAGAGAGTTTTGAGGAGCACATTCGCACCTAGGCTTTGCCTGTAGAAGAGGATTTACGGCAGTGGACCTTTAGCCACAAATCCCTGTGCATACCACAGCCCATAAGCAAAATCACAACGAATGTACACAAGCTACCGACATGCGCCAGAGCCGCTATTGATGTTTATATGACTCCCGATGCTGCGTTTGCAGGCTAATGGCTCGGCACATGACAGCACATTAATTTGCAGGGGAGCACGCGCTAGTGTGGACAGGGCTGCGGAGCCAAAGGGCATTCGACAACCAGCACAGAGGATGCTGCTGCATGTCCGCCCCAGAGATGCGCTCATCTGAAGCATATCAGGGCTTGGATACAGCCTGCACTCACATCGACACATCGGAGATTATATTTTACATCTAGCAGTTTAGAGAGGCCTTGCAAGGCCTCTTCTTCTTGCTTCGTCCTGCTCACCCAAAGGCCTCCAAAATGTATCAGCTATCAAAAACACGACTTCAAAGCTGAAGAAAAAACAGAAAGCAAACATCTAAAAGCCCAAATGGAGGCAGACAACTACACCCAGTGCTCCAGGAAGTGTCACTTTACAATAAGCGAGGTCTGTGGAGGTGATGACATTAACACTCACAGCAGAATTTCACTCCCAGTGCTGCTAAGAAGCAGCTGAGAAGCTCACAGCTCTGCTCCAAGGTGTCTCTTGAAGTCTCCTGTATTTCTTTGCACTTCCCTGACAACAGCTCTCTGTGGCTCCCTCATAACACTGCGTATTGTGAAATCAGAGTTATTAGCTATGTTGTCCAAGGCAGGGTGCAAAATAACCCCGAGCCCTCTTTCTTAGATCTTGGAAAACTATTTGACTCAGCTTTATTTCCTTACCACGAGTATAAAAAAATAGGCACTGAAAGAGTTTACAAACCCTTTTCATGTGGAGAGGAGGAACGCGAGTTCCCTTTAATCTTTCATAGCTTGTGTGTGTTAACGGCATGCTTAAAGAGTGCCAGCTGATTTGAATTTTGCAAGGGATATGCAGGGACCACCAAAGTCAAAGGCCTGTCCTTGCGATGAGAGGGCGGCTGCAGAAGCCAGGGCAGAGGTGACTGTGGGGAACGTAGGTCTAGAAAGAGACATTGTGCTGAGATCATCACACGAGCGGAATGATCTCTTCTGCAGACTGAAGTCCACGTGCACAAGTCGGGTCTACCCTAGACCAGGGAACGGCAGTCTTCCCTGTTCATCTCTGCTCATTCCACATCTCCAACTTGCCAGGAAGGAGGAGAAAGGCTTTCTCGCTTAAGCATAGGCATCTTTGCAGAGAGTGTAGTCTTCACCGCAATGATGGGTATCAACTTTAGTTTATGATGGGTGGCCTACTGTGAAAGCAAAAGATAATTATTATGTAAGATAGAAGACAGATTAATGATGAGGAAAAAACACAGGTGAAGAGAACAACCAACAGATTACGTCCCAAGAGCACTAGGGCTGCTGCTATTACAGGGTGACTAGATCTAGATTTTAGTCACTGATTTACCACCTCCCTGAGTTGAAGTACCCATATTACTGAAACATTTTCTAAGTGCTTTCCAGAGTTTTACGTTATTCTAAATATCCTACAAGCCTCCTTGCAAGGACTGGTTTGAAAGAAATACTTGCACAATGAGAAGTATTCGAAATATAGTGGGGCACATACTGTTGTGCCATAAAACACACGCGTTGGGTGTGTTGTGGGGCATCATGTAAAGAGCCTTCTGCCTTCAGCTACCTGAATAGAGGGCTCCAATCTTTCAGCTGTGACTTGTCTGCGTTCTTGTGACAAACTGTCTGTGTTCAGGAGGTTTTTACTGAGCAGTATTGATGTGAATTTCATCACGTTATAGTTCTCCACATTTGGGTTGAAAAATTGGCAATGCTTCCAAGAAAAGTATTAAATAAGGCTACGGAAACAGGCAACGTCTAATGTGAAATCTGCCAAGTAATGCAAGATTGGTGATGGTGAGAAGTTTTCCAGCAGGACATTCTTCCAGGAGGAAATTTGGTTTCCTTGAATCCAAAATGTTTGCAGAAATGTGTCCATTTCAGTGACACCATGTTTTGAAAAAAGCCGGAACAGGGCTTAGGTTGAGACTGAACATTCAGACTTACTTCGAGTGGAACTTTTCTCTTTTGAAATGCATTTTTTCAATCCTTTTAATCTTATGTTACACAATACAAAACAGAAAAATCAATTTAAAACCAAAATTATATTAAACCGAAAAGTTTCTGTTGTCTTAAAATAATTCTTCCCCCTAAAAGCTCATGCCACAAGAATCCAAAACTGTGTTACGTCCTCATTTTGGAATAGAAAGTGATCTGAAATCACAGTGAACTCCTGTGAAATGGAACCCTCTGTTCCAGCACAGCTTCATGGCTTTCAGTTAATTTCACAACTGGAGCAAAATGTACAGTGGAGAACAGGCCAGCTGTTCTGAAATACTTATAAAACTGTAGATTTATGGATATGGTATCTATATGAGAATGCGAGAGGGTTAATTATAGAAGATATTCTAAAACTACGGCTAACAGCAGTGTTAGCCTAGAGGTCTGAAAGGATCTTGAGACATTTCTGCCCCAGTTCTGCTCCTTGTGCTCTGTTGGCTCTGGCCCGGGAGAACTGGTGAGCACCAGCCGTGCTTGCAAACAAATGGCTGTGTCCTTGCAATTGCCCAGTGACTCCCAGATTTCAAAGCCAGAAGGAATCATATAGGCTCAACACGTGTGTAACACAGTACCAGCCTTCATTCTTTTAACACTTGTGTCCCATTACCCAGGTTGCCAAGTCTCGTGAATTTTTGGCAAGTGGTAGATTTTGGCCAGGGCAAGAGCCGCTCTCACAATCACACAAGAACCTCCAACTTTCTCAGAAATTTTAGCCAAGCTAAGGGAAACTTCAGCCAATCTTTCTGACAAGCTGTTTATCCTAGTGTTTGCTTCCCAGGATCGAAGCAATTGCAACATTCCCAAAAGCAGGCAATGCGCTCTTCACTCCCATCAGTAACCCAATACCAGTCTGACAAGGAAGGAGGGGTAATGGCGATGGAGAAAGATCAGCAGATAAATAGGATCAGATTTCAAGCACAGGGAGTAGCTCCTCTGGACTCCCCCTCCACCCCCAACTCTCTGTTTCCTTCTTCTCTCCATCCCGGCTGGTCTGAAAGAATAAGAAGGGAACGGGGCTGCAGCTGTATATCCCCCTCTGCTGACCTGGGAAGAGAGTTCTGCTTGCTCCTGTAGCCCAAGACCATCCCAGAATGAGCGGAGCTGATGCTACAGGGACAGGGTGGATGGTGATGAAGTCTATAGTGGAAATAGGAATATGCAGAACTGACGGGAATGGAGAAAGCGGAGAGACACAACTGATTTTAAGGAGGAGTCATCAAACAGGCCAACTGGGGGATGAAAAGTACCCACCGAAACAGACCAATTAATTTTTCTTGATAAATCTGAGAGATAAGACAGCACTGCCTCATACCCACACTGAAAGCAACAGGAGCATGGGGAAGATTTTTTTTAAGTCATCCAGAAAACAGACCCCCAAACTTTCTCTTTAAATTTACATAAATGAGAGTGGAAGAGGGAGGCGTTATATCTCTCCCAGTTTCAATCTAGTCAGGTTAAGACTATTGCATTCTGACACAGGTTTACCAAACCGCCTACATCAAAATCAGTTTGCACAGGAGGAATCAGAGACACCAGAGCAGCTGTTGAATGTAAGCTGGGTTATCCACACACAATCCCTTCGTGAAGTGAGATGGTCAAACAGATGAGAGAGGCCTCCTCATGCAGAAATATCCCCTGTTGAGCAGCTCTGCCTGAAAAGCTGAGCCTGAGCAAAGCCCCAGGCTGGGAACATGTTCCAAACAGAATTGCTTTAATGAACCTGTCCTCCTAATAGCAAGACAGCACGTCTTTCCCGGATTCAGCCTCAGCTCCCATACTAAACAAGAACCTGGGAGACTATGGGTTAAGATGGCTGAATACAAACTGGAAGACCTTTTCTAAGGTGTTTCAGGGCTGATGAAGCATTCTGCAGATAACTGAAAAACAACATACGGTTTCCTAATCTGAACAACTGGTAGTAAAAGAGATGGATGAAAAATCGTGAGGGCAAGCTGTACAAAGCAGCCAAGAAGCTGAAGGGCCTTTAGATTTGGAGGGTGAGCAAGACTGTATGAAGTAACAGCAGCAACTGAGCTGAAATGGCTACCATAGCTAATCACAGCCGTTCTTCTTCCCTAATAATTTACAGCTGAATAGAAGGCTCTGTGGAAGTATTGGATAAGCAAGTATTTCATGCAGTACCCACTTTTAACAACTGCCTGGGAGTGATTATTTATGTGCAAGTGCCAAAGAATTTGACATAACGGATTAGAAAGTAAAACCAAA
The DNA here is from genome assembly GCF_000699145.1 of Aptenodytes forsteri. NCBI lineage: Eukaryota > Metazoa > Chordata > Aves > Sphenisciformes > Spheniscidae > Aptenodytes > Aptenodytes forsteri. The sequence continues at coordinate 859,083 of NW_008795710.1, read as the reverse complement.
TTCTGCTCTCAAGGAAATCATATTGGATTTCAATGGCACAACTGTTCATTTACATTATTTTTTCACAGGCACCAACCTTTGACATTTGGTCCTTTTAGAAAAGCTCAAGGTAAGAAAATGGGGTGGGGGAATCAACTGAAATCTTAAATGATCAACAAATGAAAGAGTGGAAAAGGCCCACATTCTGCTATCCAAGCTCTTTTATGTCTGTTGGAAGAAACTTTCCCCATTGAGCCCAACTTCTACTTATTTGGAGATCCTGATGTTCATCCAAGACCCTGTTTAGCTATCAAGAAATGAGCTTCAAAGAAAATTAGCCCTTTTTAAGTGGGTTTTTTTTTCCCTCCCAGTAGCTTTCATGGCATTTTCACTTCCTTCAGCTTTTCAGATTTCAAACTTAAACAAGCATGAAATCTTTGCTCTGTTGGAGCCAATGGCAAAATTCCCACTTATTTGGATCATCCCATAATTTCATGCTATATATTTTGCCCAAGCTTTACTGCAATCAAAGCTTCTTTCTTGCTCCAGTTAACAGTAGACTGTTTTACAGATTCTGGCATTCCTAATATGAAGATAAAGAGCTACAAAATTGGGAGTAATACTGGAAAAGAAGGTACTGCTTGAGCAGAGGCAGTCTCTTTGAGTGGAGGACTAAGAGAAGGAAAAGTGATACAGGTGCAAGAGTGGAACATTTCCAGCCCTACAACAACTCAGGTGCATACCCATACTGCAATGGGGGCAGTTTGCTCAAAAAGATCCCAACAGAAAGGAATTGCCATCAGCTCACTCTGCTGATGCAGACATGTATGAGCTGACGCCCTAGATTATGATAAAAGCTGAAAGAGCTAAAAAGCAGCATCAAATATTAAAAAAAAAAAATTTCACAGAAAAACTCCCCATTTGGCAACCCACCCAATAAAATGGTGAAATAAGCAAAAGGGCAGGTGGGGAAAGCTGGACACAGAGAAACACAGCATTTTGCTCAGACTGCAGGAAAGTGGCAAGGTGAGGATATCTCATGAACACTTCAGTGTCTCATACTGATTTGCCTTCACATGGAGCTAAGAAATCTTCCAGCAGACAAAAGGTGCAGGCCAGGCACCAGAAGAAGCCTGTTAATTTGCTTATCCCACAAAGGGCTTTGGGATCACTGCTAAATACAAAGGGTTTCTTCTTGGAAACAATGGGAAAGCCTGCATGGCCTTTTCGGTTACTCGGGGAATGTCTAGTCTCTCCGCTTCTGCATACAGAACCACAATCCTGCCTGCTGTACAATTAAAATTAGTCCCTTTGTTCTGAGAAATGGAAAAGCTTAAAGACTCCAAGAAAGTATCAAAGCATTTGTATAGAGCATAACATCGTTTTCTCATCTACAGATAATATACTAGTTAAAGATAAACCTCAAATTAATATGACTCTGTATGTACTGTCTGTGTTTGCTACATCATTAAGCTAAAAACTCAACAGTTATCTAACAGCATAATGAAAAAAAGAAAACGGGCTGTACAGTATTCTGACTAGTAGCCAGTTAAAGGTACGTCTGCACCTCTTATCCTGGCTCCATGCAAATGCACTCTAGTGGGTTAGGAAGAACTCTTTAATTCAGGAAGATTTAGACTACCAAGATATTTAGGGTGATAAGTAGGATTTCTTCCTTCAGTTTCTGTCTTAGTATTTGCAGAGTATTTTAGCAGGAACTTTAGCCCTAACTCCACCTGCCATTTTCTAGCATGAACCCCAGCTCTTTATGCATACACACACAACAGAGAAACACCGATCACATGGAAAACTTTAACATTGCTCTTTCTTTCTAGATTTTTAAGCATTTAGTTGTGAAGTTGGAATACACTCTTAGTGGGGCTGTTCGGATGGGATTAATGATAGTGAGCACTCAGGGAGCCTAGAAAAAAGATATTTACTATTTAATATTAGCATTCCAGTTGATGTTTAAGTCAAGTCTACCTATGAAGACATTCCCATCAGGTTTCTGTAACTCCTAATATAACACTACCTTTTTCAACAACTCTCAGTTCTAGAGATCAAAAAACCTCATTGTTTTCACTCGAGTGATGCAGGACTGCAGGACCATGCTGCAGCAATACAGTACTTTCTTACTGTCACATACTATATACAGGGGAGAGCAGCCTCTCTGAGGTCCTTGTATTTCCTCCCCTTACACCCAACGCATTGAGACAAAAAAGGGAAGATTTCAGCAACAGCAGCATGAAGGGCATGCCAAATGGGCACTGCCCAACCTGAACACTGCGTGGAGTGAGCAGTGGTCAGAACTAAGGAGCGGAGGATGTCCAGGGCTGTAAAGTAGCGGGTTTTGAGGGGCAATTTCCTAGTATTTCAGGAGTAAAATGCGCCAAGGGATGGGAAGGTGAAGAGGATAAATGGAAGGAGGAGTATGGCTCCATTTCATTTAGGCACCCAAGAGAGGCTAGTCTCCCCTCCTGTATAGGCAGGGGAAAGTTGAGCATCTTCAGAAAGCAGATCAGGGCAGGAGATCTGAATCACTGTCTAGAGAAAACTCCCTTCTAGCTGTTTTTTGGGGTACCTAAATTAGACAGTGTGTATTACCCACTCCTAAAACAGCAGATGCACCCTTGAACTAGGGAAAATTGGACAAAGCTTGTGATTGAAAGCCACAGCCTGATTCCCAGTTTGCTCATGGGGTAGCAGAGACCCCATACAATGAGCTCGTAGCAAAGCAATGAGTAAGTCCTGTGAGAACATAACATCACCTGAATTATGTAGGTCATGTCTAGACACAACTGCTTACATTCCACATAACCAAGTAATTCTTAATAAGAAGTTGTCTAAATAATGGACCCAGATCTGGCACCTGAATTCAGATAAAATAATCACTGACTCCAGAAGTCACCTCTCGATTCAGTTAGAATAAGGCTCAGTCCAACAGCACAAGGCTGGCAGAGTCCGGTCCGATATGGTTTCAATTACTTGTTTAAAGTCAAGCATATTCTCATGACCAAAGTACATTTTAATAAATATATTCCCTTAAATGTCCAGTATGGCTCATGGTAATCTACTTAAGCATTATTTTCTGGAAGGTTTAAGATTCCTGTAAGCTGAATTACATGTGGAAAGTTACATTAATGTGTCTTCACGTAAACTGAAAGTTTATTGTTTTACTATTATAGAAAAACCATAAAAAGATTTGTCTGAAGCTATTGGCTATTGTGCTACACATCTGGTGGAATGTTAGTTATTACAATAACTCCTTCAGCTCCCTCAAATGAAGCCCTAGGCTAAAAATGAAAATAAGTAATACGATAATACTGTAAAAAGATGTTATGGAATCATACGGAAATACTGAGCCAAATCCAGCTGTCAAGGGAAAAAATCCTGGCTGAGTTTTAAAAATAGCATTAAGTTAGGCAGGAAAAAAGGTCAAAAACCTCATGACCAAGCCATGTCCTTGGCCAAATCCGGGGTGCTGTTGTAGCACGCTGGCAAGATGAGCAGTGCTAGAGCCAACTGCGGAAGGATCCTTGGCTAGTCTGAGGTTGACACTGTTGTTTCTATTCCCAAAGCTAATTAAAGGCTTCCCAGAAATATTGGCTAAGTTTAATTTTGTGCTGGTCACAGATCAGGCCTGGGGACAGTGGGAGCAAGAAGAAGAGGCAGTAAAGAGCCAGCAGGAATTGAAGGAGGTGAAGATGGGCGGGAGCAGCTGAGAAGTGGGAAGTGTCAGGAGGTTGTGAATACAGAGAGGCTGCGTGTAGGCAATGGGCTTTTGAGGAGAGAAGCAGTGCTGAGGCTACTCAGCAATATAGGCAAAATTCAGACCAAATTCTGGGGTGGGAGGTGGATATAGAGGGCTTGAGGGAAGGGATCACAAAATCTGGCTGACAGTGCGGTTTTCCTGGGGAAGGTGAAAGGGGTAAGAAAGGTTGGGAGAGGTCAGTGAGATTTGAAGTAGATGGAGGGGCTGGGGATTTAGATAAAGGCAGGCATTGAGAAGGAATGGATGGGTGCTAAAGGCTGGGACGAAGACCACGAAGAGTCAGAGGCGTTTCAGGAACGCTGGAGTGTGAGCACGGGGAGGATGTGCCTATCCCGTTTGCTCTTTCTTTCCATCCTCCAGTTCTCTCCCCCTGCCATCCCCCTGATGTAGCAACAGCTCTTCCCACTGCCCAGGAACCACAGCCGTCCTGGGGCCCTGCAACAGTCCCCCAGCAGAGGGAAGGGCTGTGTAGCGGGATAGCAGAGGCAGTGACACAGATTTAAGTCTGCAACAGCTGATCCTCATCTCCTCAAGCAAAGGCAAAGTATGCAGTCTGTCATCCCTCCGTCTGCTGCCTTAATCTCTTGTAACCTCTGTTGGAGGCAACATCCATTTTCTGGTGGAAAAGAAATATAGACAGGACCATACCAGTTGTCTAAAAAAAGGTGGCGTAACTGGAAGCAGTCTTGAGCGCTTTTACTCCTGCAAGTGGACCAGACCGGTTCCAGCAACCAATGTCTATATTTATATTTATTGCTCTCCCGATCCAGAGCATATTTACCATGAGAGCTAATGGAGCAATATTTCTTCTCCTATCAGCACTGGCTGCTGCAGAGTCTGGGTCCTGTGGCAGAGCAGTGTTGTGCTGCTACACAGCTTTCCTCACCCTCATCTGAAGCAACATTGCTGTTACATCCAACCCTGCGTTTGCCTCCTCTGAGAAACTACTCTGTGTACAATATGTTTGGGGTTATGGCAGGGAATGAACCAAAAATAGTTCACAGACAAAATTCTTCATATATATTAATCTTGTTGCTTTATCTAAATCTTAAAGCTCTTTTGTATCACCTACCTGAGCATCCATCTTCTCCAGACATTTGATTTTTCATACCGGTGGCACATTGTATCTAATAATGCTACTGATAATTGTTGTTATGAAAGAAACCTTTTTTTTTTCTGGATCAAGCACAGTAATATTGTTGGCTTATCAAAATGCCACATACTAATTTAATAATAATGATATTAGGCAGAGGAAATAAAATTTATAGTCTTATTCTGGAAACTGTTGAATAAACAACTAATCAGTTAAAAAGCACACTTTAGAAATGTGCTCTGTCTAGTCTAGACTTATCTCTCAAAAAAAATCAGAAAAAGTGGTTAGGGATAAATAAGCTAACCAGAAACATCTGCCTTTAATATTCCATTTTGACGTCAGTGAATCTTTATTGGCCTCCCAAAATAGTCTAAGGTTTTGTGAAACAAGCAGCAAACAAAACATACTGTTGTCCAGTTTTTAAAAGGTTTTTCCATTGATGATAAAAGTAGAAATCATCGCTATTTCATTTTTAAAAACGTGCCTTTACTGCAGTCATAGCAAAACTCAGGACAATGCATGACCTCAACGTTTATCCTGTTTCACATAATCTGAATGCTGCTTGCAACTTTCATTAAACCTACTCACAGCCTTTACAGCATAAATATTATTTTTGCTTTGGCTGTTTAGCTGCATCCAGCGGAGCACCGGCAGCCTCTAGCCCCTCTACTGACAGGCAACTCTCTAGCTCACCTACAAGCCAGAATCCCTCCATAACTGAAGATACGGTCTTGTAAAGCTTTTTTTTGTGAAGAAAGAACCAAAAGCCAGCAATGCGGCCGCTGTGAAATTCGTACGGAGCAAGCACATTAGGCAGTCCTGCGGCCTTGGCAGCATTTTTGCTCGACTGACCTTGGTCTTCGGAACAAGAATTTTGCAAAAAAAAATTTGCAAAAAATTGCACAGGGCAAAACCTGATCCAAAGCCTTCCTACCACTCGAGTCCAGCAAAGCTTCACACCAATTGAAGAAGACTCCTACATCTTATAGCTGGGACTCCAAGTTGGCTCCAGAATAGGCTGGCACAAACTGCCAGTATGTACTTGAGACAGAAGAGCCAAAGGCAGGCCAAAGACTCTGTGGTTATGCAGATCCAGCCAGTCCAACTCCCTGTGCAAGCTGCATACCACTCCTGTGACTAATGGTCTGGAGCTGGGGCAGAAGAGGAGGGCTACACGGTTAGTATTTCCTTCAGGATTTCTCTAACACCTCTGCAAAAGAAAGCATTTGTACATGAGTTAGGTAGGATAAATTTCACACAGCGGTATGATTTGCCCTGTTTCAGGGAAGCGTAAAGCTTCTAACACCTAAGACAGACAGAAAGAAGCCACTCTGATTATGCTTTTCACTTCTGTATAAACATTTCATTTTGAAAACCTCTTCATATCATTTCAAGCACATTTTTAATGGATTCCAAAAAATTCCCCCTCCTCTACACACACAGCAGAAAGCAGAATACATTTTTGCAAGCCACAACACAAAGTTTAATGACATTCCAAGCCTGATGCACATCTAGGAGTGATGATGTGGCAACAACAGCCCAGCAACAACTGGAAGTGATGTGAAGAAATGTAACTGCTCTCTAAACAAAACCCCTTTGATCCATTTCCCCTTGGACAGAAGCGTGATGTTGTTGTTCTCCTTGGGAATTATGAAATCACTTTCTAAAACTTAAGTTTCCTGTAAACACGGAAAGTGTATCTCCAAAATCATGCAAAGGAAACCTCGCTTGAAAATACATGGATTTTCATAACTCTTTCATTCTGTAAATACTAATAACTGTGGTAAGTCAATCAAGCCTTTATTTAATGTGACTGTGACAACCTGAATCTTCTGTGATAAAGATCTTTAAAGAATAAATAAGAATAAAGAATCTTCTGTGATAAATATTTCTCATCATTCAATTTCATAAATGTAAATTATAAAGAAACAGGTTAAGATCATGGAATTTGAAGTGAACCTCATATCAATATTTAAATAGACACTTCTACATCACCCCACAGTTTCTCTTTTCTTTTACCCATACACTAACCCTTCTCTGTCAAATCTCTTTACTACCATAGTTATTTCTTTGCTTTCTCATTCAGTCATGCTGTTGAGCACTCAGAGATCAGAGCTATGCCTTCACCATGGACTTCTAATTTGGATGCTCAGCTTGAGAGATGCCAGCCACCTGCATCCGCCGTGGCTTCAACTCACACTGTGCCTCAGTTCCTTTTCCTTAACAACAGCTGGAAGCAAATATTCGACACCAAAAATTGTGCCTTTCATTTTCAAAGACAAACAGACTCCCTCAAGTTCTTTTCTCCCTTGTATCAGAGTTTCTCAGATTTGAAATCAGCCTTTCTTAGGGCCTGTGGCATGTGCTGAGCATGGGCTCAGTGGGATTCCAGCAGACACCCCCCCCCGAACAGAGCTCTCCTTGAAATCAAATTTTATGTCCCTGTTTACAGCTGCCATTCTAACACGGCTTGGATGTCAGACACAGATATTTAGAATCACTTCTGGCCCAGAAGAGAAGGCTGTACTAGAGACCCAAGAGGTTTTCTGACAAGTTTTCAACATTTCAATTGTGTCTGTGTTTGTCTGGAAGCGAAGCTCCCTCCCTGACCCACTCAACATATTTGTGATGTATTGTCCTCAGGAAGACAATGGTGGGTGTTAGAGGCTTTGTTTGCCAGGTGGTTCCCATATTCAGAACCAAACCGCAATGTCAGATGGAGCAGCAGGGAGTGGCAATAGGAAAGGGAAGATGTGCACTAAAACCAACCCTGCTAACCTCGCACCCGCCCATGAGGACACATGGAGTTACCAGCACGTTGCCCTGTGAGCTCTGCACAGCCTTCAGTCCGCGTGCTCAGACTTAATTGAGAAATGGATAAAAGCTAAAAATACCAGCTTTCGCAAAGAGCCTGGGATTTCTGCCCAGCAGACCTTGTGTATGGATGAATATAAAATCTGTAACCAGTTGTGTCACCCCTGAACTGACGATCCTCACCAAATACAGTGAGCACAAACTACAAAAACAGTTGCTGTGATACTTATAAGATCCTTTGTTCCAAACTGCTGGGTTGCCCACACTCCTCAAGCAGCCTGGAGCCTCGCTCTAACTTCTCCTCAGCTCTCCCCTTTGCTTTTTGAGCAGTGCCAGCCCTGGCCATCTGTTTATACTAAGTCCTTGGGCAACAAATGACATGAATGACCTTTCCTTCTTACAATCTAATTTATCTGTTATTTACTGCACCTTATCTAGCGCCTTCTCTAGGAAAACCACACCATAAATACAGCCTAGATCTGCCAGCAAGCCTCCTGCTAGTTTAATAACCCATCAGTACCTATTATATATAGCGTAACACATAACGAAATCCAATAGCACATTAAAATAATTGGCAACCATGCACACCCTTATCTTTCACCTTCTTATACTGGAAACCTTCCCGTTTCACACATCTTATACTTCCTGAGACCAATGCTTCCCTTCCCCTAACGGGAGTTTTATTGCTTTGTCCAGAAAGAAATAGATATTCCCTTAACAAATCAGTTATGTGTTTGTTTAAAGCCTACAAAGGCCTATGAATCTCCTTTATCTCACTTCATCTTTATCTCCCTCAGTCTTTCCTAATGAAAAACATAATAATCATTGCCTTTCAGATGACCTAGTATGTGAAGTCAGGAACACATTACTTATTTTATGAACCTGAAGATTAAAGAGCCACCGTAGCTTAGGTTACATTCTCCAGTGGGGAGTGCATACCCTTCTCCAATTCATTAAGAGTTAATTCCATATTTCAACTCTTTCTATTGATGAAAAACATTTATAATAATTCCACATACAAACAGTTGAGTCAGACAATATAAATCCTCTGCTTTGGAGTTTCTTCTTTCCTGTGGAATATTCCAAATTTTTTCTATCGTCCAGACATTACCTGGGTTATATTTTTCTCGATTTTTTTAATTTAAATTCTTTCCAAGGAAATCATGATCCTTTTGAACTGACACTCTACTTAGGTTTTGATCATTGCTGAATATCCTGTGCAAGAGTTCAAATAGCTTAGTTCTCACAAAAGTCAAGGGGAGCAACGGCACGAATTAGGGCACCAATGTGCAGATTGCACCACAAAGAACAGAATTTATCCCTCAACGTTTCTTTAGATTTTTCAGATAAGCAGAGGCTGTAAGCAATGACCAGAGTGTGATTAAAGAAACTTTAAAATGTATATGAAAAAGCAGAAGAAAAAGTGCCCAAGAATAATCTGAGAATTAGGATGATTCCTCGAAGTGCTGTGCAAAGGTCTGCAATGATACAAGGATCAAAGGGCAAATGGCTAAAGTGGTGAGAAGTGTAATTTTAGCTACACTACACTAATGTGCCCTTTTATCCTTGAAAAAGAGCATTGCAATTAGCAACACTGTGGGACAGGTATACAGGAATACACGTTCAGAGTATAACTATTACCGATAGCAAATCATTTTGTGGACACTGGGCTTAATTAGCTGATTCTGTAATTGGTCAAAATTTCACTAATTCAAAGAAGCTTCTCCTGTTTAAAATAGTAAAGACTGATCAGCTACTCTATCAAATCCTCTTTAAATCGTGTGCGTGTGTATATATATATATATTTTCCCACAAACAGACACTGTAATTAAAAACAAGTTGGCATGCTGTTTTTTCCTCTGCAGGCCTTAAAATTAATTTCAAAAGAAGCTGGATATGATTTTGTCTTCATTTTAAACATGTCTAAAAAACACGAAACAATTCACTCGGTCTAAATGCCTGTAGCTATAGAAGAAAAGGACATGTAGAGATGCACACACCTATTACCAGATCCAAAGGTGATGTGATACCAGCTGCTTTCAGGTTCCCAAGAGACATCATTACAGTCTGGCAGAACCATCATCTGAATAGCTGAGGAGAAAGCTCATAGGGGGTCAAGTAGTTAGGGAGGAGAAGAGGAGAAGAAAGGAAGGAGGAAAGAAATTTGTATTTTTAAATCTCAGCAGTTGTTTTTTTTTTTACAGGTTGCATTCTCTGCATGGATTGGCTGCATTCCCTTTATGCAAGTATTTCTGCAGTCTGTAAACTCAGACCAGGAAATTTATGAATTAAGTTCTCGGTGTTCTAACTTCTAGTTAGGCTCTGCCTGCCTCTTCATCCTATGAACCTGAGCATAGCTCCTGGCATTCTTCTGTCCTGACACTGACAAACTTGTATCTAGAGATCTCAATTATAGCTCTAACCTTCATGGATTTTCTGTCTTCTAGCCCCAGTCACAGAAGTGCTGTGATTGTGCCAGGACTCTATCATTTTTAGGAAGGTATACTCCTAGCCCTCCTGGTGGTGGGAAAAAGCTTGAAAACATTAAAAAAAAAAAAGACTGAAAACTAGAAGGTAAACAGAAGCATAAGGGCTTTAGGACTTCATTGTATATTACTGCAGCAGTGGTAATACCTTTCTCTATCTTCACAGTCCTCTACACACTCTAGTTACGCCAGTACCTAACACCTTATCCTATCATCTCTGTACCCAAGGATCCAGAAGAAGAAAGAAGGTGCTGCACAAACACAGAGCAAGCATTATATGAGACAAAAAGAATTTCAGTCTAGGAATTGACTCTTTTCTTCCTCCCTTTATTTTTTTTTTAGATTGGGATTTTTTTAGATTATGGACTGCTTTTCTTACATGAATGTAGGTACCTAAGGCCGCTCTTCACTCAGGATGTTTAGAAGCTCTTCTAACAAATATGCAATACATATTAAAATTATTAGAGAAAATACTGAGGCAAATATTTATACTTCACAAGCACTGGGAATAATTGGTGAAATATGCTTATTCTGCATGAGTGGCCAAGTACATAATTCTGATGCAATGCTGCCGAGAACTTGTAAACTGGTTTGGATTTTGTGTTAGCAGTGAAAGATAGCTTCATACCACAGTACAGAATAACAGGAGCTGAGACTCTGTATCTGTTTTCTACTGCGGTTAAATAATGTCCATTTTATACTATCATTTAGTCTCAAAGAGAGAAGCAATAGCAATAAGAACTCCAAACCGAAAGATTTTAGGCTAGGCAGGACACTCATGGCAGGACATTTTGGTATGTGCTATTCCAGGAATAAATAAGCATTCTTTTAGTATTGTTAAATCCTTAATTATAACATCTTGGAATTTAAAACCATGAGGCTGAAAAGCTGGCCTTTGAAAACTTAGAGAAACTGAATCTTCTAAAACGTTGTCTGGCACCACAGGTAACCCTTTCATTCGCTCTCTTTTTTATTTTTTCTTGAACTAGGTAGTACCTTCCACCATTAAACTCAAGAATTTCTCACTGAATCATCTAAAGCATAACATTGATGAGACACAGTTAACCTGTACTCTTGTCTGCTGCGGAGTGGAGGAATAAAAGCTTTCTGGTATGTAAGTTCAAAGAAATGGACCTTTTACCAGATTTGAACAGTTGTCTTGGGAATGCAGATTTATGAAAATTGATACCCTGTCTTTGTCTACGGGAACAATGCGCCTTTCTTCTCCACATTTGCCCCCTGTCTATTCTACCGAGTCAGAACTTCTTCAGAAAACTTTTTTAATTAATAGAGGATACCCTTGCAGCCACAAGGTTATAAGACGTCTCTGACAAACCTCTCTTTGGATACAGTCAAAGAGGAAGATATTTAGACTTCACATTCAATTTAAAGTAGAGGTCAGAGTTCAAAAGTGTAGTTTGCCCTTGTCATGTTCTGTTTGGAATTCAAATAGTCAGAAAGACAAAAGGCAAAATGACACATCCCCATCACTGGTATTCTCCAGTCTGCTCTAAAACAGGCGCAAGGGTAAAAGAAAGGACATTTCTAATGGTATTTATTCAGTTATACTATATATAAGCTCTGCATTCCAAAATACACAAAATAGTCGGACTAAAAGAGTGTAGGTATATACAGCTACTGACTATGACTGACTTCAAAACTACTCTCACTGGGGATAAACTTAAATAAGTTCATTCTTATTCTTCCTTAAACTACCTTTATAGAAACAAAATAACTTCAAATCAGAATTTAGGGAAGATAGATTTTTAAATGCCCTTATAGGCAGCTGTTGCTCTATATGACATTTTCTTGCCATTGCCATTTAGTCTGTTCGATTATTTGATTATTGTCTGGGAGGAAATAATAACAACTTCACTAATTTCTGCCATTTTCCTGAAAGAAAACAGTGAAAATGAGAACAAGAAGCAGATTATACACATTACCAAAACATGAAATGTTTTAGGATGATAGATTTTTTCCAAATATTTGATCATACAAGTTTTGCTTAAAATAATAGCACTTTTGGGAAACACTCCAAAAACAGTTTCCTCCTTATAATGTACTGGCTGCATCCCACCTTTGTGTCTGAATAAAGTCAGAAAAAAAGATGAGTTACAGAATGCATCAGCAGCAGCTACAGAAGCCAAAAAAGCAGCTGAGATAATACAAAATAGACAAACCTCATTCCTTTTTAAGTATTCTTACCATATGGAAGCTTCTATTTACACAAGTGCAAGACTCCTTGGACCATAAATATTTTTTCTATAAAAATATAAGGACTACATAGAATCTGTAAGGACTTACCATTCATTCATTTATTGTTCTTCACATAGTCATGCACCTTCAGATCTATTATACTCTTACTCAGAGCTCCTGTAGGTAAAATCAATTTTTTTTCTAACCATGCCAACTTCTGCTAAGCATTTTCCTGAATTCCTCAATTCTCGTCATAGAAGCTCCTTGTAACCTCTCCTGTCTCACAGTTTGAAGTCTGAAGTCTAAAACATGTTCCAGCCCGTGTTTTTGTTCATTCCCACATCTGTCTCAAGCCTACACATTGCACCCACCACCTCGCCACTTGATTGCCTTGCAAAGTACTAACCACGTATCTGCAGATCTCACGCAGCCTCCAGTTCTGTCCCTTCTCTATATACAGTATGCTCTGATATTATTGTTGGTTGATGACTTGACTGATTAGGTTTGTTTGAGTAAGACTATGCAACCATAAGGGCTGTCCATGTAAATAATGAGAAGGATGGTATGGAGAGGTAACACCTTTCACTAAACTGATATCTTTGAAATAGATAACTGATGAGGAAGACAAGGCCAGGTTATTTGTTTCTATTTCTTCTGTCTCTATTGTGTCTATGCTAGAATCAGGAAATGAGCTTGAAGAATATGTAGACCCAACCTAGTTAATCCCAGTGGTCACCTAGCGGGCAAGTGGCAAAGTTGGGAATATATCCAAGTCCTGGGTCCCAGACTTACTTTTAAGGGTCACTAGTCCCTACTCTAAGCACAGTATTTGCCTGGTTGGCACGTTTTGAGCAGCAAGAGATTCTTTTCACTATGGATTGCTGCACAACATACAGGCTGTAGATGGCCACGGCCATGCACCAAGTATCCTTCAATGCGGAAAGTACCAGAAAAATGGTCATATTTTTTCTCCGTTTATCTTCATTAGCTGTTTCATTATAACTGGCCTTCAGGGAGGATCTCAGTGTACTTCCCTGGTAGGATGGCTCCACTCCAGCAGAAGGTTTGAATGCAGACAAATACAGGCAAACTTACGTTAGCGTTGATACACAGCTAGGCCATGTAATACGACGACACAACAGAGTGGACTTGGTTGCGTATCAGCTCTCTGAGCCTACCCACAGATCCACAGCATGTCTGTACTGATATTCTCACCATCCTGCCTTCAACGCTGCTGCGACCCATAGAAATTATATTAACTGTCCTATGTACTTTACCTATGAAATAATATCTTTGGTGTTTATAAAGAGATACCCTAAGGTATGAATTAAATAGAAGACATGCTAGTAGTCGTGTCAGATTAGCGCAAATATTCCTTCATACCTAATCATCTTCCTATCTTTCCTAGATTCATTTAAAACAACTTTAAAATGCAAATGTTATTCTCAATACACAGCACTTTCCAGGACTTTGTCGTATTTCAGTGCTTAGAAAATGACAAAATGTAAAAAGCTTTCTCCCTGCAAAACTAATTGTGACCTCTGCCTGATAACACACTCCAGTTCTTAAACTGCATTTAATTTCAGACATTTATAGGCCTTGTCATCTTCATTTCCCAGTGCTGTATTACTGAGCTCCTCTTCAAAAAAACCCAGACAATCATAACATATAGAGTGTGATATGCTGCTGGCTTGTGCTGAAGAAAAATTCTACTGACAAATAGTCAGCCTCTCTCTAGACCAGTCTGAGAGATGACTAATGATGTATTGGACAAATACAAGATTTTTAACATAAAGAACCCTGAAAAGTGTTTGCTTCTTCTCTATTGTAATCAGATTCCAGGCAGTGATTCTGCTCAGAGGCATGTTGTACTGTTAGTGTCAGGAAAGACGGATGAAAACCTGAAGTTCATCACAACAGTCAGACAGGACTGGAGAAAAATGTCGCTTTCCTGACATCAAAGAACCAATAAGCAGCACTTACATTTTAAGTTCAGAGCGATAAAAGTAGATAGACAGCACTTTAATGTTTGTTCCCCTTTTTAGAGCATATTTCTAATGCGGGGTTGGTTGTTGGGGTTTTTTTATGCCAGACAAAGCAAGTTGGAGATATTTTCTCACAGCATAAGCTCATGTTCTCAATCTGTTTTTCCTTTCTAGGGTCTGCGTAGACAAATTCCACAGCAACATCTGATGATAAGATCAGACAGTAGTAGCAGAGTCATGTTTAAATCATATTTACAATATGTCCCCTCTGGGCCAACCAAAGAGCAATCTTTCTTAGAACAATACATATTGGCAATTTTTTTACTTCATTTAGAAATAATTTTAGCTCTTCAGTGTCATGTAAATACGTAGGGCATTACTCAGATAAAACTGCTATCAAGGCACTGGGAGCTCTGCCAGGAAAAGACCAAACAAGTCTCCTAAGAGAAGTTCAGCTTGAGAAAGGTTTCAGGACTTACTCTACTGGGCATAAAACAATGCATTTTATCTGAGTCTAAAAGACAATGAAAACGTGTTTTTAAAAGGAAAAAAGAAAAGGCACCAAAAATCATTGGTTTCCGAAGTCTAAATTTACTTTAGACCCACCAAAATTTACATACATTTACCTGTAAAATGAAGCATTATTCAGCTCCCCTGTCTGGCAGCCCCACAGGGAGCCCGGACCCTCAGCTGCCCCCTCCCCACAGCCCAGGGATCTTCCTCCCCCTCCATCTCCCGGGTGGGGAAGCCAACAGGCTGGCCCAGACGGACCCTGCTTCTTGTAGGTGGTGTGGCCTGGGGGGAAAGGACAACTGCCCAAATGTCTACCCTCTCCTTAAAAAAGGTTTTGGTTCATAGGAGGAGGAATCTACATACGCTTGTTAACCCTTGACCAACAAAAGTACCAGAAGTACTTCTGCACACCAAACACCAAGCTCTTTGCTACAAGATAGAGCACAATTAGAGATATTAATGGTATTGCAAATCAGCAACTGGGTATGGGTCTAGCCAATGAGACCACCTGCCGCTACATCAGGTAGGCTTAACATAATCAAGTTATAAATGCTCCTGCTTTCTGGTACACACTGCACAACCAAAGTTAGGAAAATCTTCTGCCTCGGAAAGACACTGTATCATTGCCAGCTGGCGGGTTTCCTTTCCTGCAAAGCAAGTGAGGCTTTGCACTCTTGGAGGAAGGATATTGGACAAGATGGTCCATAAAGCAAAGAAAGAAATCAGTGCAGCAAAAAGTTCGAAAGGAAGGAGGGGGAAATGTTTGCTATGGAAATAATGAGAAGAATTGGTAACCTGGTCTTGAAACATTTCATACTGCAAATGCACACTCCACGCACCGAATTGGAGAAGGTTCTTCACTGGCTCTTAAACTGTTCTTAAACTTCCCCCTGAGATCGAAGAGTTGCCCAGCTCTGCCCAGGACCCACCAGACACAGTGATCTCTGCATACAACCACCACAACTTGAGAGGATCTTGGCAGATGAAAGTGATGGAAATATGAGATTATATTATCTAGTATTGTTATTATAATTTTATGGTCCTGTCTGTATACAGCATCTTAAAACTTTGTAAGCTCTCTTCTTGTTTGGCTTTCACTGCCTTTAAGCATCTTGGTAAATTTATAATCCCTTTTCTTTAGCTTCTTTTTCTATCTCTTTACTTGAAGACCTGGCATGCAATGAATCAAAGAAGGGATATTTATACCCATACCGTGAGAATGTTTACAATGTACAGAAAATTCTGTCTGTGGTTTGGTCTTTGTATATTTTCAGAACAAATGACAGTTTTCCAAATGTACTATATTACTGTTGAGTCCACAGAGCCTGTATTTATGTAACTAAAATGCTTTTATTTAGACCTTTGCAACATGCCAAAATTAAAAATATTTTAATGAATGAATCAAAGTCGTACAGCAAAGAAACCTGTAACGTATTACCATTTCAAAAGAAAGATTTCTGTGAAAAGTCTCTCAGATACAAAGAATCTGTTTGTTTTACAAAAAGTAATTTTGTTATTTTTATGCCCATTGTTTTAATAACAGAACTTTGATCTTGAGAGTATTTTAGCGTGAAACATGAATATGGTAATAGCCAAAGTTTCCATTTAGCTGCTGCTTCATGTTCCAAGACTATTGGGTTCCATTACATGTAGTATTTAATAATTTACATATGGGCTCCAGGCGACCTCCTTGAGGTCTTGATGCAGACACTGTTTAAGTTTTCCAAAATTTTACTCAGGTATGCGGATTTTCAAACTCGAGAATATCAATAGCATCACTAAGGGCCTGACTTAATTTTCCCAATGCCATGATCTGGGTTGAAGAACCTGAATGATACAGGAGAATGTTCCAATCAATCATGCAGACATTAAGCACTCCATGACTTCCCCACATTTTATTTGCAGAGTTCCTTAACAGAGCTAAGAAGCCGTTACATTACTCAAGCATCTTGTATTAAATTCAGTCCTCTATAAAGTTTTGGAAACAAAGGAAGCAGCTCCTGATACTCCATTTCCTTAATTCCCTTCAAAGGAATTTCCCCTTCTGAAATTCTTCAGAAATTATAGCTAAAATCTGTTTTATTCTAATGCATTTGCCTCCTTAGGCTTACTTACAAGAGTTGGTACGTATGAATGAATGAGGCAACACCCCACCTTCCCACTCACAAATGTCATGGGGGCAAAAAACGGAGGATTTTGTAAATTTGTCTGGCACTTCCAGATGTCAAGCAGCCCTGTCTGACCACATATGGATCAACTCTACCATGCACCTGTAATGAGTGCAGTGCCTCTGGGACTGCCAGGCTGTGATGTATGCGTGGTTAAACGGATACTGACGGATTTATCGAGCATGTGCAAATCATCTCTGTAGCACACTGTATATCATAAGTCTAACACTTACAGAAGCATCAGTTCTGGTATATGTTCACTACTGAAATGAACCAGAGATGCTTCTGGGATTCTGCATCCGCTCCTGGGGTGCGAGCCAGTCAGGTCAGGGAGACGGTGGATCAAGTTTTGAGAAGAGATTCATCACAGAGAAGTTAAAGATGTGCTGCTGGCAGCACTGAGGGTATTCTGAGCATCCTGGTGGCAACCAAATTTGCTTTAAAAGCAGTTGTATAAACAGAGCTACATCAGGACCAGATAGCATCTGCCTTAGAGGGAGACTGATGTCGCGTAGAATGGTACTCTGGGCTGATATTTATTCTTCATTAAGCAATGTTTCTGATAAGCTGAAGCCTTCATTCCATCCCAAATCAAGTTATGTGTGCATTCTTTGAGCTTGCACAACTTTTCAGGATCCTTGAGGTGAATGAATAAGTCTTATATAGTTATATGCCATTCTAATGACACCTCTTGAAGGGAAGCTGAACATAATAAATTCTAGTTAATCTTGATGGATGGTTTGGAAGTAAGGCATGCAAGAGATAGCTAGCAAAAGCACTAGTATTAGACAGTGCCATTATCATTAAACAGTTTTTACGGCTGTCCATGGCAACTGCAGAAGGCAGCGACTCCTCCGAGCATGTTCTTTAATCTTCAGTTATGATATGAGCACCATTAACATTTTAGAGGTTAACATTTTAGGTTCCAAAATTAGGAAGCTACTTTCTTGCCATCCCAAATCAAGTTATGTGTGCATTCTTTGAGCTTGCACAACTTTTCAGGATCCAGGAGGTGAATGAATAAGTCTTATATAGTTATACTCTAATGACACCTCTTGAAGGGAAGCTGAACATAATAAATTCTAGTTAATCTTGATGGATGGTTTGGAAGTAAGGCATGCAAGAGATAGCTAGCAAAAGCACTAGTATTAGACAGTGCCATTATCATTAAACATGCCACCCTGCCCTTGAAAGCTGATTAACATCAACACCTCAGAAAAAATACTGGAAAATCTCCAGCATCAGATGTGACCTTGCAGTACTGCTGTCCATGGCAACTGCAGAAGGCAGCGACTCCTCCGAGCATGTTCTTTAATCTTCAGTTATGATATGAGCACCATTAACATTTTAGAGGGCTCCAAAATTAGGAAGCTACTTTCTTGTCTCCCACTCCCCGTCAGTAAAGAGGACATACACTTGGATTTAACATGTGCCTGAAAACAGTGATATATTTATTTCCCAGTTATAAGTAAAGTGCAGTTTGCCACTAAGGATCAAGAGATCCCTATGTGCAGCACACTCTGGTCAAGTCACCAGACCTGACAATTGGGACCCCAAACGTGGGAAGCACAAAGACAGAACCTGCCCATCCATCCTTTGAATTCAGTGATTCTAACAAGGAGATTCTGCACTTGGAGCAATGCTGGTTTAGCGTGGCCCAAAGTAAACAATGTGATTATAATCCAGTTACTGATACTGGAGAAGTCTGAATCATCTCCTTTCAGATGTTATGTCCAAGTAAGCTTAATCACACTGACAACATAGGAAAGTTTGTATTGCTACTGAATAGAAATAGTCTTCTGCAGAGCACAGGACATGTGCATTTATTAAATATCTAGAACATTTCAGCACGGTTACTTTTACCTATAAAACACCGTGTCTGGGGCACACGCTGCAATGCAGCCTTGCACTCCTCCTCCTCCCCGCCACGAAAGCGGGAGCATCGCCACTTCTCCTGCACGCTGCTGAAACCCTCGGGGCTCCACGCACAACCGGGGCTTCGGCTGCAGCAGTCCAGCTGAGGATCTGGCGTGGGGGCGCAGGTATAAGTGCTGGGGAGCCGTGGCCTGGCTGGGCTGCCGCAGCGCTCCCCGTCCAGGGAGGAAAACCATCTGGATTTCACAGTTCACAACTGGGGCAGGCATTCCAGGGCAGCCAGGCTCCCACTGACTTTCACTTTGTTTTCTTTAAAACAGACTGAGTTGCTGTCAGCTTTCCTACGACTTTCTCCTGCTTTAATTTACGTCCCATGCAAACTCCGCAAACATTTTCCACTGGAATAAGCCAGGGACAGAGTTTTCCCCTGCAGCATTTGGGGAAAACTGATGAAGTTATGCAAAGAGGTTTGGATTATTTCTAGTCTGAACTTTTTTATTTTCTGATTTTTAAAAAAAATAATTTATTTTAATTTTCAGGTTTTATTTGGGCTAAAATTATTGTTCCCAAGCAACAAAGAGGGATAAAATTGGAAGCTTTTTGAAATTACTGCTGCATTTTTCAGACCTCAGTTAGGCTTATGGTATTAGACATAGCTCAAGAGGAAATTAGCAGAACATACATAATCATCGGCTCATTGGTATATTAAATACCAGGATGCAAACTGTCCTGGCTATATAGTTTAGCACACATCTGTGTCCACATAAATTTGATTTTCTGATGTGAGGAAAGTTCTCTAAGAATTTAGTAAGTTACTTCTGCAGATCAGTTCCATTCAGTGTCTTACTATTTTTAAAAGGAATGTCCTTAAATATCCCTGTAATTCTAGCTTTTCTCTAGCATTAGTAGCTTGGGAAATGGGTGACAGCTTTCTGTGACTTGAGTGGTCACAGCAGCGTGGCATACATATTTGTCTCAGATTAAAAAAGAAAAAAAAAGCCACAAGAATATTTTAATGCAGTAAGGTGTCACATAGCCAACATAAAATGCAATAAACTTCCACACATCATTTGATGTTCTTTGCAACTGTACAATCTATCTCAGTATTTACCTGTTGCATGGGTTTTTGAAAGGGAAAATTTCTGAGCATGACTTTGTCCACTTTAATATAAGCGGGTTCCACTTAACAGAAAATTGATTCTTACTCAACCATTTAACTGACTCCTTTTAAGATAAACTGCATGGTAAGATGGATCTGTGCACTATGATGGGCAGTCTTGATCCTGGTATTAGTGCTTCTAGCAAGCAATATGCTTTAAAAGCATGATACTTGTGTATATTCCCTCAGTGGATATAGCCTTGCTACGACTTTATCTAAAGGTAGATTGTGAGACTAAAGAAAATAATACAATTAATTGTTTCCAAATATCCAGAACACAGTCACATGCAGACCCCATCATTACTGAGTCCTTGCAAGTGAATTTGACTCTTGTGGCTGTTCCCCTTCTGACACAGCAGTGGGTATAAATTGTTTTCTTGGATACCCTGAAGGGAAACCAGAATGTGACCGTTCTTTCCTGTGCCACTGCTGTCTAGTGTCATGATTTCAGTGAAGTAGCCAGAGACTTCCACCAGCAGATGAGGAACAGAATTCCTCCAGGGAACCCTGAGATGGGCAGGACACTGACTTTTCCATTTCTGGGCTGTTTGACAGTTTCTGGTTTTTTTCTACTTACAAATGGAGTTAAATAACAAAACGTCTTTGTTTTTAGAGGGGGAAAAAAAAAAAATGAAAATATGTTTTGGTTTCAGATGTTATGTTTCAGTTTTTATTTTTAAAAAATCCTGAATTTTCTAAACTGTCAAAAGAATTTCTCAGAAGAACAAGCAATCTTGTCCTCAAATTTCATTTTAAAATATCTAAATATTTTACTTGGAAAATTACATTACTGAAACATTCTTTTTTCCTCCCCCAAAAGAAAGTGTATCATCAACTTCATTTTGGTTGAAACACCATTTCAAAGAGGGGAGAGGGACTTCTTCTGGAATTAAATCAGTTTTTCAAGTAAGTCAGGTTCACATTAGGGTTTAACCCATAAGCATGAACCTGTGTTATCCCAGACACCTTCAGACTAACTCTGAGTCCAACAAAGCTTCAAATTACTGAAAAAGACTTGAAAGGATAAAAAAAAGTTATTCCAAGACAGATTTTTAAGCATCAGACAGGGAATTCAAAAAATGACTGGAAAATCAAATTGATCTTTTATGCTGTCTCTAATCATCGTGGTCACTAAACACCAGCTCAGAAACTTGTTACCAGACTCAGCTGAAGGCACTGTTGTTTGAAAGATCAGGCTCACATCCAACCACAATCTTCTGTCTTTCTTGTGAGTAAATAAAGCAACTTCCACCATATATTTAAAAATAAATACCCCGATCTTCTCTCCACCCAATTTAAAACTCTTTCAATTAAGCTCTGGAGAATTTTACAACAAATCAGATTTAAACATTATGAAAACGTGGCAAGTAGGACTCCAGGGATTCCTTTAAAATTCTGCAGTGAATAAGATATGTAATGTGAGGTTTTGTAATTCCCAAGTGAAGGTTCAAATTGCAATGTTTCCAAGAATAGAAGGGAGGCAAGGTCTGTAGGATGTAATAATGTTTAGTAGACTAAATGATACAGCGAAAAAATACACAAATTTGAAGCACATAATTCATTCTTCGTGTCATTGAAGAACCCCTTAAGAATCACACAAAATCTTTTAAAAAAGGGCTTGAGCGCCAGAAAACTTTGTGTTCTTTCTAACTAAATCAGTTGGTCTAATAATAGATGGAAAATTACTTTGCCTTAAAAGATTTTGCCACTCCAAACAAATCGTTTATTTGGACAATGATACAACATTCAACCCAATTATAAGTAACTCCCTACCACACCGCAAACGGTTCAGGAAGGAATACATGTGTATTTACACAAAGCTTGTATATGACCACTAGACAAGATAACCAGAATACATGTGGTTTCTAAGTGTTTCACAAATCACAGGGTATCTCCACAAGTGCACTCAGAAGTAGCAATTAGGTGGACGGTTACCTCTGATAAATGACAATGCATTTGTTTCCTTTGGCGAAAGAAGGACCTGAACTGTATTACAAACACCTAAGCATAGTTGGTGCATTCATTGGCAACCACAAGCAGGTCCGGTTGAAAATTATTTCTTGCAAAAGTTTTAATGAGAAGTTTCTACTGAATTACTTCAGAGGTGTCTATCGTGGCTTGCTATCCAGTTCTATGAACAAAATGGTTTCTGAGTCCAAATCAGAATACTCTGCATTTGTCACATAAAATTCTTACTTGACTAGTATTAAGAAAAGACATATTGTGTGAAGTCCTGCCCTGCTTAGGCCTTATGCTAAAAGCCCTAGGATTTCACATGAGGAGAACGGTTCCTTGAGTCTTTGGTGTCAAGCATTACACAGGACTAACCACTTGCAGACTTCTGCGCTGATTCTGAAATAACATAATTTGTGCACTGTGAACTGTTCTAACTTACTTTTCTTTATCCTCCTACCTGCCTCCCGCTTTTCAGTCCACCTAAAATACATCAGCTAAGGGCAACCCCCATCAAACTAATGCTATTGTTTCCTGGCAACTGGTTTTTTTCCATTAAAAAAATTAGTCATACAGGTTTTTTCCTTAGGGCAAGTCTAGCCAGTTAATTATTAAGTAACTAAATTGCTTAACTAGTTAGAGGAACTCTGACCCATCACCAGTCATCATTTGGTTTCCAATGTATTCATGGTTAACAAGCAGTGAGAAGATAACAGCCACCTGCTACCTGCAAGGGCAAGTAGCCCCGCACAGCTCATTTCCAAAGCGATGGTAGAGGACGGGGCTGTGCTGCAGTACGCCTAGCCCCGATCCTACCACCTGCTGCGAACAAGACAGCAGGATCCGCAACGTTCTGCAGCCCGCTCTCCACCACCCTGAAGGTATTTCCAGATGGGAGTCTGCTTGGGAGTAGCAGGGACTCCTCTACCGCTTTTGAAGAAGTCCTGGCCCTGAAACCTTTCAGGTGTTGTGGCAGCAGCATAAATGACAGCAAAGCTGTACTGCTGTAGGCAAGGAAAGCAGAGCTGTATGGGGATGCAGGTCCTTCACACGGATGGTTTGGACTTCTGCGGATTTTGTAAGATGCCTGCTGAGGTTGGAATAGAAGCCTATTCTGGGCAAGGAAGGCCTTGTTGTTTACATAAGGATGCCAGACAGCTCCCTGAGGAAGGGTCTAAATGTAAACTCATTTATGTGAAATGTGAAAACTAACTGTGAACTCGCATAGTTGCCATCGCCCTGTGGCAGTACGGAACAGTTTGTCTTCTTATTTAGGCATCCCAATGTCGTCTGCAACCTGGATCTTTTTCTCAGCTGTATGTTCACAATGAATAAATTAAAAAGTCAAAACATGCAAACAGCAAACTAAACTGGACTAAATCAACCTTGAACAAGAAATGCACAGTGACTGCTGCAGAATACATTGTGCTTCTTAAAGCCCAGGGACATTCAAATACTGTCAGTAGCACAAAAAGGTGCTTCTTTCCTTGGCTTGTGCACAGCAGGAGACAAATGAACTTTGACGTCTCATTTCAGCTCATCACAGAACAAAGACAACAAAGGTGCTCCATATGCCGGCACGGGTTATTCATGCAACAACTACTTAGTCTAGCGAGGACAAGGGTGCCCCTCTCTATGAACCCTAAGTCTGGTTTATATAAAGTCTGATGTTTTCTTTCATAAGACTGCTGTTTCCAGAGACTAGTTTATTCTTGCTAGGATTAAGTAGATAGCAAGAATAACATGCTGCAGTGTATGTTGCCAGCCAATTAAAGTAAAGCGGATCATGGCCTGATACTGATAATAGAGATTCTACAGAATATTATTCAGATTCCCAGACAATAAATCTTAGAAGTAATGTCTGGGATATTGTTCCAGTCCAATAATATCTCTCATACATTTATACAATGGTATATTTACACAGCTAGTTTTATTTGGAGCAATGGTCTCTCTAGATTGATTTAAGGAACTCAAAAGTTGAGCCTTGAAGCCTGTCTTATTATGGTTCCTCTCTAATTTATCAGTACTGAAAACAAACAAGCAAATAATAATAATAAAAAAAAGACTGGAAAAACAGAGTATAAATTGGTACTAGTCATTTTTAAAGTCAACAGTAATTCTTCTTCATAAAGATTTTGTATGAGTCTGCAGATACTACTTACAGCCAGGGATTCCACCCTGACCTCTCATTTTGTTTAAGTACTGCATTACAGTTACAACAGTTTGAAATTTTTCAGCCTCTTTTTATTAACTCTGTTTTCTTCTGCCTTTTTCTTACGTGTTCTTGTTTTACAAGCATATACTTTTTATAGTATGAACTTTTCTTATCATTTCTATACATACATTCTTACTAATACATAGAATCACAGAATTCTTACTAATACATAGAATCATAGAATCGTAGAATCATTGAGGTTGGAAAAGACCTCTAAGATCATCGAGTCCAACCATCAACCCAACACCACCACCCACTAAACCATGTCCCTAAGCACCTCATCTACACACCTTTAAATACCTCCAGGGATGGTGACTCAACCACTTCCCTGGGCAGCCTGTTCCAATGTTTCACCACTCTTTCAGTAAAGACATTTTTCCTCATGTCCAATCTAAACCTCCCCTGGCGCAACTTGAGGCCGTTTCCTCTTGTCCTATCGCTGAATTCATAACCCTTCTGATAGCTCCATTTAGGCATCAGAAACATTTCTATGTGTTACTGTTACCCAGAATGACCACCAAAGCCCTGTTCTAGAGGTACAGGATGCACCTAAGGTGTAAGAGATTAAATCAACCTCCATGTTCACTCATGTGCTACTGTTGCTGAAAACAGTAATGGCAGTTTTTAGTGCTAGTTCCTGAAACTGGGTGTTTCTGAGTGTAGGTTGCAGAAGGTACCAAGAAAAGTGCTGTCTACACTGCCATTTCTGCCTTTAATGTTTTTTTTGTCTACTAGGTCTACATTTTCTCAATAAGGTCAGGGATAACGCTGATAAATAGCTAAACTACAGGACTAGACATGAGTGATTTTGGGCTTAACTGAGCTGTTCCACTCAACTGCCATACGATTCTAGAAAAGTCATTTTAATCACCTTGTGCAAAAATCTGCTTTCTAGTTAAAAGCTGGACACTGAAGTTGAAATCTGTGAGGGCTGACACCCAAGATCTGCTACTCATTTTAAAAGTAGATAATAATAATTATGCTTTTCTATATTTTTCATTATTTTGAATTTCTTAGAAGAAAATATGTAATATGAAACTAATAGTTATATCTTAAAATTTCAGACATCCCTCTGTTATAATTTTGAATAGGCCTGTCAGTTGTAGAAGGACCTTTTGCGGCTGAAAAGAAATGCCTGTGATGTCTTGTCTTTTGATGTGTTCTGGGCCACTGATGTCTTTTCTGATACAGTATTTTTTCATCCTAAAAATGACTTAAGAAAAATCTTGCAATTCAAGGTTATAGAAAAAAAATGCTGACTTATTTGCCTTGCTTTTTATCCAAGCACAAGTGCAATACCATATATGCTGCGTAGGCTGAAGCTGACTCATCTTCTAAGCAGACATCTCTGTTGTTGAATGAATCAAGCACCTGTTTGTTTGCCTTTTGCAAGGAAAAGGTTTTCACAAATTCTGTAACTCTGCTAGTGAAGAGGGTCTTATTTTCAGGACAGATAAAGTGGACATACCGGTGGCTGGAAGCAAAGTTAAATAACATAGCAAATCGAGCACTCTACCTGAACCAATGACACAACAAACCCAGAGGCAACAATAAAGAGTCTGCCATGGAGCTCGATTTTATCACTGGGTTCCCAGGTAAAAGAAACACTCCAAATGGTCTTGAAAGCATTTCTACAATACGTCTTAGAGTATGACAAAATTCTTACTAATACATAATTTGGATTTGCAAAATGTCCCATGTTCTGGATGTTTTGACTGATAAAGAGATAGTAGGAGTTTCTCCTCAGAAACAACTAGCAGACACTTGGATAGGCAATAACATCAGTGTATTTATGCCTATATGATTCAGCCCCAGTGTAAGCTGAACTTCACATAATACTCCTCAGAATACCCATAAACGTGGTAACTTGTTACAGTCAAAAACAACGGCAGAGAAAGTACAGTGAAAGAGGGTCAAGAGCAGCAGCAGCTTTCCACTAACACCAGTAAGAGTAGCAAGAGTTTTCATTTGCTAAATCTTGGTCAGAGTCAATAACATTTCCTTTGTTTATGCCTTCATCATTTAAGAAACTCGTGAATCCTAAAATGTGCCTTCTGTATAGCCAGAGCAAGAACATATTACTGTATTTATATGCATTTCCATCGAAAATCTGCAATGAGTATCAATGCATCAGATTTCCCTCCTCCCCCCTCAGAATTGTTGAAAATAGACAGTTCACTAGTTATCTGAAGAGAAACCTGCCACCCTGCTAACTTCGGTGGTAGATGATTGCTTGAGCACAGTTGTCTGATGTTGAGCACTGATGTATCCAGGCCTTTGGAAATCATGAATGAATTTCAATTGGGTATGCATAGAGCAACTTCTACTGCACAGTGCGATCTAGTACTAATATGTATTTGCCTAGAAATCCAACACAGAACTGCTTAATGTAAGTCTAATGTAGAATTTACTAGTGGCATAAAAGGTTCCTAGTAGAGAATATATTGACTACACGAGATATTGTCATGACTTTAACTCTCATAGTTCAAATGTTTTATGGAAAGTGGCCATTCAGCAGATACCAGAGTGCTGAATGCTCTGTCCATAGATGACTTTATCTAGTTTCACATCTCTGTAGTCCAAATCTAAGCGACATTTTTGAGTGAAGTAGAAGTATTCCAGCAGGAAGAGCTCATTCTGTCTGGTAAGAGACAGATCTCAATATGGTCTTAATGCAACATTGAAAGGAACTACCTGGAACATTTTTATGACATCCACTAGCTCTATAAAAATGGTACAAGTTGATTTCTACCAATATGGATTTGAAGAGCCTGCAATACTTTCCAGAAATGTTTGTCCTCAAAAGACAAGCTTTGCAAACTGCACCATGGGTTTTGCCTGCCCTGCTAAAGCAATTGTGCATTACCGAGATTTTATCAGTCTAATTAGAGGCCTGATTCTGCATAATGATTCTTGTGTTTTCCAAAGTCATAGGTTTCAAATAAACAGGTGATGAGCTTCATGACTGCAATGCTACAATTCAGGATTGGACCCATAATGAAACAATTAGCATTAAACAAACAGCACAAAACTTGTGCTTTTAGGTCTCATCAGTCTTTCTTTGGGTCATGTTGTTTAGAAACAACTTACAGGGAAGAAAAGAGAAAAGAACCGTTGGTGAAGTGAATGCAAACTGTTTCACGAGGCAGGTAAGATTTGCATGACTGTACATCCATGTAACATAAATTCCTCATGCTGGAGACAGCTGGCATAGATATCTTTTCTTTAGCACACAGGTATATTGAAAAGTAATTCTGGTAATCTGTTTAAATGTTATGTAGAATATTAAGAGCCTGAGTCAAAGCCTATCGATGCCAGTGGAAAACCAAAGTTTTGGTCATACGCTACGTATTTCGAGTAGTCTGAATTGTAATACTAGAAGTACCTTATATCCTCTGGAGAAGCCACAGACAACCCTGAAAGACCATAAGAAACCAAATCCTTAAGAAGCACTCTGGAGCAGCAATTTTTGGTGAAGAGGAACACTGAACACTTATTTTCTTCCGAAAATCAGAGCAGTCACTTTATTCATATGTGGAAACACAACCTC
The DNA here is from genome assembly GCF_000699145.1 of Aptenodytes forsteri. Classification (NCBI taxonomy): domain Eukaryota; kingdom Metazoa; phylum Chordata; class Aves; order Sphenisciformes; family Spheniscidae; genus Aptenodytes; species Aptenodytes forsteri. Next base: position 831,325 of record NW_008795710.1, on the reverse strand, counting down.
CCCACTATGTTTAATGTCACAAAAATGCTAACTGCTCATGGGGGAAATATTAGATCAATGCTAAAAAACAGCTGGGAAAGACCAGGGGAAACATTGCACAAGATCTGCAAGCACTTTGTGGAATATTTAGTTGGCATTTTTCTGGAGTGTTTGTGAGCATTTTGTGATATTTCTGAAGGCATGCTGGGAAAATGTTATGGGAAAATGACAGTCAAGTAGTAGAGCCATATGAAAAAAGTCAACAACAAATAATAAGGAAAGAAGCTAATTTATCCCCCAGAAAAATCAATGCTAAAGCAGAATTACACCGGTGTGTAACAGTATTTCTTGCTAGGAAAGGGCAAGGCTAAGTTTTGTGTTATTTCTATAATCAGTTCCCTTCATTACTACTCTCACCAAGTTAGTAGCTTCCAGCAGCAGATAAGAGAGGCATCAATGTGTCCACACATGTCAAGAAACCTGCCAGTCTCCTACCTTCCTCTCTCTTGGCCTATCATTAACTTAATTCAGCTTTTGTGAATTTTCAAGAACGCATGCACTGTTTTAACAAAAACAGCTTGCATTCTGTTGTGCAGAACTAAGCGGCACTTAAGCAATTTATGTTCACTAGAGTTGTAGTTCTCTCCTCAGAAATTGTCACTTGCGATATATTTCTTCTTCACAGTTATTTTAAGTAGGATTATACACGCCTCTCCCCTTGTCCTGCCCCATGTGGGACAGTCTTTCCAACCAAAGAGGAGAAGCAGCTTCCCCAACATAGCACCCGCCTCCCCTCCTCTCCACTTTACTGTTTTAAAGTTTTCTCCATAGGTGCACCACTTTCAAAGGTATGTAGACCATATCCTGCAGCCTCCTCTGCTCTACTTTTTCCAGGTCACTTTGATGTTGCCCTCCTGTGCAGAAGCCTCAGTGTTTGAGAATAGACATAGTCTTTGCCCTTGTGAAAGACTTGACTCCAGAGACCAAGAGCTTCTGCAAAATGCCACCAACAGCACGCAGACACAGTTTCAGCATTAACATTTACCAGCCAAGGCCCCAGAAGGGTGTATATTCCAGTAAGAAGCCAACTCCTTGAGCAATATAAAAGGCCTGCCAAGGACAACCAAGTAAAACCAGATGCTGTGGGTTGGAAAGATACAGAATGGTAGCCACACTGGTAGGCAGTGTGAGCCGAGAAAATGAGGAGAGGACAAGGAAATGAGTGGAGAAATGAAAGAAGAAACAAAAGAAGAGCAACAGGGAGAGAACTGACATGGGCAGTATGAAAAAACATACAACAGGCAGGCTATATAGGAAAGTGAAGGCAAGCAGGTGTCAGTGCAGAAAGGAGAAAAATGGGTTTTAGACATATAAGACCAAATTACTACTAGCTGTAAGACTGTTGCCTATGTCACAGGTAATTTAGCAGTTGGGATCTGTAAGCAAGAATGAATGGTCTCCAAGTGTTTTGAAAAATATGAAAGTATGAATTACAGTATTTGACTACATAGAAAAAATAAACCTATGACCTTACCATTATTACCTACAGCTTTACCCTTACTTTTGCCATTGGCATAGGCGCCGTCCTATTCCAATCTGTTCGTCTTGAATAAATTCCTGACACTTGCATATGTGCTAACTTTACACAGTAGAGGTCAATACTGTACTTTTACATAACTGAGGCTAGCACTAAGGGAATGGCAAATGTACAACTTAAACAAATTTCAGCAACTTGAAAGAGCTTTGCATGCCTCCTGAAATAATTCCTAACACCAGTTCAGTACACTAACCTTTGCCTTTAGAATAGCTATAGTCAGATAAATCATTTAACTCTACCATCAAGGCTGTTACCTTTGGCTTTTTCCATTACTTTCTATCTTGTTATTCAATGACTTAAATCAGTCACTAAAGCCTACTTCATCAAGCTTCAATAATCTATAAAACAACTATTTATACCACAGTTTTCTCATGATTTTTCACCAGTCAGCCCAGTTTTCTTTACAAACTTTACTGAATAAATCAGTCACTAAAGCCTACTTCATCAAGCTTCAATAATCTAAAACACAACTATTTATACCACAGTTTTCTCATGATTTTTCACCAGTCAGCCCAGTTTTCTTTACACTTTACTGAAAATTTCTCTTTACATTGGGGGGGGGGGGGAGGGGGGGGGAAGTCAATTTCCACGGTGGCTAATGAAAAAAGTATTGGAAGGCATAAAGCTATTGCAGAATAAAAACCACATCTTTAGGTAATACCTGCCTTCAGAACCAAATAAATCAGTCTTCAGAGACTGTGCTAAAGGGACAGGCTTTGGAGCTTGAGTTACTTTGGGTTGTAGCAAGCAGTACATATCCACTCTGACTGCATATAGCCAGAAACACAGTGCAGAGCAACCAGTGTCTTAGATAAACATGCCTCTCAGAGTCTGCTCTTCCCAGAATGTCTCCTAGCTACAGTTTTGACGATCAAAAAACAGACCGGGTAGGAAAAGCACCTCCCATCCCTAATATACATCTGTTTAAGTAGCAAATGTCAAGAAGGTCCCTGCAGCAAATATTTGAACGTGCAGGATGCTGGGTGCAGTCACAGTCATAGCTCGCAAATGGTAAGAAGGTTTTGCATTGGCCTGAAGTACCATAGGTGAAGTCTCCCTGACATTATGGCACAAGGTCCTTTTACAAAGAGCAGTTATTTTAACTGGAGTATGGAAAAATCTTGTTGTAGTCTTTATAAATGCTGTCTAATGGAAATGAATTAGCAGACCATGAAGGGTAGTTCTGGGAGCAATCTCGTCATGTCCTCATAAAGCAATGTACAAACATACAGTGTAAGCCATTATATTGAAAATAATCATCTTCCTAATATAGCCTGCAGCAGCAAACAGCTACAGAAAGGGATTTGTTACCAATCATGTAACACTCTGTACTAGTTACTAGTTAGATCTTCTCCTGATGTTTAGCAGGATTCTCTGCTTTGCAATTTGGGAGAAAGCCTTGATCCTAAATAAATTGCTAAGCTTTCGGCCTCCTAGTTTAGCTACATGGTGAAAAACATGAGCTGCGGCGAAGGAGAAGGGAGAAAAGAAGCAATACCTGTGGAACTGCTATTTAGACTATTTTCAAAATGTTATTCCCATTCCAATGTCAATGGAAATTTTCACAGAGAGGTATAAAACTGGAGCAATTCAGATTAATCGTGGAGATAGCCATGTCAACGCATTTTTTTGAAAAACTAGCGATATGAAATTAAAAGAATTCCTCCCCGCCTCCAACCTCTTTCCCTGGAGGAAGGCTTGGTCCAAAGGAGCCACACAGTGGACCTGGGAGACTGGCATGTTTAGATCATGGACCCCAGCTCTGTTTCTGATACAAGGCTGGCCAGGCTGTCGATACCTGTTAGTTATCTTACCCTACTTCAGGCCCTGCAAGTGTCTCTACTCCTTTATGTATACACTAGGTCTGGGAACAAACATTAACTACTAAAATTATGAAAAACAAGTAAGAAAGAGTGACCCTAAATAGTGGAGTTTATGACCTTGTGGGTGTCCCTGAAACTGTTTAACCCAGATAAAAATACAGATCTCCGAGGACACAAACACATCACAGCTCCCACATGGGACCAGCTTTGTTCTCCATAGGAGCCTCCTCACTTCCTAGAGCATGTCAGCCGCTCCCTCTGGAGCCTGCATTTGTTTCCTTCTATTTTCTATATGACACTCATAGCATTTCCTAGGACAGAAATCTCCATCCCCCTCATTATCAAAGCTGCCAGTCCTACTCACAGATGTATGCCCTGGAGAGGGAAAATTAGCCATATGCTGAATGTGGACCACAGTCCTCGTTTCAGGCTTGGCTTACTTGGATATCCACGCCGGTCCTCTGCTCCAAACCATCCTCTCTTCTCTGAAATCTGAAGTTTCAGCCTCATGAGTAAGTCCTCCTAGAAACCCAAACAAGTAAGAAACAGTCTCCTTCACGCTCTTGGTGACTTGTCCTCTGTATTATTAGACCTGACTGAAAAAATTCAGACCGTTTTTATCTTAATGTCTTTGAAAACTGTCCTTGTTTTGTTTTTAATTAAAATATAGCATTAGCTATATTATTATCATTACATTGTTAATTTTTCAGATAAGACATTTTCCTTATGTTTTTATGTGGCATCCTGGTTAACACCACTTTTTATTTTTCAAAACAAGTTATTTCAGACATAAAAAAATGTAAGTATCTATTTCCATACAATTTTAAGAAAAATATTGTACAGAAAACATTTAGAAATTGTAAAAAATTGTGGACAATATTTCCTCATAATGATCTGTTTCTAACTTTCTACAGTGACAACAAGTTTGACATTTCAAGGAGTCTTCAGAAAATTCTGGTTTTATTTTTTCAGTCAGATCTAGTATTTATATTAAAAATTGCTTCGCCAAGAGGCTCATGTTCTGTCACTGACAAATGAAGCGGAGACTGCCAAAATAAAAAGATACTACTTTTCTTCATTTTGGAACCTTTGTCAAAGTTCAGAAAAGATCTTAGAAACACCAACTATACTTTTGAACTAAATGTCTAAAATGTTAATGTAATTTCAGGGCATACTTAATACTGCAAACCCACAAATTAAAAAAAAATAAAAAAAGAAAGGAGCTGGAAGCTGCCTAGATCAAGACATTTGAAAAACAAAAATAAGGCTAAAACTGAAACAGTCGAGAGCTACACAGTGTTTCTCATTAGAGCAAGATAGCTATGAATATTAATATTTAACAATGTATTTTGAATAGATCTGGCGCAGCATCTTGTGCAGTAGGACTACACTCAAGTTCTGTGGTGTTCAGAGCACAGATACAGATTTTGAAAGCTCCTGACGCTCCACACGCTTGCACAATTAGAAAGTTACATAAACCAGCCGTAGCGGAGAGGCATTGGGGGGGTCTCTGTGCCTACTCAGCCATGACTCCTAAAGAATTTTAGAGCTCCCAAAGGACTCTGCTCATGCGAAGAGGAAGTCTTACCTACAAGTGTGGAGTTTTTTATGAAAAGGAACAAACCAAAAACCTCCTCATGTTTAAAAAAGTACTTCTTGTCTCTTAACAGCAAAACTGGGTTTGTTTAACAGCTAGGATGTACCTTCTATCTTTTTCTAAACTGAGTAATTGGTCTCCAGAATACACACAACTCCCATCGCTTGCACCATTTTGAATGAAGTGTAAATGTTGACTCATATTAATGACAAAAACCAATGGCTGGAGCCAGTGTAAGCTTCTTAGCATATGACTTATTAATCCACTGACTGCTTAATTCAATGTGGACTAAATTCTTAAGATTTTTGATCATTAATAGTAATCAATACAGTGACACAGCTAGACATGTGCAGGTATTGCACATTTGATTATAAGTGATATACATTTTATATTTTGGCTCTAAATTAGAAATTTTAGGTCTGACTTCCTTTTCTGAAGTACTACAGTTACTGTCTTCTCATTCCCACTAGCCAAATTTAGATCAATCTCAGGCCTAGGTTTTGTGAGGGTATGTACTTCCATATGAAACAACACAACACACGCTTCACATTCCTGAAGGTTATTTTTTCTTTAAAACAATTTGGGTTTCCTGTTCCTGGAAAGTGAAGATTCACAGCTCCAGGGAAGTTCTTGCTTCCCCTACAATTCTTGCAATGTGGAATCATCTCCACATGAAAAATCAGCTGGGGATACTTCACATTTTCAAAATCTTAATTTGCATCAAGAGGTTTCCACACTGGCTTAACAGTTCCCTGATTCCAGCACTTCCCTGGCAAGAGCGTCACTGGTTTAAGATACCTGAAATATAAAGATCATTTTTTTGGATGGGATCTCTAGCTGTATGCACACTTCTATTTTTCCGATGTGGGAAGTTTCCTACAGACGTCTTTAGTTTCTATCACACATATAATCTGTGATCTTTCAAGTTCACTATTTCTCCAAAATGTCACTGTGATGTTATCGTACGTCTCTCTATAGGCTGGGAGAAACGGTCACGACACACCAAGCAGAACAATGATGTAAAATCCTCCCATATAAAATCTTTTAACACTTGAAGTATATCACTTTTCTGAGCTCTCATTCAGCTCCCAAACAGAGATGAATGAAGAGCACACATACTAAAGAGCAGTTCTCAACCTTTCCCATAGAAGTCCAGACCACAGCAAGATGTTTTCAACCTGCATACCCAGTTTGATGCTTATCCTAGCCTGATCACACGAAGTTTATTTTTAAAAGGATTAAACTTATCTTTATTACAACATTTAAAATCACATACATTATTATTAATTTTCTAAAACTGCACACAACTATTTTCAAGTGGCACATTCCACATGCTCACCATATTTGCTTCTTTTCACCAGGCACATTTTGCCATGTCCCTGTTTTAACTTCCCAAAGGCCTGTAACAGCTCTCTATCCATGGCTTCAGTTTATCCCAACCCCCTTCCCAACAAGAAATAAAGAAGTAACTCTTTGAAATCTGTGCTTACTATTTCTAAGCACTGGAACCTCCTTCTTAAAAACTTGTGTTTTAAAGCAATATAAATTCCACAGAAAATCCAAGAGCTCCGAAACGAAAAGGCTTGTTTAAGCCACCACCATTTTCCAAAATACCTTGACTATGAAAAAAAAAAAGCCAAAAGCTCAATTAGGATCGAATTAAAGGTCATCAAGCCCAGAATCCTGTCTCTAAGAGCGATCAGCTGGGGATACTCATCTTGCACAGATAAGGGCATGGTCTGTTTGCCGTGATTCTCTCCTAGCTTCTGGCAATCAGTAATTTAAAAACTGCCAGAGACAGAGGTCAGCAGCAACAGCTGGACTTATCATCTAAAGATTCTCTATGCCCTCCCTGAACCCATATATAGCTGTGGTCTCTACAACATCCTGCTGTAGCACTCATCAGGCAAAACAGCATTCTCCTAACCTTTTTTTTCTTTTCTGTCTCGGGGCTCACCTGAGTCAGAACTTAAGAATTTTTTACTTAACAGACTGGGCTTTCCATAAGGCTTCTGTTTTTGAACTAAGATATGTATTAAATGGGAATTTTTCCTTGGTTTATAAAAGTGTAAACAGTGCTGTAAATACATAAGCAGGGGAACTGCTTACCGAAGAAATAGTGGATGATCACAAAAGCCTGCTTGTCAAATACACCTTGTGCAAGGATTAAGAACTGTTTATTTTGGAAACGGTACAAAAGCATCCTGAGATAAAGCAGTGTTGCTGATGTGGAAAAAACGGAACATTCCACATTATTCACAGTTGTTCTGCCAGTATGAAAAGTGAATTAATTTCCATTCCTGTTCTTGAAAACAGGAATATTTTTTCACATTTTAAGAGAAAAGGGTTGGACTTAAAGACTTTTGGAAATGCTTATATGTGAACACACAGTCACGGACAAATACAGCTTCACCTTTTTTTCATGGGGCCAGGCTGTCAATTAAGGGCAATCCAAAGGCTCTCAGATTTGTCAGCTAAACACAATCCCAAACACACCTACCCATGCAAAATGCCACATGTGTGAGTACTATCTGACACGCCTGCAACGTCCACGTGCATGGAAAATGGGGAAAAGATGCTCAGCAGTTTGTGTTCACTGAGTGCTCTCTATTCTCCGAGACGTGGACTGACCTCCACTGTTACTGAATTCATCATACAAACTCCTACAGAATATGCTTCTAAATTATGGCTTGCATTTTATGTACCACCCATTACCACTGAGTTAATTACAGTCTGGATTTAAACATTATCATTAGTTACAACATGTAAGATGTGTGAAAGGGAATTAGGCATATATAATGTCAGTTCTCACTGTTTAAATTGTTTAAATAAGGGAGGAAAAGACAAAGAAATTATATAGTACAGAATGTGGTGTCTACATCACAACTTGATACCTACTGCACGTTTCTGTATTGCTGAGGAAATTCAAAGATGCAGCATTTGTGGCCATAGGACTGGATTCTGGGTGCTTTCTGGGATGTAGCCTCCACTAAAATTTGGAATCCTTGTGTGGTTTCAGGCAAGCAGTGGCCACGTCTGGGCCTCAGTCTTGTACTCAAATCACAGACTTACTCATAAAAAGCGACTGCTCACCAAAACTGGCTCCAACATCAAGTGAAGAACAGCTGAGGAAAAGCAGAATTCAATTTCTAGCACTCAGCTAAAGACTTACTGAATTACAATGGGCACTTCTATTATCCCACATTTCAAGCCCAGTCTTAAAACACAGCTAATTCTCCCCTACCACACAGAGAAGTGCTCATAATAAAATGTATAATAAATAACTTGAAGGCTCTCAGATATTGTAGTGGTGAATTAACATAACTATTCAGACAAAGAGCACTCAACATGTCTGACTGATCAAATTTCCTAAAAAGCCCCAGAAATAAGAGCATTATTTTATATTTATCTCTATCCATATAAATATAGGAATGTGTTCTTATAGCCAAAATTCTTCTGGACCTTGCCTCTGAATTATTCATAAATAAAACACACACTTTACTATACTTTTAGTTATGTGAAGAGATGAGGAGAAGGAAGCCAGTTATGAAATAGGCTCAAATGATGCCAGTCTTTCAAGTATGTGTCTGAAAACAGCTAGATTTCTGAGGCAGTGAAGTAGCTCTTAATCAACTACACAAAAATACGTATGGAACATCAAGAAAGGATGCTCATGTGCTATCTTTTACTTCTTGCTTAAATGTTTCTTCTGAAAGAGAGGAACTTGATTCAGATTTTTGATGCAGCTTGTTCTGTTGCTAATGTACAACTTGCTTCTAAGCATCCATTTTAATGTTGTATCAACCTTCTACTTGTACATGCAAAACCCTGAAGTCCTAGCTCAACTGCCAAGCCAAAGTCTAACCTCTTGCAAAATACTTAATATAAATGTCATATAAACCATTATCGTAATGAACCATCTCTACTGGGGTTGATATGGACTATGCTCTACCATTACAAGACTGACACTTTATTTGGTCCACATGCACCAGCTCTTCTGTGTATCTTTTATTAATGCAAATTTATATTTCTAACAGCAGTAAAAATAAAGGATTGAGGCACATTTACTTGAATTTTAATAATAGGAGCTACGCACATAGATAAAGAAAAACATGTAAAACATACATAGTACAAGAAAGGTCATAGAATACAGAATCTTTCAAATTTATAACTCTGTACAGTGTTTCAGTGCTTGGCAATGAACAGAATGTTGAGAAGATCTTGACATTTTAGATACATTTTAAATATACTGCACATATTCTAAATACACTAAACATATTTTAAATATGCCCAGGACACTGTGAGTTTCGGTTTCCAAAAGGCTCCAACGCATGAACTAAGTGCATGAGGAAGACCATGTTACGTTGGACATGTCCTATTAACCTTAGGGGTTTTGTCAGAATCAAATAAGGCAGAAGAATGACACAGATGATTGCCATGGAGAGGGATTCGACTCTTCCTCTGCGTTACCTAATGGTTTCTACTTTTTTAAAGGCAAACTGATGTAAAAAAAATCAGGTTTCTTGCAAAGATCTCATAATCAAGTGTAAAATGATGCTAACCTTTATGAACAAAAGGCAAATGAAGATGAATAACCAAATTGCATTTGATTTTCTGTGAGACTGGAAACTTCACAGCAGCAGAAAAAAAAACAGACTGAATGAAACCTGCTGCAAAAACCTTAGTTTTGCAGACCTTTGAGAGCTGGCATTGTGTCTGTGCTACGTCCCAAAGCACAAACCGACATGCCCTCACCCTTCTCATGACAGGAGAGCAAAGTTAAATGACAGAGCCCTAATGGTTCAGTAATGGTCCCACCCCAGTACACTACCTCTGATGATGAGAGAACTGACTAAATAAAAATGACCTTCCATAGCTGTGGCAGTGTAATTTCAGCCCTGGTGGCAATACACTGGAAACCAAACCTCTTCTCAGTTTCAAACCTCAGCCTTTGAAAATAACATTAAAGGCTCACATTGAGAAACTGCTTTTTAAACATTTTTTTCAAGGGAGAACTGAAATGTAAGTGTCTCCAGTAGGGAAAGCTCCATTTGTGCCTTCTCCCGTGGATAACGGCAGCAGGGAGAGGGGAACTTCAATTCCCTGTCAGCACTCCAAACTGTCATCTAAATGCAAGACTGCAGTGGCCTTCAAAAGTTTTAATTTATAAATAAAGTATCTATTCCTACATAAATGTCACATTGAAGTGTATCACAGAATTCAGCACACCATCTGCCTAGCCATGACTCCAAATGAAAATGTTATTCAAGTTCTTGCCCATATTTTCCATCCAAATATTTGTATAGTTTCAAATAGCCTAAGGAACCTGGTACTGTCGTCATTCTCATTGAAATCAATAAAAGCTCTGCCTCTGGCTTCAACGGGAACAGCCTCAAGCATCCTGTAGCGACATCTTTGAAATACTAAACCAAAACTGCTACAGCTATCATTGAAGGAAGTAACGTATCTCTATTTCTATTTACAACCATCCTGAATGCACGAGGCACTCGTGTAATGAAGGTCGTAAGACGGTGGTCACACGGGGCACTAATTTAGAGCAGTTATCTTAAAACAGCCTCTTCAGAAATAGTCGCATTGACGGATTTCCCCATCAGACGAGGTCTGATACAGCAGCTACCGAAATGAACACCAACATTCAAGTTGCTCATTTGTATGATGTGCCTCCCCAGACCACGCAATCTGAAGTTTTATTTCAGATAAAATGCCCATGGAGAAGAACAGATGCCGTGACTAGTAACAGCTATCCGAGCTTTTGTGACAAACTGCAAAACAACGGTGTCCTACTGTGAAGCATACCGACATTACAGACGAAGCATGGAGAATCAGCAGAGTGCACGGCTGGTGGTCCGGGTGGTTGGAGGGAGGAAAGAGATGCAGCATTGCAGCGAGGGAAATGGTAAGAGAGACTGGTGAGAAGAGGAGTCCTGAGGAGGCAGAGATGAGAAAGAGGAGGAAGAGGAAAAAGGCAGTGAAGCACAAGAAGAAACTATGGGAATCACTGCTACAGATCAAATGGAATAATCAGAAAGTCAGTAATATACATGTATTAATTAAACCTTATCACCATGGCCCTGGACTGCGCATGACCTTCAGATGGAGTTAACAGAAAACCTACATGCACAGTCCTATATTACTTTTTTTTTTTAAAAAAAGGAACAAATCTGTAAAAAATCCCTAGGCTAGGTATATAACCCTAAATACATGCTGCACCCTTTCTTCAGTAGGGCGATGTATACAGCCAAAAGCAACCTTAAGCTTTATGGAACATTAATAATTAGAATGAAATGAGCGCTACAGATCGAATTCATATTTGAAAAGTGAAAACCCTTAATACTAAAAACTACTTGCCTGAGACTGAATTGGGAACACCGTTGTGTAAGCACTAGTCTGTTACCTTCTAAAGGTCACAAACAAACAGACGAATAATCATCCCAGATGTTCAGAAAATCATTTTACCGTGATATAAAAGGCATATGCTAAAGGTCATTTGAAACTGAAATTTCTAGCTGGGCTTCTACTTTGCCACAAAGCGAAACACATTAAAAAACACATACCAATTGAGCTGGTATGTGGCTTTAGCGCACGTGAGAATTCTGCTCCGCCATCCGCAATGAACAAAGCTGTTCTCTTTTATTGCTTTTTTCAGTACTTGAATATCTGCCTTGTAAGAGAAATTGTTTTTGCCTAATGCTATGTCTGGTACTTCAGGTGTGGTCTGGCTAGCTTTTTATAGCATATTCTGGAGTGCTTCTAAATCATCTCCAGGCAGAAGCAGATATCAAAAGCGGTAACCTTGTCTGATCTCCCTCACTTACATCCAAGTGGCATTAATGGGACATTAATAGGCTGTGCGAACACAGAAGAAACGTATCCCTTTTCCGTAAGGATACGAGCAGCACTGGCAGACTGTTCCGTTTGCACTTTTTCTCATCGGGGGCGTAAGGATGTCTCACCAAAGAACTGCATGGTCGGTCCAACGTCTCAGCAGCTCTCCGAGGGCCTGACCCTGGGGGGCAGCTCCAGGCAGCGCCCCTTCCCAAAGTCCCTGACTTCCGCGCGTCCCCAGCCAACGCGCCCCAACGCTCTCCTTTGAGCAAGCCGTCCCGTCTGCTACCGACCGCACGTTAAACGTGACGACAGCCGATACTCCTCCTTCCTCGCCTTGTCTCACCAGAGCCCGCTCGCATCCCTCCGCGTCCCTGCCCGCCTCCTCTCCCCTCTGCCCGCACCCACCTCCCGCCCTCGCCCCGGCCCCTCACCTCCCCGCTCCCCTCCTCTCCCACCGCTTCCCCACGACCGTCCCCTTTCCCCCCCC
>NW_008795710.1:818026-818396 GCF_000699145.1 Aptenodytes forsteri | reverse complement strand
TGTTTTTGGCAAAGCGGAAGGAGGATGGGGTTCGAGCTGGATCGCTTCAACGGGGACGTGGATCCCGACTTCAAATGCAATCTGTGCAACAAAGTTTTGGAGGACCCGCTGACCACCCCCTGCGGCCACGTCTTCTGCGCCGGCTGCGTGCCGCCCTGGGTGGTGCAGCAGGGCAGCTGCCCCGTGAACTGCCAGCGCATCTCCACCAAGGAGCTCAACCACGTCCTGCCCCTGAAGAGCCTCATCCTCAAGCTGGACATCAAGTGCGACAACCACGCGCGGGGCTGCGAGGCGGTGGTGCCGCTGCAACACCTGGGCGAGCACGCCGAGACCTGCGACTTCTCCCCCGCCAAGTGCCGCAACCGCGGCT
>NW_008795710.1:816560-817474 GCF_000699145.1 Aptenodytes forsteri | reverse complement strand
CTGTGAGGGGGAGTTGTCCTGAGGAGCCCGTCCGGCCCCCGGATCCTTTGAAGTATCTGAGCTTTGGCTTTTAATAGCCGTAATGTACCGGTTTCCATATATATATATATATATGTGTGTGTGTGTGTTTTCTAATGTGACTGTCATGGGTATCTGGACCCCACACAGCAACTCTGGCATCAAAATACCAAGGTCACGGCATTACTATTTTTTTCTTGGTTCTCTCCCCGAAGAAACCTCTAAAAAGCAAAATTGGAATTTCCATTGCTGGAAATGGTATTAAACCACCAGAAATCGACTCCCAGGAGTAATACAAAGCGGAGTGAATTGGAAGAGGCTGTTGTGACCCAAAACTTTCCAGACCCTTAGCTCACCTAGCGCCCCAGAATATGGCTTCCTACAAAATGCAGTCTTTAGGATTAAATATTACGCAACTCAGACACCCTGCCAGCTGTTTCATGATCTGAAGCCCTCATCTTTGTAACATCCCTGTCCAAATACAAGACGTCTGCTGTGTACTTGCATTTTTTTCCAGAGTCACACAGGGTTCTTTAAAAGCTCAATTTAGGATGAGAAAAATTAACTTGACTTCAGCCCCTCAGACCATTTATAAAATGACCAGAATCAAAAGCCAGAGCTACAACAATCCCTAAGTTTTAATTGGAATGAGGCTCCCCAGCGAGGGAAGCCCTAGAAGCCAATTATCTTTTAAATGAAGACATTCAAAGTCTTCCCCATGACCTGGAATGTGCTACCACAGACACAGCAGTATTAAACTGTTCAAAACTGTCAAACGTCTGTATTCACACCTTTGGTAATGCTGAGGCTCTGAAAGCTGTGTAAAGGAAACAAAACTATCTTTTTTTTTTTTTCCTTTTTTCTTTTTAGAAATCAGGGCAAAACTTTAATAAAAA
>NW_008795710.1:774383-816421 GCF_000699145.1 Aptenodytes forsteri | reverse complement strand
GTGTAAAGGAAACAAAATTTTTTTTTTTTTCCTTTTTTCTTTTTAGAAATCCAGGGCAAAACAACCCGCCATGTTTTGCTAACTCAAAACAGAAAGAATATTTTAATACTAAAAGTACTGTTTTAACTTCTGGCCATGCTGGGTATGGTGCTGGTTAAAATCTTAGTAAAACTATTAAATAAATCGGGGGTTCACATTCATGTCAAGATTCAGGACAGTTCTCTTCTGTCTCCTCCTTTTCCTACAGCCCCCTGTACTCTGCAGTGGCACGCTGCAGAGCTTTCTGCTCCCACAGCGTAGCACACAGCTGCCTCTGCTCCCTCTCGCATTGCTGTTGATAGGAAAGCCCACCATACAGTCCTGGTGTCGGAAATCATCTCACTGAATCTCTACCTCCTCGTCCCTGATCTGATGCAAACAGCACACCTTTATTCTCACGCTGCCTCTCTTTCATTACTTCGTGGCTAGTGTCGATAATGTTGTTTTTGCATTATTTAGCTCTGTAAAGTGTAGTGAGCTGCTATTAGCATGAAAGGTGCTGCTTCAGATAGATGTAAATGTGCATGGTACATAGTTTCCAGCAATACTTTTTATCAAATTTATGGATACAGCTGGCCGAGACGACTGTGCTCGTTTTCAGCCGTATTACAAAAGGCTGTTACACAGTTTTCTGAAGCAGCGTCTAATCTGAAGAAAGCTGGAAGGTGTCATGTCACCACAGACTTGCGGTCTAGCGGTCAATCAATTACATGTCTTTCACAGCATTTTGGGCAGCTTTCCAATACTAACAGCTTTAGTCTGCCCAGCTCCCAAAGAAGTACAATCAGGAAACTTGCATCTTAGTGCACTAGAGAGTTTTTTTAAAAGACCCACGGTAATCACCTAGTGCAGGGGATGCTTTACCAATTTTGGGCTGTGGCATGCTTCCAAGTTTTTACTCTGGGGTTATTTTCTCTGAGACGCTAGCATAGGCTGTGCAGTGCGCGATGCAGATCGTAACACTTAGCAGAGCGTACATACTTGCCTAAGGATTAGGTCCCTGAACACATGGATTACATGTATGATAACGTGGAATAACTTATTTCAATTTCAGGAGTAAGTGCTTATTCAAAGCATGCAGTGCCATTGCTATCATTAGTTAATTATGATCTTTATTCATACTTCATATGTTTTGTTATAAGATGTAATTGTTCACGCTACGTTAAAACAGAAGTAGGCCTAGCACTAACAAACTGGGTTCATAGGTTAGATGTGGTGATTGCAAAACTTACTGCAGGATGTTCTGGCTCCTCTGTAGGTGAAGGATCTTCTGACTTCCCTGCCTGACGGTTGCTTGTCGCTACAGATGTAGAACCAATCTAGAATAAAACAGATGACATATCCTCTGGTCAAAACAGAAGAAATGCCCACTTACAGTCCTGTTTGAATGCTTAGTTAAAGGGGAAATATGATATTGGGGGACATTAGGCCACTCGTGGAAGACCCAAATTTGTGGTCTTTTGGCTGGGGCAAACTTTTTCAGTAACTTTGGAGACCCAGATCTGGGTTTGCCTTAGCATAGACTTCCTTTGTGCTACTGGATGAATCACATAGCTTTCCTGTGCTTCGATCTCCCATTTCTGACGTGCGTTTTATAACACTACCGTAACTATATTGAGGGAAGATGTACATAAAATATGTATTTTATACACACGCTCATCTGTAAATATCTCACAATTTTATAAGTCCCTTAAACAGATGGATGTGCCTTAAGTGACTCCAGTTGTTTTCCACGTGAATTCTTTCCCATCCTCTTTGCCACTGAGGGAACATTTTAATTTTCCTGTGTATTTACTGGATGCCTGATCTGTGCTTATTCCAAAAGGCAAGTTTGGAGGTTTCTTCAGAGTGACTATTCCTTGGTGGGAAGAGGTGAGGCTTATTGTGGGCGAGCTTGAGGAGGGAGTGGTAGGGAAGGTGGTATGTCTTACTCAAAATTAGTATTTCCTTTGATCAGACATGTCAATCCTGAGACATCAAAGTCTAAATAATCAAGAAAAACCTCATACTATTCAAACAATGCTTAATCCTTGCTGAAACATACCACTGTTCACACCTATTGATAAGCTGATCTGGTCGTTCCTTTATGTATGCAGCCGTCAAAGTCCTCTGGGAAGAAACTAGTAAGGGAGAGTCAGAAGCAGTTCATGGCGCTGGTTCCAGCTGGCGGTGGAAGCCCTTCTGCTGTCCTGACCAGCAAAGGCAGGGACGGGCTTCCAGTGAATGTGTCAGATATACAGGAACCCGTTCACGATCTGGTATTTAGGACCTCTGGTTTAATGCCTGTGTGGAGGTGGTAACACAAGCTTTACTTGTATAAAAGCCAGATGAAGTCCTTTAAAACAAGATGGTGTTTTTTTTCTCAGACTGTCCCCAAGCAGGATCTGCCAGGCTGGTCCTGGCAGCCCTTTCGCCAGGGAGCAAGGAGCTGAAGTGCTTCCTGTAAGGAAGGCAGAGCTTAGCCGCAGCACTACCAAAGAAGTTAGAGTCTTCCAGTATCTGAAGCGAAAGGCAGTCTGTTAGCTCCACATTATTCAGCTGGGAAGTACAGTAATTTCAAGAATTATGTTTAAGAGTTCTGTTCAGCTGTGGGAATACAACATGCCAGTAACCATCAGGTCTGCTGCCGAACCAGATGACGGGGCAGGGCTGGATGCTGGCCACCGCATTTCCACAGTTACCTCACTGTTTAATGATTGTTTCGCTGGAACGCGGGACATGTTAGAGGGGAAGAGAAAGGCAGAGCCCTGGAAAAATCATTTGCATCGTGGCTTCCTCATGAAGTGAAGAAGGTTGTTAAAGAAATTTTTAAGACTCAAGACGTGAATCTGCCAAAGTAGCCAAGTGTTAAAGCAACGCGCTGCTGCCTCCCTGGTGCCGGGGCAGTTCTGCGCAGGTGATGGGATTAGTGCTCTGCAGTGGCATGTGGGCTGTGCTCCCTAACGCAACTCTGCTGCCGCGGAGGAGATGGAGACAGTGTACAAATCCACCAGAACTGGCTGGAAGGTTTCTTTAACACCCCACACACCCCCCTGGATATTTTTCAGGAATACCCACAAAAAACTGCATTAGCTTCCTCCCCCCCCAACTTTTCAAAACATTCAAACCCACCTGCTTTAATACTTGTTCTGCTAGGTATAAAAGCGTCAAATCATAGCCATGTAAGAAGGCTTTAATGAAGACATTCAACTTTAATTACTGAAAGGGTCTTGAGAGCAATGTCGTAATTGTTTCTTGATTGTTCTAATTGATTTGCCTTCTTAAAAAGTCATAATAGGGAAAGTAAACAGTGGCGCTAGCATGTCCTTGTCTTTCAAACCCTGAATCATCAGTCCCTGAAAGTGGTCTCACAGGACTGGAAATTTGTTCCTTGTAATCCTGTCTGAGGTCTCAGTCTGAAGGCTTGCAGGGAAATAGCCTTTACTTCATTTTTCAGCCCTCTTCTGGATATCTGATTCTCACTGATGCCAAGTGTAAGCAAATTCAAATAAAATCAGTCGGAGTTTATTCATGTTTCTCTGTATCAGGTCCAAGTCTATTTATTATTCAACCTGCAGGAAAGATAATGATCGCAAACTGACGCGAAAATTGTAAACCAAATTTTCAGGTGGAGTATGTTGGTGCAGCTCCCCTGTGTTGGAGCTCCGAGCATGCGGTCAGTGGAGCTCTGCCAGTTTACACTGGCAGGGAATTGGGCTTTGTTATCATCCCCAAATCTGTAGGAGTAATTCGGTAATCCAGGATTACGTTGACATTTTTTATGAGTTTAATAGACGTTAATATTTGATTGACAACTTCAAATTGACATGTTAGAAGAAAAATGCACAAACCAAAAACATCTGCATCGAATTACAATGTAACTGTTGTATTTTTTGTCATTAATTGGTTATGAAAACCAGACTTGTAAGATAACTTCCTCAAACTTTGTGTTCATAACTTTTTCACCCTTTGGATAAAACAAAGATGATGATCTTGGAGGTAGCAAGGTTCATATACGTCTGTAGATGCACAACATACCAATCCTATTCTGATCTCTAAAAAAAAAATTGTTGTTCAGATGGCTTTTTGTAGTGTTCTACTGTTGTCTGTTGTATAGTTTTGTAGTGTTGTGCAACGGCCACTTGATTGAGACTGAAGTTAGTACATTGTGAGGATTTAGTTGTCTTTAACAGTACACGCACTTACTTTTGTCTTAATGGAAGTTCATAGACCTAAGTAGCATCACTGTGTCATAAAGGACATTTTGTTTGAGCTTGTATCTGCAGTTAGGAACAAGCTGGTGTAAGAGGACAGGATAATAGATCATGTTCACACAGTCCCCCAAATACTACAGGTCCATCCAGTCTATCTTTGTTGTACGTTTTTTGTCCAATCAGAGAACTGTTCACTGCAGAATTTCACATTTTAGAGGATTAACATAATGATTTTCAATGATGGAAGATTTCTGTTTTGCTAGTGTTAAAAGTCCAAAGAAAAAAATGATTCATGGCAGGCGCTGTGAATAGCAATTGGCATCCTAGGCCTTCTGCAAAATTCATAGCAGTTTTGTTTATTGCTGTTTTCTAAAACTCACTAGAGAATTTCTGTTGTATAACACTTCATGTTTGATACTGTTTAAAACAATGTCATGTAGCTAGCACTAGAGAGAGGCAACATAAAGGTGCAGTCCTAAGATTCAGTCGCCCTCAAGCACTGGAAAAGTCAAGAATTTGACTACTGGAAACATGGAGTATTTTACATAACACATCACATATGACTAGGTCAAGTAGTTCTAGGAACCAGTATTACGTATAAATATCTTCTGTTGCTGTTAAGTGTCTCACTGTAGATCTCAATAAAAAAATAGGCATAAATCTTGCAGGGTGGGTTTCGCAGAGAAGCGCTGCTGGAGAACGGTGGGGTGGCTGGAGCGCGGAGGCTGTGAGCTGCTGACTTTGCTCCTGCAAAGTTGTTCTAAACATTTTTCTCTAAACTACATGGGGGGAAAAAAATAAGGAATCAACCCAACAAACGTGGATAGAAGTATTATCTATCCTACTTAATGTTTTGAATATGTTTATCTGTTCTTTGTAGGGTGAAGAAACTAAAGCACTGACTCTGGTCCTTCATCGTGACTCTGGCTCTCTTGGATTTAATATTATTGGTGGCCGACCATGCGTGGTATGTTAATTGTTAAAATATGTTTGCCCTTTCCAGTTGGGAAAAGCATGTAGGTCAACACTTAGAGTAAAAATGCTGCTGACAAGCATTTGGTTCTCTTGGGATTCTTTCACAGCAAATCTTGTATTCAGATTTGTATGGGATGTCTATTAACTGCACTGTCTTTTCTCTCACAATGTGTTTATTCTTGCATATCGTCACAGCTAGCAACAGTAATATTGGTGCAGTGTCACTCCCAAAATGGTGAAAGCCGTGGTGTATCTTTCTCAGACCATACTGCTTTGAAGACATTGCATGAGTTCAGGGCCCGCAGCTTTAGGCCCTTTACAGTTCATTAAGAAAACCTTTCCACCAGAGATTAAGCAGCCCTCTGTGCAGGTGAAGGGATGTAACTTAAACAACCTACTTTTGAATTCTATGATTTCAGCAGATGTTTCCTGCACCATACACTCACTAATGTATTTTTTCTGGATGCTTGTTGGCTGGAGCTGCTGCATATGACTTTAATTACATCAAGGAGTAGATTATACCTTGTCCTAGTAATTTAGAAAGTATTCAGAACTACTTCTTGGCCGCTCAGAAATCTGACGTTAATCACGATTTATTCCTAGTAAATTCACTTGAAAGTTATTTTTTCTTTATAGTTAGAGTTTTTCAATTTTCCGAGACACTGTTCTGCACTGGTAGAAGCTGGTGACACAATACACTGGAATATGAAAATACCTTGTTAGGTATAAGTTGTTTTTCATGGTTTTATTTTTAAGCCTCCAGAGGAAGAGCTGTGCAACTAAAAATAAAAATGCACTGTTGTCTTACGTTTGATGTGCAAGCAGGCTGCCGTCTCACTGGATTTTACATTAAGAATAATTGTAATGACTATTACTACTGAGCTGGCCTAAGTGAGAGGAAAATTATCATCATGCAACTAATGTACCTAATGGAAGTCTGTTCCTGGTTGTTTAATCTTTCAAAATGGGAGTGTCCGGTGTTCTCATTAGCACAAAGTAATTCCATATGAAGACATCAGTAAGAATATTTCTTCCAAATTACACGCACTGTTGTGACATGGACAAGTTTTAGCTGAGGGCAAATTAGAGTTAGTTCAAGGTACAATAATGTATTTTTCTTTCCATCCTTAAAGGACAATCAAGATGGTTCATCTAGCGAAGGAATTTATGTATCAAAAATAGTTGACACGGGGCCTGCTGCTAAGGAAGGAGGGCTACAAATTCATGACAGGATTATTGAGGTATGTGACTACACCATCCAGTCTCTTTTAATAGTGCGAGTTCCATCTCAGGTCTTCAAATGGCATGATGTTTAGTGTGGGTTTAGGAGAAATGTACCATGGTAAACACTATCTAGAAGACATGTCTGTTAAAATATGCTTGACTTGATTCAGTGCTGACCTTCATGGCTTTAGGTATAGTTCTTACCTAAATATAGAAACCAGATTATGGATGGTATGTGCATGTCCTGACTTTCTGAGGAGCTAGCATCTATCTGGTATGCCGTAGATATTTCTTTTTAAAGCTATTGGAAACTTGTAAGTTATTTAGTTAAAACCATATGTGAAATATCTGTGGTGCAAACCATGATTTTATTTTTCTTGGTTTCTAAAACCACGTTTTGAACAGCTAGAAAAAGTTCTGCTCTGTAATTTCTGTATGGTTTATTATAAACCTAAGTAACTCCCTTAATGTTGTTTGTAAGTTCTTATATTACTCAGATTGCAGTCTGAATTTCTTCTCATTTTGCCAAAGTCTTGACCTCAATAAAAAGTCCTTCCTATGAAAGAGATGGTTGCTTGAAAAGTTTCTCGCAATTTGCAGTGAGCAAATTTCTTTTTTGGGGGAGGGGGGGAGAGAGAGAGAGAAAGGTTAGTTTTCATGAAACAAAATGCAGCTGACTGAGTCAGTTCCCATTGTTTAGCATTTTACAGTTAAGAAAACGTATTCTTCACTGTCTTATTTTTGTAGGCTGGAGAAACTTTGAGAGTCTATTGTTCAAAAAGATAAGTGCGGTGTTTGTTGCCAAGGATATCATGGAACAGCCAGTTTCTCTAAGTAATGGAATTCCATTGCTCTTATGTTTTGCAAATGAGCAATAAACAGCTGTTAAGGATTTTCTGTTGGCAGGGGACAATGTGTGTTTGCTATTTTCTGTACTGTTATGGTAAATTGTATTCACAATTTAGTAAGGATATAAAATATTAATTAAATTTCTTCATATGGGAAAGAATGGAGCCACAGTAGCAGAACTATAAAAAGATAAGAAGCTGAGCTGTGAAATGATCCAGAGTTGCTTAAACTATATATATGACGTAACATAATTGCGAAAAGGTCTGGACAATTTTGTGAGAACTGTGCGATTTCGTTTGAACTGAGAATTTTCCCATAAGCATGTATTTCCCCAAAGCATGTTTGAAAAGCTGACATCCGTTTCTGAAGTAGTACGTAGTCACATAAACCAAACAACTGTATGAAAACCAAAACTTTGGAAAATCAAATACCCCAAAGTTAGGAAATGTCCTAGTCGCTCTATGCAAGGCCGGTTCAGTCTCCTTGAGTGTAAGCACCGTAATTGCAGTCATACGGCATTTGTCTGCAGAAGTCACCCTCACTCACGGCACAGGGGACAAGGGCAGCTAACCTCCATGGGCTCTGCAGCATCTGCTCTCTGTTGCAAGGGACCTCCCTCCTTACTGCCTTTTTTTTTTTTTTATACTCCCTCCTTACTGCTCCATTTCTCCACAAGTTTAGCATTTGGCAACGCTAGCGCAGGCCGGGCTAAGCAACTAAATACCGTTATGCTGGACACACACTGAGAACCTGAGAAGAACACAGAGGAAGGCAGGCTGGGTGAGCTTTCCTGCTGTACTTCTTGGCTGCGTCTCCTCCCTGAGTGGAGTCATGCCTATGTGAGCAGTGTTTGTGCAGGGTCTTTTCCACAGTTCAAGTTACATTTTCACGTAAGAGAAAACCCCAGAATAAAGACATTAGGGCGATTTGTTGTATTTATAACACACCAAGGGTAGCAGGAACCCATGTGTTGACAACTCTTGTTGTGCTGACCACAAACTCATTTTCATATTCACTCTTCTCACCTCTAAATATATAGAAAGTGCTGATGAAAATGTAGCACATTGTTTCCCAGTAGTTGACTTTGGGTGCCTCCACATCAGCATGAGTTTGGAGTAGGAGTGTCCTGTTGAAGCAAGTCTCTGACTGGTGCCCAGCTAATGCGGTTCGATTCCCGTTGTGGAGTCATCTCCAAGTGTGCTAACTGGATTTTTTTTTAGATAAAACTAATTCATTTAATGCACCCCAGCCACTACAGGCATCCAGTTCACAGAACTAGACTCGAGTGCTCTAATACAGAACCCTCAAAATACATGTAGTGTGGACATCAGGTCCTGAAAGCAACCGTTTCATTCTGTATTCTCTGCAATTTATATTTAGTGGGCTATATCTAACCCTAGTCTGGGTTAAGGAAAAAAGGGCATACCTCCTGCATCAAGGCATCTGAGCGAGCTTTATCATACCAATATCCAATTATCTTAGATAATTGCAACATCCTGTAAGTGATCTAGATGAAAATTAGGTAATGTCCAGTGATAGTGTCCTTCTAGAGGCAGATTTTTTTATAACCTTCACACTGCCAAAGTTTTGATTTGGCAGTTTGGCTGAAAAATCATTTACGGATTTAGCTGTAACTGGCAGGACACAGCTGGAGGACTCAGATGGAACTTGGCATAGAGAGTAGAGCATGCTAGCAGGTCACATTTGCTTTCAAAAGCATGAAAGATGGTAGAGAAAGATGGTAACGGCTATCTAGAACTGAATTTAGCTATCTAGTACTTCTTTGACTTGTTCATTCAATATTAAGGTTCTATGTATCACCAGCATGATTTTAAATAGACTCTTTCACAATGAACTCTTATTCCAGTATAAGCTGCTGAGCATAACATCTCCAAAATTAATTCCAGCATCCATCACAGAGAATTTACAATGAAGTAAAACATAAATTATTTGATCTCCTTTTGGAAAATGTTCCTTTGCTGTGGATCTCCTGGTGGATGCATTCTGGAGCACACATAAGAGTGTCATTTCTCATTTTCAGAACTGTCACAACATTTCTAATTACTGAGCAGGGATTAGGCAGTGTAAAATATAGCCACATACATAGTACTGTTTATAGCTGGTAGCAAATGCATTATTATATTGATATTTGCTTGCAAATTCTATCCCCTGACAAATTGATCCAGAGAAACTTTGAATTATGTCAGAGATAATTTTTAAACATATTTTCCTTATGTAATTTGGATTTCCTGTTTATCATATTTTAGAAGGTTAAATGCAAAGAAGTTAATCAGGTTTAAGAATTGTCTTGATTTTTCTGTAAAAGCAATTTTTTGCCCCTTTGATATAATTGACATAAGTAATGCCACTATGAAGTACATGTTCCTACTGCTAAATGACATACATGAAGATGAATGTTGCGTGGTCTGTGCTACTCAGTCTTCAAAGCAGCATGTAACAAATACAGAGAAATACGCCTTTTCCCTTGTATTTTGTTTTACAGAATCTGTTTAATAACGATATTTAGTGCTTATATAGGACTATGAAGATCATGTTATGGCTATTAACTGCTTAATTATTAAACCGTGAGGGGAAATTATATTATCCTTATTTTGCAAATGGGTAATCTGAGGTATACAGGGAAATAACTTCTGGAAGTTCTTGTCAGATTAGGGTTAAAGACTTGGATCTTGGTCTGTTTGTAACTGCTCTGTGTAAACCAATGCTTCTTACTTATATCTGTTTTCAGATCTTTCACAATTATTTACTGCTTAATTATTAAACCGTGAGGGGAAATTATATTATCCTTATTTTGCAAATGGGTAATCTGAGGTATACAGGGAAATAACTTCTGGAAGTTCTTGTCAGATTAGGGTTAAAGACTTGGATCTTGGTCTGTTTGTAACTGCTCTGTGTAAACCAATGCTTCTTACTTATATCTGTTTTCAGATCTTTCACAATTATTTTGGAAGTGAGCAAGTAATGACACTGAGATTTTCTCTGGTTTGACTACATGTTTTTTATGCAGTTCTGTACTTATACATTCAAAGCAAGCAGCTGATTTAACGCAGTACTAGTGATTTACTGAATTATTGTTAAGATGTTCCATAGCAAATTGCCATGTTAAAAACATGCTGAAACTATTGATTTTTATGCAAAGGAATTACTGTTCTCATAGATTTCATTTTTGTCAGGGTAACAAAATGGTCCTAATTTCCTCTCTTAACAGAAGTTGGTTCAAGTCCCAGCCATGAATGCCTCCTCTACGCAGCTGCTTGGCATTTCTTAAGAAAAAATTAGATTTTCAGAGTTTTTATTTTTAAGCACATCAGCTCTGAAAGATTATAAATTAAATATGGCATTCTCTTCTCACTAATAGTAAACTTGTTTGTTTAGCTTTGGGACTGCTTAGAAAGAAGGAGGCTTTTGAAACGCTGACTGCTTGCCACCTTAAAAAATTTTAAGCACAATTAGGGTACTGTTGAGGTAGTATAAACTGTCACAGCTCCACTGAAACCTTGAGGATTTATGCCACCTGGGACTTGCCCAGTGTTTCATGCTGCTCACAGGAAGGATCATTAGTTTAGGAGTTGAGAACACGTCTTAGTGCATTTGATTGATTTTCCCCAAAGCACACTCATTTGCTACAAATTATAGGCTGCTTTTCTATTACATGGATTTATTCACAGATTACACATAAGAACAATGAAACTTTTTAGCAAATCTTCTTCTACTGTATATGTATAAGCAAAGTGTACAATTCCCTGTGGGTTCCCTGTTCACCCTATAGCACGTGTGCTGTTTTGGCAGAGCCACTTTCCGCTCGCATGAGGTGGCTAGGTGGCTTTCCGCAAAATGAATTTGGTAGCTGTGTTAGCAACATAGCCTCTGAAAAGTCAAATCGGCACGGAGAAGGTACATCAGCCACGCAGGAACGGCAAGAAGGGATGCGCTGGCAGGCACGTGGCATACCTTTCCTGTCAGTGACACGTACATGCTAAGAAAGATCCGCTGCTGAGGCAAGGACTGCTTTAAAATTGAGTGAATGAATAAATGAAGAAACATTTCATGTGGTCTGCTGGTGCGTGATGGGGTCTAGTTTTTCCACAAGACTGAGCCTCCGGGCTGAAAGGGTTCAGTGTATTGCCAGTCTGGTTTTCTCCGCAGTTGTCCCTACCCTGTGCGCCCTGTTCCACTTATCACCACTCACAGGCGCCTCACAGGAGACTTCCACAAATAATCAGTAAAGAAAATTATTAACTGAATACAGCCTTCAATTTCTCATTTGCTGGTGAGCGCTTTTTAAAATTATGCCAGCTTTAATACGATAAACCTAAGCCTATAACTACTTGCAGGAAACTTACTGCAAGCACTGGCTGAACAAGCGTATAGGTTAAACGGAATTTTTTCATTGTTGTTAATGGAAGAGTTCAGCTCTGCAAACAGGATTTACTGCGCAGCTACATACACTTAGGAATTAATTTTCTAGAAGAAAACATTTTCAGACAGTGACAAAATTGGCTGCTCAAGTTCCTGCCAGGACACGCAAGCACATTAGACTATTTGTGGAGAGCGAACACAACAGCTATAGCAGAGTCAGCTTTTTTTTTAGAGTTTATACTCCTAGAAAACTTTCCAAGCCCTTTATCCATATCTGTTAATGGTATCTTACAAAGCAGCATCACGCCTGTGCTAAAACAGATCCTGCAGCTTGGTCAAAAGGGAATAATAATAATGTTAAGAGGAAAATGTAAATGAAAACAGGCGGTCTTGCTTATCACTGCATTTTTTTCCTCTCATAAATTTATTTGCCTGATTTCATACCAGCGCTACAGTCTAAGCTGTGGCAGGGAGGTGGGGAAGCAAGGGGATGAGCCAGACAGCAAAAAGAGAATGAACCAAAGAGGTACAACAGGATTTTTACAGTAAATACTGTACTATCGTCCTTCCCACGAACAGAAAAGAAAAATAAGTTGGATGGGATGAAAACATAAGTGTTGCAAACAAAGAAAGCAATGTTGTTTCTAGTATTATGGACCTACAGTCTCTGCCTCTTCACTGATAAGTAGGCTGCAGAGCTCAAGTTATAAGCACGTTTCATGCTGCAACTTTTGAAAAGGTCCAGCATGAGTTCCCCTCAAATTTCCGCACCATCTTACTCTTTCTTCTTTTTAATAGAAGTCCGCAGCACGTTGACCCTAAGCATAATGTGAGCATTTTGAATCTATGGAAGCTTAGAATATTGCTCTCAAGGGCATGCTGAATGAAAAAGAGGTAATTAAATTATCCAAAAAAAGCTCTCTAAACTCAGGAATAGATCCCTTATGTGTAACACTTCTTAAATTAATGGGATTATGGTGTCTGTGTCCCTTCTCCCCCTGCACACAGCCCTCTACCCTGCACTTACCTCCGCTCTTGCTTTCCTTGCTAACACAGTGTGCTTGAAGACAACCCGGTATCAGTCTTCAGCTAATGTAAAATCTGTCCTGTAAAACCTTTAGTGGTCTTGACATGGGGACATGACAACTGTGCACAAATGAGAGAAAATAATTGCCACTACTGGAATTAGGAGGAATACCATTTTTCTTTAAAGATGCTGCAGTTATATTTGTGAAAGAGCTTCCCCTATAGCAGCACAAATCTTTAGCGTGACCCCGAAGACAAGTGCTGCCGGGGTGTCCGAGGCACACCGGGGGGGCACATGGGGACCCCTTGTGCAGCTCTGCCCTGCTCACACTGAATTGGGGGGAAAACAGTTTAATGGTAGAATTTTGCCCTTGTTCCTCACATATGTGCAGAGTGGCTGCAGCAGTTCCAATTTTACACAAGCTACTTATAAGTTAATTGGACATGGGGGATAAACCTAGAGCCTGTTGTTGGAATCAGTCACGTTCGGAGGCTCTTCCAGCACTGGGTCTTCTCCGAGCCCCAGGAGATGGCCCTGCACCTACCTGCCGGCAGTCCCCAGAGCTGCTCAGCTTTCCACAATACCTGTTTCATCTGTGGCTTTGCTGCTGTGCTTTGGTACTTCGTCACTTCATCAGCATTTTCTCCCGAGAGCCCCATTCCCCTTTTTCTCTGGAAATAACCTACAATCCCTATTCCTCTCATGTGCTACTCTCTACAAGCAGCTGTACCCCATGGAAACCCTTTGACGTCCCTACTATGGGGAAATGCCTGCGGAGGGTGAAAGCCCAGCTGCTCTGCAGTTGGGGCGGGCTGGGAGGGGGTGGGGACCAAACACCCCCAGCCTCTGCAAAGGAGTTAATGTTGTTCATGTTTGTGTTGGAATTGCACGGTTAAAAGGGAAGTTGCTCTTGAGAAAAATAAGTGATTATGAGGAATGTACTTTCCAGGTCAAATTCTCTTTGTCATCAAGTCATCAAACTTTTCATGACTATAGGGATGGAAAAAGCAGGAGAAAAATTCTCTTGATAAGATAGCATTTTATAACTCTCTAAAAAACAGTGAAAGTCACAGATTATATATAGCATATGCCCTGCCTCCAAATTTTTTTTTCCTCTTTGGTGTGGTTATTAGCTTGTTTGGTACCACGAGGAACAGGACTTGGAAAGGAAATGCAAATGGCTTTGATGATTTCCAGGCCTGTCAAATGTCACATTAAACAAGGGACTCGCTCGGTTGACTCATGTATTGCCTGATCACATAGCTCATGAAATATCTCATCCATTCTCCCTCAGCTGTGTTTACCATTTTCTGGTAAACCAATCCATGCTAATTAGCTTGATAAAACAGCTATCGGTCAGTGCCTAGCCTGCCTTTTGCCAGGCTGTTCAGTGCCGAGCAAACAGAGGTCGTTCCCTCCGAGTGGCACGGTGGGACAGTTGTCCTGAGCTAGGGGATAAGCCTGGTGTGTCACCGCATGGGCTACAGGAACAGTCATGATGCTGCAGATCAGCCCATGGCTGACACACATGCATTGAAGAGAAAATACAAACCACCTGAGAAATCTACATTTTGGTGTTATGAATTATTACTTTCAAAGAAGTGAAAAATAGCTGTTTCATATTCTCTGTAGCTAAGCGGAGAGAAACATGTCAGACTCCAACAGACAAATACTTCTTTTAAAAAGGATGCATATAGAACATATAACAACGTGAGAATTTAATCTTCTTTTCACATGTGGTACAATTCCTTGCATTTTGAATCATCTCCTGTTCAGTTTTCCACATTTGAAGCCAAACCATTATGATTAACTGTTAGATTTTATTTTTAGATTTTTGAATGCGCTGAGTCTTTTTAGAGAAAACACACAGAATGTCCTATCAACTATTTTCACACATTCTGTTTGTATCATAATAATTGGGCAATTAGCCATGATCATCCTTAATTTAGTACATATGCAGTACATTACCATGTCAATTGTACTAAAAGATATGCATAAAGTAAGTGCAAATTAACTGACAAAAAAAGCAAGCTCAGACCATTGCTATTCAAAATGCACTTGAGTAAAATTTGCATAACTTTTTATTTGGAATAAAAATGGAATTTGTCCAGCAAATGTGAAAAGTACTGAATGTGTGAGGGTGACCAAATCTTCCTGGGATCCTGAGTCCTGATCCTGCAGCTCAAACCTGGTTTATTCTGGTGGTGGGATTTGTTCTGAAGAACAAGAACATGGCATGCAGACCTGCTTGCCATGAGTGCCTAATTTGTGCTTTCTTCACAACAGCATGTTTCCTTGCTGCCCCCCCCCCCCATATGGAAACTGAACTGAAATCCTGGAATCTGTTCTAGTAAGAAATATAATGCAAAGTCACTTCCGATTAATGATATTTGTAGCTTTTAAGTCAAATAAAGTCTTACTGCTTGATAGTAAACAAAATATATTCCAATATGGGGTATGGGGTTTTGTTTCTTTTTCAAAATTGCTAAATGTGAGTTTATGATAAGACACGAAACATTACAAACAGGAAAATGTGGAAAATGAGGGTACTTGATTAGAAGTTGATCAAATTTACTATATCAAATTGTATAGCAATAATGGCATTACATTCATATTCTCTCTCATACATAAGGCTTTTTCCTTTGCCTAATTAGTTTATTCTTTACACCATGAAAAATTGGAAGCTGTTCACAATTAACTGCAGTTCTGTGCTTTAAACACTAAGAGGTGACAACTTATCAGCATTGTGAAATTAATTCCAGCATTGTTGACTGCTTCTCTACTTCATGCGTGATGTTTTGATAAATTTTAAAACGATATAACTTTATTATTTTATGTTCCGCTACAAAGGGCAACTACAGGACTTGTAAAGTTTTAGACTCTTATAAATACAAATTGGTACTGGGCTGACAATAACAGTAGTTGAGAATTTTTTGCTTCAGCACTGGGGCTTTTAAATGACTATAGTATTTAAGTTGTTGCTTTAAGACTTTATTATGCATTTTAGTATCCAAAGTAAGTTTGTATTATGTTAGTTTTCTCAATGGTGCAGCGTTTCTAAAAAGCTTCTATCTGTAAAGTCTTATATTTGTAAAGGGAATTTACCTCAGAAAGTGAATTTGGGTTTTAAAGTCTGGGTGGGGGAATAATACTTCAAAAAAGGAACATTGAGAATTTCTTATGAGTGGAAGGAGGAGTGGTACAAACCAGCTGCGTGGGTAGATCGCTAGATGGTAGAGACACACATCCCATCCCTGTGTACATGGCAGGAGGCATTCCTTTTGTGAAGGACTAGGTGATGACTGCGCTCTGGGCCACACAATTCCCAAATAGCAGAAGGATCTTATCTGCAACTTAAATTAGGCACTAAAGGTGTAATGTGCCCCAGTTGTGTGAGGCAGGTGGAAAAAAGTCAGAATCTGGAAAACAGTATCTTGATGGTGCAAGCCCCTTTTTAATAGTCTGCTGAAGTCTGGTGTTTAACTAATCCTAAAAAATATCATTAATTTATATAGCATCTATTTTAGGACCTGACCTATAGATCTCAGGAAAAGTATACCCTACAGCAGGCTCTTCTTATATACCCTTTCCCACTGACACAGTTATCATCCATAACCCCAGTGTAGTATCCACAGCTTACTCGTATGATCCGTTTACCAGCAGTACAGAATTCATCCTGTTTAAACTGAGATTAGATGACATATGAAGAGTCATGACTGGTCTTTTTTAGTGTCATGAGTTTTATCTGGAAGTACTTGCCTTTATTCTTTGCCATCATCCAAATAACTTCGACATGCACAAAAGCGTGCAACGCTGGAAGCAAGTAAAAGCTTTTGTGATGAAGCTCGGCCCAGGAACCAATTTAATTTATGCACAGATTTTCAGAGACGTGAGCCACAGGTGCTCAGTCCTGTAAAATATCACAAGGATATTGGTAATTTTGAAATCCCATCTTCAAGTTTAACAAAGAGAATAAAACCATTAAATGTTTCACGGGATCATCAGGTTGGAGAGGACCTCTGGAGATCATCTAGTCCAACCCCCTTGCTTCCAGCAGGGTCAACTGAAGCCTCTAGCCCAGGGCCACGTTTCTTCCTTGGGTGAATAAAAGCACATACGTGTTGTGCATGTGAATAGTCCTTTTGGGCCATGGGGTTGAGCAAGAATTTGAGCTGAAAACTAGTAAATATTATATATAGTAAATATTATATATTAATGTGTTTGATTGATTGGATGAATATGAGAAAGAAACCAGCAACAGGAAGGGAGAGTGAAAATGTTTCCTGGATCATTTGAGGGGGGAAAAAAAGGAATAAAGAACTTTTTAGTGCTATTTTTTCTTCTTCTCCTCTCTCGGTTCTGCAGGCTTCCCAGCTCAGGAAGATTTAGTTTATTTCTTAAAAGGTCTTGCTTATAAAGCAGACCTTTTTCTGGCCCTGGCCAGCTCTAATAAAAATTAGCAGTAACTTTAGCAGCTGCCATACCACATGACTGCTTGGAATCACATAACTTTTTTCCTCCTAAAGAAACACACAAAGAGATCATCTGATCTCCACCCTTGCAGTGTTCTCTGAAGTGTATTTTTCTAACTTGATTTCCAAATAAAAAAAATCTTTTTCTTCTTTCTTTTAACAATCCTCTCTTTTTAAGACCAAAATCTGACTGTAAATAGTAACGGGCTCTAGGTAGAGCTTTCAAGAGTTAAGTGAATATGGTGATTATTTTTATTTTTGCTACTTCAAACTATTACTGTTTAAGAAGCCATGTCATGGGCAAAAGATAGTATTTAAGATAATCAAAGAAATATTTTGTTGCTGAAATTGTGGGGGTTTTGGGGGCTTGTAATATTTCTAAGAGTATGCTTTTGGATGGAGATACATTGTGGTTTGACAAGGAGAAGGTCATGGTGAGAAAGAAGACTCCTATGGCCATGCCACATGTAAAGCCTCAATGATTCTATGATTCTATGAAAGACGACTCCTATGGCCATGCCACATGTAAACTGAACACAGACTGTTGGCTCAGACCAGGTCCCATTTAATTTGCTGGAAATCCCAGAGTATCTAACCTGACCTGCGAACACAGAGCAGTTGGAAGTTTAAATTATTCTTCCTGTGTGGCATGTGGAGATGCACCATTGTTTTCCAGCTAATTGTTTCTCCCCCTAGCAAAAAAGGAAATTTTTTCTTCCTTAAATGCTGAGTCTATGCAGCAGCCTAATACCACTGATGCAGAGTAAATACTACTTAGTGTAAAAGACAAAGGTGGGATTGATCTGTAAAGCAGATGGCATGTTGTTCTACATGAAGATGCAGTCTAACCTGTTGAATTAAATACGGCTAAAGGCATGGCTTTAAACCAGAGCCAGCAGGAACCCTGCGCAAAACAGCCGGTCTGCGGACCAGAGCAGATGCTGGGCAGACACACCAGTGCAGTTCTTGCATTTTTACAATTAATTCTTTTACCACAGTTCTCACACAAACTTTTAAGCACTTTTTTTTTAAAAAGAAATGTTGATGAACTTATGTAGGTGTGTAAATCTGTACTATGTATGGAAGTTTATAATCATTTGCTGAAACCTAAGAACAAATAACCCCCTTTCTGTACAGTGCTTTTTTCTGATGCAAGTTTCTTGCAAAGAAAAAAATAATCTTTGTTTAATGAGGAGACCCTGCTGACTGCGTATTTATTTGTGTCTCCCTTGTAGTTCATTCACAATCAAGGCTAATGTTTATATATTGTAAGTCGTAAAGAAATCTCACATCTAAAGTTGGGAAGAATTCTTAAATCATTCAATCTTCTTTGAAAAAAACTGCGTATCAGACTCTTTAAAGCTTAGTTCATCCCAAATCCAGACAAACAAACAAAAGCCAGGTAATGATAGTGTCACAGAATATGAAGTGTTGCTAAAAACAAGGAGGACGTTCACACACAAGAAAGCCCTGGGGGCTGTGCTCCTTAGGGGCA
This sequence comes from Aptenodytes forsteri, assembly GCF_000699145.1. Classification (NCBI taxonomy): domain Eukaryota; kingdom Metazoa; phylum Chordata; class Aves; order Sphenisciformes; family Spheniscidae; genus Aptenodytes; species Aptenodytes forsteri. The sequence goes on along the minus strand of NW_008795710.1, from coordinate 797,767 downwards.
CTGTCACTGGCTTGCACCAAGTTAGATTCCCTTCCATACTAGAGTTGAAGCAGTTGTCTTAACCACAGGTTTGCAAAAAATTTGAATTTATGTAATTTTCACTTTTGCATTTTCCCATTTTCTCTGCTAGTAATACTTTCCTTTTCCTGCTAGTCTGTCAAGAATCCCTAACTCTCATTTTGGAGTAGAGGTTTTGGCACCTTTTACGCTGTAGACTGAAGAAAAGCTGGCCTCTCACAGGCTGCCTTTAGCAGTGGTAAGCGTCAAACAATTTGGAACATAAAGCAATGAACTGTCTTCAGATGCAGTTACAGTTCATAAGTGTCCTGCTAGCAACTCTTGTTTTAATTTAAAAGTTCACACAGCCAGCTCTCTGATTCCTTCTTCTATTTGAAGGAGCCAGTACATACCAATGCTTTTTTTTTTTTAATATAACCTTTCATTGTTTTCCCTTCATTTTGGCCTCCTTCTTTCCTCTTAAAAGCTTTGTAGGCAAAGTTTCCTCTGCAGCAGGGGAATTGCTGACTGTTTCTATTACAAACCTTTCTCTAGCAACTAGAACCTTTTCCTTCAGTTTTAGCCAGTTTTACCCCCTGCTGCTAATTAAAATGTTCTCTCTCTTTCTCTCCAAGTGTAGCAAAAAGCAAGTTTGTTTGCCCTCTTTGTGGATTTCTCATTGCAGAAGGCATTTGCTGACTTGCAGAGCAGCTGACTTTAGAAGCAGGTAATAAACACAGGAATGAGCAAGAGTGTCAAAGAGAGGAATAGATAATATATTAGCCTCTTGCCAGGTCTAGCAAATCTCCAAGCTTTATAGACTATTAAAGGCTTTCACTGGGCATTTCAGTTAGTTTTCCCAGCTTGCCTTCCCCAGACACTCTGCTGTGGTTCTTTGTTAGACACCCAAACTCATTAGATTAACGAGAAACATTTTAGTAGACTGTCTCAGGCAGAAACAGGGAAGAGTCAGGGGGTTGAGGAGATGCTGTGAAGTTTCTTTTGGGACGAAATGAATTTCATGCATAAGCTGAGGAAACGGGGAAAGTAGCATGCCCGAGTCCTCCAGATTTGAGAGATGCACTGTTAGTCTCCTGCTTAGACTTTATGCTTGCTTTTGAATACTGTGTTACAATTTGAATAGATTTATAGAACAAAAGAACCAAAACCCCACAGTCTGAACTAAGATGATACACTTGTCACTAACTGTCCCTTTTATCCTGAATAATAACTTACCCTAAAAATAATTTGTTTTCCATTGGTTTATTCCATAGCCTGAGGTTCTGTTCGGTATGAACAAGGATTGCAGAGTCTGGCCCTTACTACTTGTTTGTGTCTGATTGCAGCCATTTAATTCCCCTCCTTTAGAAAACCTTTGGAAAAAAACTAAGCCCAAAAGCTTTTAACTGCTTAGAAAGTGTTTTCCTGCAGTTTCAGGAAGAAATGCAATTATCATAGCTGCTTAATTAAAGTGAGTTGTCAATGAAGCGATAAACCATGGTAGAATTTACTTATCCTTGTAGAAGAATGCAAATTAAGGCTATAAAGGGAGGTCTTGGGAAAGGTCTTGACTGCTTTTTGCCACCAGACTAATAATCACACTAAGTCATTCATATTCTCAGGCAATCAGATGATGTACATCATCTTTTGCAGGGAAAAAAGGACAATGGAAATAAGTACATAAGTCAAACATGCTAAAAGAATAAACATCTTTGTTTATATCTATCCTTGATGTGTTAATCAATGAGTTAACTGCAAACCACAACATTTCAAACCATGCAAGCCCTTTCTCAACGGAAATTGTCTTTGAGCAAGCAAGTAGCCAAGGACAGTATTTTAAAAGCAGCTAAAAATGGAAAGACAAATCCTGACCCGAAGTAACGAGCATAGTGTCCAATTAATTTGATATCTACTAAGGCAGAAACCTTGTCTAGCTGAAGTCAGCAGTGAAGATTTCACTAAGTGAGTTTATGAGAACTGATGGCCACATTTGTAAAATCTTTTCTAATCTAATGATAAAAAGTAAATTTAGAATTATTTATCGTAACTATTATTCTAAGTTCCATGCAAGCCTATAGTATGATCTGTAGGTGAGCAGGAGTCCCTAGGGATAAAGCTGCCCCTAATGAAAGTAGTGTTACCATAAGCTGTCTATTACAGAGGAAAAAAGCCTGAACATGTAATATGGTAATGCTTAAGTATGGAATTTGTTTTACTAAAGCCAAAGGGACTATTCATCTGCGTAAAGTTAAGCATAGAATAAGAAAAACTGGGGTCTTAGGTATTACTTGAGTGTCAGAGTCTGTAAGCATGTGAAAATAATCCACAAATGGTATATCCACTGATCTATGAAAGACATGAATTCATTTCCTTTGAGTATGTAAAACCTTAACTAGTCATTGAACAGTCCAAATTGTGGTATTTGACACCTAAGAAGAATTTTATGGAAAACTGACAGATTTTTAGTTCAGTCTCCCACTTCATAACAACCCAGTTGTTGTAAACTGCTCAACTTTTACTTTATTCAGTGTGTAACATCCAGATTACTAGCTGCTTTTATTCTCCTGACAAACTAAATTTTTGACACAAGATAGTGAACCACCATATATTATGTTGTTGTTACAATTACTACATATTTTCTTCTTAAGAAAATGAAATGCAACATTAGCTTTCTGTTTGAAAATGGAAAAATGTTGGGTTTTTTTTCTTTTCAGAATATTCCCATTATTTCTGTTACAGTGCACTCATTTTCTAGTCCTTATTTTAAATTTCAGTTTCTATCATTAATTGCACAGTAGATACAGGCTTGGAACCTGGAATAATGACTTTAACTGAAACACATTGACTTCCACCACTCCTTGTGATTTAGAGAGACATCATACTTTGCATTATTGTCAAGCGTCCAAGTTATTTAAAATTACTTCTCTGAATGTAAATTTTTTGTGTCATGATCTAACTAAATTTATTCTATAAAAGTTTATAGTTCAGCTCCAGAATTAAAATTTTCCTTTTGGTTGGATGTACAAATTCAACAAATTCTAGACCAAGGTCATTTCTAAAGCTACAGTTTGTCATTGTTGTTCTGTTCCAGCCATTACTTCGTCTATCATTTAAATAGCCCTTGGATTAAAGTATACTATTATATCAAAACACGTAGCATTTTAGGCATTAAGAGCCCTAAGTGTACCTCTGAGTCACAAGTGGGCCTGATTTTTGTTTTGCTTTATCCTTTACTATGTCAGACAGAGGATTTCCTACCGTTGTTTGTGAAAAGCAAGCTGGGGCTGGAGTTAGAAAGGAAAGCATAAAACTGATTGCTTGATGGTTTAATGTTACAGACCACCTACTCTGAGAAGGCTGAGAGTTTGAGTCAAATTGAAATTCTAAAGAAGGAAAAAGCTATAGACCTGCAACAAACAAATAGGTAAAACCTCGTGGAAAATTAGAGGAACAATAAAATATGATTCCATTTTGTTAGCAGTTTGGTACTTGGAATAGCTTTACATGTAAGAGAATATAAAGCAAAAGGAGCCACTTAGGGGAAAGACATTAGACAGACATTTAAAGACTTCCTAGACAGACCTAATATAATTTTATACACTTAAACACCTTGTTATAAAAGCTATGTGTATTCAGATGATGTTTTACATAATTCCTTTATTGTACAGTTAAGAGGAGAAAATTAAGTAAACATATAAGGAAGGGAAAGAAAATAAAACGTGCATATCTCCAGAAGAGGCTTTTTTAGAAAGGAAAGCACAAGGCAAGATTTTTTTCGTTCTTTTGGGACCTCAACAAGCAGTTTATCTAGAAAGTATTTATTTCGGATAAAATCTGGAAGTTAGCGACAAAGAGATGTATCTTTCACTGCACTGCATACAATTTAAAAAAAATACTTCTAGTCTTCTCTGTAAAACTTGAAAACACATCTTCAATTGAAGTCTGGAAGTCAGGTGTGCACTAAATAATAACAGTTATTCATAGGAAGGTCTATAATAGTATTAAACAAGTATGGAGAGGTTAACAGAAATTGAACAAATTAATGCAAAGGGGTAGGAACTGGGATTTTTAAACTGAAGACATCAATGCAAACATGTAAGGAGATAGGCTAATAAAGACAAGTACTGCAAATAAGTCAGTGGTCAAGTACCTGATATAAGTGAACATTTTCACAGGTACTATTGTTACAGGCAAACTAGTGAAAGGTAGCTGATGTGCTTTTGAAAGGAATGAAGTCGAATTTAAAATTCACTTTCGGCTAAGACATTTACCTAACTTTATTTAAAATCACCCTTAAATAAATCTGTTTACTTTGGGGCATCATGCAGTACATTTTATACATATCTGATTAATTCCTCTGTACAATCATCCTTGAGTTAACTTTTTTGTTGTCTATGGGGATTTTGACCAGTAACAGAGGAATTTTCTCAGAGTAGGAGAATCTGATTGCAAAACTACAGATTGTTATGGACTACTGAACTCAAAGCAGAGCATTACCACAACTAGTTTAGGGCATTTAGTTTCGCATAAGTGGAAAAACCTTAAATGATACAGAAATTAAAAAGCTGTCAACTGGAGTTTAAGTTTACTCAGAGTATTTTCCAGAGACAACGGCTACACATCACTGCTATTTGTCTGGCTGTTCAGCTTCCATGATAACATTGTATAGGAATTTACGTAGAGGGGGCTAAAACCTTTTATTCTCAAACACATTTATCTTCGTCTCAATCACTTGGGAATCCGACAGCACAAGTGCACAAGGCCAAGTAGATACATCCTTGTTTGTATAAAAGCCAGTTCCTATGTGCTGCAAGTCAGCAAGAAGTGAAAGAGTCTTCTTGCTTTGGTAACCCTGAGAGGGGTGTAATTTTTGGTTGTGATCTCTTTTGGGTGTAAGTCTGAATCGACCCATTGTTTCATGGGAGAACAGCTGCAGGGGACACGAGGGAAGTTTGAAGGAGAAAGGAAAAGCTGATTCTTCTTCAAGATGGAACTGAAAGTTCTCTTGGTAAACAGATGTTCCTGTAGTGGCTGTTTTCTACCGATATAACCAGTTATTGGCCTGTAAAGGCCTATAGGTTCAATGAAGCAAAGTGATGCCTGATAGATTTTAACAGATGCCAGGGCAAGCTTTCTCACTTCACACACTTAAACCAAAGTAAGATTTCAGTTATAAATCGAAATGGCCATTTCCTCCCCCCCATCAGTAAAGGAAGAATTTCACATTAGCAGCTGCCAGGCTGCTGCGAAGTCTGAAGCTAGCTTTCCTTTCCAGGTGGGGACTGTTATTGTTTCAAATGCCCCTTTTAGAGACCTCTTTCACAGTGCCCTGGGATGTGGAAAGACACTGGAAACTATTTTGAATCCTTGCAACAGGTGGTTAGAGTCAAACTGCAGTACATAAAAGTTATAGTCTTTCCAAGATTTTCGTTTTAGCTGCATGAATTATTTCTTTAGCTAGATAGGAGTTTCAGTAAGTTGTGCTCATAATTTTTATATGCTTTTTATAATAAGCAGTCAGGGCAAGTGTTATTTCTGTTCTTTCTGCTTCAAAATGCATGCGAGCAAACAAGCATCTAATCTAATACGCAGTAGCAGCGCAATAACCAGATGTCTTGTTTATGCTTTAAAGTATTTTTGTTCAAGCCCATAGACAAAAGTTCTTTCCACTTTCAAGATGTTCAGCTTGCACTGACGCAGTTAAAGGATTCCTAACGATAGAGCTGGATGAGCCATCATGTCATACAGCTAGTTACAGACTGTTATCAAGGTCTTACATGAACTTTCTTATACTTGCATTGAATCAGTATCAAGTTCTTTCCCAGCCTGATGTGATACTGTATGATTTTCTAAGGTCCACTCCCATGTCCGTTGTCTGTATTGTTCCTCTGGATGGGACCAGATTTGGGCCCCAAGACCCAGTAAGACCACAACTATTGCCTAAAAACTGAACTAAGGATGCCTCTCAGCTCTGCAGTATCAGAATGGTCTGAAGCATTTCCATTCCTATTTCTAAGTGTAACAAACAGGCAACAGAAATTGTCACATGTGAAGGTTTCATGGCGCTCTCAGTGTCCACTGTCAGTTCGGAAACCCGTAGAGCCCAAGTCTGAAATCCTTATCAGAAGAGAGTTGTACTTGCATAAATAAGTAATAGTTCACATAGCAATGCCTTCACAGAGTATTTTCAGCTCCTGCAAATCTTCCCTGCTGCAGTCAGCATGGAGTCATACTGACACTATTTTTTTCCAGTGGTAGGAGTAGAAGGCCTAAGGAAAATGATCAAATACTGGTAATAACAAGAACCGACTAAAATTAATTTTGCGTTACTACTACCAGTACTAAATGGAGAAATTAGCTGAGTGGCATGAATGGAACAGAACAGACTTCAGCAACAGAAGGTAAGTAATGCAGTGTTTTACATAAGCATCAAATATTTGACAGTTTTACAACTGGCTTGTTATTTCCAACAACTGTTACAGTAGGATAAAGAGCATTTGCTCTTTCCATTTCTGGCTTTCTCACATCCTCAGAATGGCTCATGCCTGGAGGATGTGCTAAGAAACTGTGGCTTTGTATTAATGCCACTTGGGCATCTGAAAGGTTATTTACTTACTCAGCTATCACAGTAGAACCCAAAGGTTTATTTAAGCAGCTCACCAGAAACAAAACGAGGCTGCCCATTAAGGGTAGGGGCTCATATTGGCTTCAGTGGGCTTATTTCACACATCATAATCACACAGGACTAATTTTTTGTGCTCACACTGGAGAGGGTATGTACCTTCTTGCCCTACTTAACCTCTAACCCACAGCACAAGAGTTACATGAGATCCAAGGCTTCTTTTATTATTATTGCTCTAGTAGTGCCTGGGGACCCTCATGGAAATTGAATCCCCATTGACAATAGTGCCTGTCTCAAAAAATGTGCAGTATGAATATTCAAAAAATGTACAGAAGGACAAAGTCAAGAGGGGTTGTATCATCGTCATCAGGGAACCGAGGCAGAGAAGCTTAATTTACCCAACTTCAGGGCTAAGCCAAGTGTGGAACCCCAACCTTTTAGTCCATCAAGTTACTTAACTACAAAGGCAGCCTGCTTCCCTGGAGGGCTGAATAAACCCAGACTATTATAATCCTCAGCTCCAGGTTGCTTTAGTGCTACTCCTCACTCTTACGTATGGATGGAAATTTGTGGTAGCTTCACGCTGCCTTTGTCTAGACTAAGATTTAGATAGATAATACTAAAAATGTAATATATGACGCATTTTAAAGAGGGGTTGACAGGGCACAGCGTATATTAATATATGCTGAACTAGTCAAGGGAAAGATTAGGGAAGCATCAATTTTAATATGACGAACTGAGCATATATTAAAATATATACTGTGATTTTTTTTGGTCATGCTAGAACAGACTAGCTAACCAGTTCTAACAGAGTTGAGTCAGTGGAGTTATGGCAGTGGCATAAAGTGATAGAAAAATGATCAGATAGAAAATTAGGCAAAATATTACTTCATTAGTGAATAACAAAATACTCTGTGGGATTTTACTACCCCTTAAAACTTAAATCAGTTACCTTCAGACTAAGAAGAACATGAGAAGTCTGAGACAAAATAGGAATCTTTTCAGAAAAGTCCTGAAAATAAATACTTACATTGTTAAAATGCTTCTTAAGCCATAGCTACAACACCTGCAGTTACATACCCTATAAACAAGCTATACCTACGCTGTCATGATGAATAGGAAGCATCCATAATAGTGATAACAGCTGCTTAAAATTCCAATTTTAATAAAAATTGTTTTATCCATGAAGTCTGTGTTCAACTACAACTTGCTATATTTGACTGTTTCTAACAGCAACTAATAATACTCCTTTAAAAAAAAAAGAGCAAAATGTGAATCAGTTTGCAGACAGCGGAAGCATTTACCCTTTGTATACCTCAGACTCCCAGAGGGAGACTTGGGTGTTCAAGGAACGTAGGGTGGGGTAGACTGTGGCTTCCCTTCAGCCCATGATAGTAGATTAGCCCTGAATTACTGTTTCTGCTGCCATTTTTAGTGATTTGGTATCAGCAGCTATAGACTCTCCTGAGATAAGACAAGGGCATGTAAGCTCCGAAGGGTTCTCGTTCTGGTGCAGGACTGTATCAGTCTGGCAGCTGTTGCTTTGATTGAAAAGGTATGCTGACAGTTCAGGGCAAGCTTCAACAAATGGCACCAGCTTCTGAAAAATGTACTTCTAACAGAACTGCCCCCAAAAGACTGTTTATTTAAGGATTTCAGAGTTGTTATGTCTGACATTTGTGTTGAAACCCAAGTTTTTACAGTGTGAAGTGAAATAACATTAAAATGTTTTCAGAAAATATATTTGAGGAGGTATAATAAACACTAAACCATTACCCAGTAAGGGTCTGTTGACATAGGTAATCTATAGCACTGACACATTATTGCTGGTTTTAACCAAAGACACTACAGTTACTGAGTATGTATTGTTTGTACTGGAGAAGATAGCTTGCAGAAGAGTGATAAGATGATAGCTAAAATGCTATTGAGCCCTGAAGCTCATAACTAGCCCCCACATTCTGGGACACTAATGCTGGTTCTGGAAAGCAGAAGCCAGCTGAGAAATTGAGAGCCAGACCAGACATGCCCAACAAGTCTAGGAGTCATTAAATCAAAGTGTAACTCTCAGACCATCTCAGTGCTGTACATGCAACAGTGATTTTCAAACTAAAAAACCGTTATTTCAAATAAATTTTCCCATGGGCCATATTCTCCATTACCTTGTCCCTTGTGTGGTCATTTTATTTAATGTGGAAAGCATGTAAAACACTATTGTTCTCACTGATAGTGTTTACCTTCTGCCCCTGGATACTCTGCTCACTTCACATTCTTGTCTCCCCACTAAGACCCCATGATTTACACTCATGCTGTTTTGCAACACAGGAAAAACGTTGTTAAACAGTGTTTTGGCTTGTGTCACTGACTGGAAAACCTGGGAGCTGACTCAGTACTCCAGTCTGCCTACTCATAACAGCACTGCTGGAGCTAGATGTCATATCTTTAAAGATCTGTATGTACAGCAAGTTTAAACTATAAGGACTTACTACCATTCCATCATGATAGCGGGAAGTGCCGTCCTAATCAGGGGCAGATAGCCACGTCTTTCATTTCACTTGATTCTGACTTTTTAAAAATGACACATCTGCCATTTTTGCTTTCTGTTGTGCTGGTTACAGGTAGCAACCTTAGAGCCACCTCTAGGTAGGTTTACCTATTGCACGGCCTGCTGCTGGGAGAACCTTGGGGCTGGCTCTGCAGCAACCTTCCAAAATCCCTGAGGGAAAACCCTACACACTCTCAATCCTTACAGGTCCTCTCGCCTGCCCCACAGGCAGGTCCCAGCCTGCAGCTATACCATCTGCCTTTGCAGTACGGCAGTGGGCAGAGAGGGTGTCCCAGGATTCTTCGTTACGGGGTGACAAAACCCATCACTATCAAAGGATGCAGAAGTCATCTGCCACAGACTTTGCAGGCTGTGTTCAGGCTGGTTTCAGGGGGAGAAGGGATGGCTGCTGCAGGGTCGCAGAAGTAACCTGGGGGTAAGAGCATTCCCAGAAGCAGTGTTACCAAACAGCGGGACGGGATCTGGGCAGCTGGGAGTGGGTTTCTCCAAGCCAAGCCACAAAGGCAATCAGAAACAGGGATGGAAACTAAACTGAGTTCTGGAATCCCCAGATAGTTTTCTATTTTCAGAAAGGAAAGTATCTTTTTTGTATAAGTAATTTAATTACTATGGTAGTATCATTATATTCAGAACTTTCCAATTCATTTCACCCAAAACTATTAGGTAGTCATTGAATAGGCAGTTGAAGTAACAAATTCAGATTAAAACTTTGGTTTTATTTCCCCAGTGTGCTGAAATCATCACTTCCAGGATGATTTTGGCTCAGTATACTTCCACATGGTACTTGGTGAATGCAGAGAGTGCACATGCAGGAAGTTACCATGGCTTTGCTGAGATACGGCTATTTGTTAAGTAACTTATGGTAACATAACTGGTTTTAATTACATCTCCAGATCCTAACTTTCAGTGAGGAGTTTTACAGTCTGGTGTTACTAGCCCCACCTTCAGTCCTTCAAGCGTAGGCTTAGCAAAGACTGTGCCACTTGGTCTCCCAGTGCGTGAAAAGGGAAAACAGGGCAACTGTTCACAAGCTTGAAATAACATGTTTCAACTTAAGGAGTTGACTTATGCCAGGTATAACTTTGTAGAGAATATATGAATTATGAATACTAGGTTAAGATACATGGAAAAGAGACATTTGTGCTTTATGTTAGGAAGTATTGATTTGCGTATATACAATTGCAGGAGATTTACTGTAAAACTGATGCAATTATGTGGCCAAAATAACCTGTTAGTAATTAGGATTTTGAGTAGGATAAGTATAGAAGAACGTGAAAATGGGACTTGATTAATACCAGAAAATTCCCAGAGCGTACCACATGTCCTTACATCCAATGATTCATGCTGGAATCCACAGTGCCTGAAGGAAACCGCCTGTAGGTACTGCCACTGCAAGGGACAGACAGACTATCCTGTTTGCTCATCACAGGATCATTCCTTCATTCCCCACACACACACACTGTTCCCAGCGTCACTGGGAAGCTAAAAATATCTCACAGCATAGATGTGAGTCTTAGAAGTGTGACTGAAGATTTCTGTTTTCTAGGACAGTGTCTGAAATGCATGGAAGAATCAGTTAAACACTTAGTTTCAGCCAAGTATAAATGAATATGAATTAAGAGTTAGTGTGCCTGAATTAAATATTGTTTTATAGTAAATCTACTGATGAATATTTGTATTCCATTACATATATATCTTCAAAGCAGTTTTTTCTGAAAAAATTGACATCACAAACTTAGTAGTCCCTGTTGAAGCATGGGAAAAAGTCATGAGGTTGACTCAAGATCAGAAATGTTCTAAAAAGACTGCGAGAATTTTTCTTTGAACTTATATTTCACAGTTTCAAGCCTTTCTCCAAGGGCTAAAAATTGTGATGAAAGCTGGTGTTCCCACTTAAGACCATGATTCTTAGACATGAGGCTTTGAAAGAGAGTCATGAACTAGAAGGGGGCTGGTGAGTGCGTAAGCCTGAGCAAGCGTCATGGGGTAAGATTTAAAGTCTGCTCTGGTGAGTGGGAGATGGAGAGTTCACGCACCCGAGGTCTCCAGAGCAATTCAGAAAGTTTACTCCGAGGGACCACCTAAGCATCAGCTCCCACTGGTGCCTCCAGGGAAGAAGTGCGTAATGTTAGAGAATCCTGGACATGCATGGAGTTACACATTAGGCAGATCAGTGCCTGGATCAGTGCCCAGATGGATCTCGTCTTTGTACATGAAGCCCACCCGATGGGCTCAGATGCTAGGGAGTTCGATAGGCAGAAACTGGCATTTTTCCATCAATGGTTTCATTGTCATCAATAGTGTAGATTTACCAAAAATACAGTGAAGAAACTGAAGAGGTTTCTTTGTCCAGAAAGTGGAAGATAGGAGAGGGTTGCCCATCTGTATGACGGCTCAAGTGAAGCTCCTGCTGACTACAGAGTGAGTGGTAGCTCCTTCCCTTGGAAACAAGGGACTTCCACAGGAATACAAATAGCAAGTCCAAAAGAAGAGGAAGGACTAATTCTGCTGCCTAACTACTATGTGCATAGTCCACGAAAGGGGAGAGTTTTGTGGTCTGAATCTGCCCTTCATGTTTCTATGTCCCAGTTCCCTGAGCTAAGTAATGCAGGCAGATCACAGTTTGCCTGTGAGACTTGCATGTGTTTGGGGATTACTATTATGTACATCCACATTTGCAGTTTTTACCCATAACATTTATCATGTTGGGACCCTAATCTTGGTGAGGTCTCTTAGATGTTTAATAAATATAGTAAACTTTTTTCCACTCTAAGCATACAAACTGTTGAGCCATCACTGCTTTGCTGCCAAGTGTCAGTATGAACTGCTAAGCACAAAATATTGTCTACAGCTTGAAGACCTATAGAATATTCTTATGAAACTCATATCCAGAGATACAGTGGATAAAAACAAAGCTATATTACTGATTTTTAAAAAAATATTATCAATTTTCAGTGCAAACATTCAAAGATAAAATGAAAAGCTGCTGTAACAACAATTCTCCCTGCGTAACTGCTGTTACGGGGTTGAATATGCTGTTTGTAAGGTTTAAATTGCTTTTGCAGTCAAGTGTTGTAATCCATTAGTGATAAGAAAAGGTATTTGTCTATCAGTTGTGGTTAACTACATTCCTTGTATTAGAAACAATTTAGTCTCTTACGTGAACCCACTGCAGGAAATTGTTTAGAGAGAGTCTGGCTGCAGAGCTGGAAAAATAGAGTAGTTAGTGCCCCCTTCCCCCAGCAGCAATGTGATGTATAACTGGACACTGACAGCTCACAACTTAACCTTTAAGAGTGTTGCACAGAACAGCACTATATACTTTTACTCAAAGGATTTCAACTGCTTCTGCTTCACTCAGTAACTCCTTCCAAGTAAAGTTGTATAGAAAAAGTCATGTTTTTCAACTCTTCCTGGGATTTTTCCCTTTAAACAGTGATGTTCCTTCTTTTGTCTGTTAAGTCATGTTAACTGATTTTTTTTTTATAATATCATTACTCTTACAACAAATAAATCCTAACTCTCTGGACAAATGGAATAAAACTTTTAAGATTTGGTTCTTGTAAATGGGAATTGCAATTGCTCTGTAAAAGTAAGCTATCAGGTCAGATTTGCTACCAAACATGTTGCTTTCCTTTGGGTTTTAGAACAGTGCTTGCTAAATATTATCAGCTTTGCATGTTTGGCTAAACATTAGTAGGGAACCAGTACGTTTCCTAGGGTTTCTTTTTCCTCTATAAAGATGCTGACAAATGCTGCAACAGACCTCTAACATATGATCTAACACAGTAAAGCACGATGCATATTACATATCACAGACTCATCGAAATCAGAGATAGGAAACATCAGATGGTAACATCAACCCCCACACTGGCACTGAACCGGTATACTAATAGTCTTGGCCACTGCCTGGTATCTGGCTTATTAACATCCCAGAGCAGAATGCAGAATTATAAATTATTTTAGGATCCATAATATACTGCACATGTACAAAGCAAGATTTTTTTCTAAATATTTTAAAGTAATAACTCAAAAGTGCTGCATCCATAAGTCTTTCAGATATTAATACAGTCATCTCCTTAGATGTTTATTATTACAAGTAAGTTTCATTTTCTGAAGGAGTTGGTCTCATAGGAAAGCAGGGTCAGCAGCCTGTTAGAGGCTGGTCTCAACCTATCCTGAAAATCCCACAGGAAGGCTGCTTTTGGGTTAAGAGCTGTGGCTGTTCCAGCAAATTCAAGATGTGTCTAGAAAGCTTAGCACCTAGACAAAAGCTGCAGTCATTGGATTGGACACCACCTGATATTATACATAGGATCCCTGTATTCTACTGTTTAAAATAATCCTTGCCGAGTACGAGTTTTTTAGGTTTCCAGAGGCTCACTGTTTGCTGGCAGTCTTGACTTTGTCCTGTAAAACACCTGAATTCCATTTTTGGCAGAGGAATTGGAATATAAATATTGCAGAAGAGTCAGCTTCCCCACCTAATGTATTTGGCAGGAGGAGCTCTGAACTACAGGGAAGGCCTGCTAAACCCCCAGAGAAGGATGGTTTACAGTCTTAGGAAAGCAAGCAATGAAAGAGGACACTCAAACTGCATTACGTGGGGTTTACTTGTTTATCAGGAGCGCTGCAGAACTTAAGCTACCAATTTCTGAAGAAGAATATAGAGTCTATGCCATGTCTTCCTGACAAAAGCTAGGCATCTAGCCACGCGGCGATTGCATCTTCTTCACAGCAAATAATGACATTAATACCAAATTCTTTCTTGTGGCAAGTGTTTGGAAATCATACATCATCATTAACATGAATATTTCCTGCTATCCAGCTGCCAATGCGCTTCCAGCAAAGCCTGCAAGAAGGAACTAGGCATTTAGTGGTGGTGGTGCTTGCAGCTGAGTGGGAGGGCACCGATGCCACAGCATCTGAGTGGGTCAGATTTCTCTTATGGTTTTAATCTGTGTTCATCTGACAGTGATTCTGACTTGTATTCATTGAGCGTAACCATATGTTCGGTTTTCAACAACACATGAAAAAGTAAGGGCACTGTTCGCAAGCTGAAATGCCTTAACAGAGAGCGAAAGGACAATGCTGCATGTGCACCGCCATTCGTTATTTATCTTCAAAGACTGGGTTAGATTTACTGCATCTGTCAATCATCTCCAAGCACTTACTCCATTTTTTTCCCCTCTTTGTAAATCACATCCATCAAATTTACTGCTGTCAAGCAGATAGTAAAAGGTATCTCCCCCCCTAAAGGGCCTCTCCAGCTAAAAGCAAAACAAGCACCTGATAATCTACTGGAAACCCTTCAGGATATAAATATACCTGCAGTATATCAGGTCAAAATAACCAGAGGGAATCTAAAGGTTGGAACACCAGGGTGCTCTGTCCAGCCAAGTCCAGTTCACACGAGCATCCATTCTTGTATGTCTCAAATTCTCCTCAAATGAGAACAGTTTATCCAGCCTCTTAAAACTTAATTTCCCCCTCCTCGCCCCAACGTTTACTTTGCCTTCTTGCTTCAGGTAATGCAGTAAAATACTTATCCAGCATCTGCTCTGTGTGCAGCTGAGATTTCTGCTCTGGTTTCAGGCAGTTTCTGCCTCCGCAGCCATAAAAGAAGGCAACGCTGGAATAACCATAGCTTTGTCCTTGCATAGAAGGTTCAAACTCTGTGGGACACTCCTCACTGCCTGCTAAGTCTGATGCAAGTTCACAAGTATTTGACAATTTACATTCGACTTTAGATTACAGTTTTTTCCTGCGTCCTGTTTCACACAGAAAGGGCAAATGGAATTAGATACTTGGTGCTCACCTGACAGATAAATATCCTCCAAGCTGTAAATAGGAAGCCAGTTCAGGTTTTGGCCATAAAGTTGTGTGAAATAGTAACTACAGGAGGGCAGACTTGAGGCCCCATGTTGTAAACACTGTCAGATGCAGAAAATAGTTTCTGGATTTTATACAAGGTATTAGACTATCAGGATGTGATTACAAGGCATACGTTTTTCTGGAAGCCTATTTATATGCAGCTGAACACTGCTTTTGATTCATGAAGCTCCCTTTTTACATAAAATAGAGTTTGGCAAGTTTTAGCACTTAGTTAACTAATTCCCACCAGAAATACTGAAAGCATGGTTTCCATTTATAGCAAAATGGATTAAGCTGATTTAGAAATACAGTATGTTGACAATACTATTTAAAAGCACATGGACAATTTGCTCCTTTCTTCTTCATGACAAAAATGAGTGGTAACCATCAAATGCTGTGCATCAGAATGCTAGCCTCTCCTTTTTGTAAAGATCAGCGTAATCTTTTCCAGTTGTAAAATCGAATCCAAAGCAGCCTGATTTATTGTTCTTTGCTATCCTCAAAAGGCACTGAGGCATCTACGCAGCCCTTTCTAGGCAAAGTTAGTGTAAATCTCTGCATGAAGTTTTACAGAACATGACTTTGATTGGTACGATAGTTCACAACACTAGATATTGTTTAATTGTAAGTATTCGGTGATGTTTTTCTATTAATTGCAAAAGTTTATGCTAGTGTAACTCCAGGCTTCAAGAGATCTATGACAATATAAAACTAATGCAAAAGGAGAAGAATTATGTTTTGTTTGTTATTAGCATGTGTCTTGTTGGAGCCTCTGTAATTAAATATTCTATTTGTGCTTTATGGAAAGAAAGCAAATTCTTCTCTTGAAGAAATCTGCAGTAGAATAGAAGATCCCAGAATAAAAGATGCATGTCTTTATACTTAAATATATATACACACACAAACACAGTGTGCCCTTATAGAATTAAAGTATTCATAATGAACATAGAAAATAGATTTTTTTAAAAAAAATCCACATATAAGGCATGACTCAGTAAAAAAGACAGCACAGTATTTGATGACTACCTAGGCCACATTTTCTGCTGCTCTTACTGATGTCAAGCGGTTTCTGCCTCTGATTATCCCCACTGACTTTTATTAGGTTGGAAGTGTGCCCTTATAGAATTAAAGTATTCATAATGAACATAGAAAATAGATTTTTTTAAAAAAAATCCACATATAAGGCATGACTCAGTAAAAAAGACAGCACAGTATTTGATGACTACCTAGGCCACATTTTCTGCTGCTCTTACTGATGTCAAGCGGTTTCTGCCTCTGATTATCCCCACTGACTTTTATTAGGTTGGAAGTAGATATATCTACTGAAGTCAGATAGAGGATTTGTTAACAATTCTAGGCAATGGCCTAGCTTATGAAAAGTCCCAATCACCCGGCAAGTATACAGAGGTTCTTACTGGACACAGGAATTTATCTTTTCCTTGAAACACTGGAAAAATAACTGACAGGCATCATCCAAAGTAATGAACCACAGGGTAAAACACACATCACTTTCTCTGGCAAAGAAGATAATCAGTTATTCCTTGAATCTCCTCCGAGTATATTACAGCAACTCTCTGTAGTTCTAATAGCAGAGTTGTACCATTGTCTCTGCCAGCGTCGCCTGCTAATCCTGCGGGTCAGAGGTCTGTGAGAAAAGTGCAGTGCACCCCATGCACAGCTCTAATACGGATATAGTAACATTACAGGGGAAGCTGCCACTGTCACAGTGGACAGCAGGCATTTGTTACGGGCTGCCATCTACCAAAGGATGCAGGCCGCGATAGAGCTCAAGATTTTCATATAGGCACCGAAAAGAAGGTATCGGAGCAAGAAATGATGCTGTGTATCTTTTCCCCCCGAGACATTTATATTTGTCTCAAGTATCTGCACAATTTTGTATTCACAGAGCCCAAGAAAAATTATACATACTGTGGTACAGGAGAGTAAAGGGGAGATGTGGGAAGATCCATGAGCAAATCTATGTAGCAAGTCCTGTACTCAAGTGTAGGGAATTCTTTCAAGTCCTGTGTGAACAGTAATAATTCTTATTTGCAGTAAGCGCACTGAACTGGAAAATGCAAACCCTCTGACTTTCAGCAAGCGGGGACTGAAATCGTTTTCAGCTGAAGTCAGTGAAACTTTGTGTGCCTACACGATCTGATATTCAACTCAGTCTGCAGTCACTCTCTTTATCCATTTGCTGACTGCAGTATAGTATAGTGAATGAATAACACCATGATATTTTCTTACAAATATGCTAGACTAATGCCATGAATACTTTTGTTAATGATCCAGAACATTCACGGTCTATTTTAATTACTTCTTCTCCTTTTTACATCTCGATTATTATTAAAATAAGCAGAAGTTACCAAAAAGCGTTAGGAACAAGGTTGAAGCATGAAAAGGCAATATATTACAAAAGACTGTAAGTAACAGCAGCAGTCTTCTCTGAGCAACTGTTTGCTCTCAGCAACACCATCCAAAAAAATTTGGTTCACAACAGTGTACTGATTCATGAAAATCACACTTGCATCTGAAATCCATATGTGGCTAAGGTACCTACATCTTGAGAGTCACCAGGCAGGTGGTACCATGCTGTCAGACTTCACACACAGAAGGATTACAGAGCATTTCAGGAAAGTGATGTTTTAAATGGAACAGTCCAATGTGTTTTTTGTTGATCCTCAGCTATGGAGGATTTTAGAAGTCAATGACCAAAACCACATACTTTTTTATAGCTGCACCTCTTATGGGGAGACCTAACAATAAGTATTTGGGGGCAGAAGGAATGTAACACAATAAAACTCCCAAGTTTCTCTGTTACTATTGTTACATGCTGCAAATCATGGTAATATTCAGTGAATATCAAAATCTGAAAATACTGAATAATTAAGCCCATAAAGAAAATAACACATCAGAAAACAAAATTAATCCAGACAGGTATATGCCAAAATTACTCAAACCCTCCCTTGCTAACAAATATCAAATGAAGATAATGTACATTCCCCTTAAGCAAAGCCATCAGATGTTTCACTCTTTAAAAGTGGCCAGTTGGAGAAATATCCCCAATACAAAAATGCCGTGTACCCCAAATGCTCCACGGAAATATCACCCGCACAGCAGAAAGCTTTCTAATGTTTACACTCCATGCTTCTCATGGAAAACCATAACATGAAGCAATTTTAGGTCTGTATTATTATAGGTTAGTCTGGTTACTATCAAGCTCCAGAGTCCCTCAAATACTTGAATGACTAGATAAGCCAGCTATTGACCACCAGATATATTACATTAACTTTTAAATATATATACACATACAAAAGATACATGCGTGTATATACATCTTGAACACAATTTTCAGAACAATGTTTTTGTGATTTAGTACTTTCCCAAAATAGATGCATACATCTGCAGACTTGAAATATCTTACCCTTAGGAGTTTTAAAAAATACATATAATCATGCCACATTTTTGAGAAAAAGTCCTTCCTATTCTGGGATCTTATTGCACTCAACTTTGTTATGGATACATCAGTGTCTCCAGGGCTAGGCGCACTGAAATAATTGTAATCCAATTGTGCTGAAATATTTAAGGGAGTATATTGCTGTAAGAACATTCCATTTGACTCAATCAAGACACACAGCCAGAACGTTTTCAGAAATAAAAGTTATGGCTTTTATCCAACTTCTGTGAAAGTAAAAGGCCAGGCTATCATCTCCTTAAGTTGGGCTTGGATTGGACTCGGCATTGCACTACCTGGTTCATGTAACAATTGTTTGTTAGTGTTAAATAAAAGGAGTTACCAATTGTAATAGCAATTTACACAAGGTGTACAGCTAGATAGACTAGTAAGTCGTTATACTCTGCCAGGTAGATATCTGAGAACAGCAAGGAATGCCATACTTCAGCCTTACCTTTCATTAACTGCCCAACATACTGTGCTTTCAACCTAGCTCTTAGCACCCATACAGTATTCCATCCTCCTGTTGGCTAAACATACTCCCCTGTATGTGTTGTTATTTATTACTAACTTTGAAACATGTAAACACAATTTGTATAGTTTTATGCAAGTCATTTCAGGTTTTCAAAATCTTGAGATTTGGAGAAATTCTGATTACTTCAACTTTTCTAATATATGAAGCTCTCAGCCATCTAATGCAAATCAGGACTTCCTCTCATTTTAAGTTACTCACGTGCATAGCAAACATAGCTGGGGTTAAACCACAACAACGATGATAATCACTGCAACTGTCTCTTGGGACTTTGAGCATAGAAACCTCTCAGATGCTTTTTACAAATCCACTTAGTTACTTGTGCCAATAGAGAGTCATCTTTGGCGCACAGGTCTGGCTCTTGCAGTATATATACACTTTAAGATTTAGTCACAGCATACTTGCTCTATCAGAACGATGACCTTCAAAACTTAAGTCTGAGGAATGGGTTTGCTAAATCTCACAGGTAAACACACCAGTTTTCGCATGTGAGATGGTATTTATGCTACTGTCGATATTTGTTGATCATAGTAGCCCGTTAAAGTCCTGATACTTCACACCTTTTCTACCAGGGCATAATTTCACACGTTTAAGTAGTTCCAGAGAGCTTTTAGAAGAACCCAGTTCTGCTGCTTAGTTTATGCAGCCAGTGATTTTAATGGGACCATTGAGATAAAGTTAAGCATGGGCATCAGCATAACCTTTGACTGTCGTAAACCATATTTTGGCCTTGATGAAGTCACCATTAGGTGTTGATGTTGACTAACATGCTAAGTGTTTGCACAAAACTAATCTGAAGAATGCAGACCCTGATTTGTGTTTCTGATGTCTCCCTGTAAATGTTTTTGCTTCCAACATCCATAAGGCTATAGAAGACTAACCCTTGTGACTTGCAGAAGGTCAGAGAAGAGTTAGAAGAATGGAGTCCTGTTTTTATACAAAAGCCCTTAGTCCATGGCTTAAAAGAGTAGGCCACAGTTACATTGATATAGCAATATATACAAGTGTACATTTTCAGCCTTTAACTATTAATCTCCTGATTTTTGGTTATTTCGTTTTACATAGGGTTTTTTGTTTCTTTTTTTGATTTTGGCCCAATGGCAAACTAGGAAAAAGAAAAAAAATGTACAGAAAAAGCACATTTACCCATTGCAATTGTTAAATCTTTCTGAAACGTCTGCTGGTTGCGTATCTCATGGGACCAGGTCTCTTCTGATAAAAATAAACAGAGTTGCTTTGATTTCAGTTCAAGTCCATGGCTGATTTACACTAGGTGAAGATGTGGCCTACAATTCCAGCCTGATGAGATCAGTGTATTTTCTTTGGTAACAACTGATATTTCTAATGAGTAATCTGTATCAGTGGAAGAATGAATGGGGCAACTAGGATTTGATTCATGACTTCATAGCAGGAATTAAGAGTGGAAAGGGACCCTATTAGCAGAATTTAAGTTAAAATTGTAAAGAGCAAGAGAAAATCTACAGTAAAAACACAAGTGAATAAAAAAATGCTAATCCTTTTGTCCTGTGGCAATTAAGTGTTTTCTAAGTAGTGATACAAAGCACTTCAGGTGATTTGAACACTTCTACCGTAGTTAATATTTGAGAACTATGTCCTGAAACTTTAAGATGAAGTCCTGCTTTCAGTATTCACCTCTGCTAATGGAAATCAAGGCTAAATTGTGTCCACATGGTCAATCTTACTCCTGAAGTCAGAGCAAGGAAACATGCTGACGGAAATCAGCTCAGAAATATTCAGTGAAATATTTCCAGATTTCCTAACCCAAGGCTGATGATCCAGTTCCAAGAAAAGATAATGCAAATTTTATAAACACAAACCAGCTGCTTTCTTTAAATTGGCATGATGTTTTCTTTCAGAAATGGGCCAGAAAGCTGAGCATACTGAAGAATGAATTTGCATTGTTAGTTTCAAAACAACTGTCATTTATCTGTAGTGAACTTGTTATTTAAAAATCATTGCAGCTTAAGGCTTAAATTAAAATCTGTTGAAATTAAACTTTTAAAGCTCCATTAAATGGTACTGTGTGCTGTCCTGAATAGTGCACGTGTAGTTATGTATGTTCTAACAAAACCCACTAACACTTCCTTGACATGTCAATTATTTTCCTTTCAGTATCTAAACCATACAAGATAGGGCTGTTAGAAAATTGAACCGTGATTATTAAGCATAACATGCTTTGTCAACTTCCTCTTCTCATTTCTGGAGGAGAGACTGCATAAGTGCATAATGCAGAAATGGACATTTTCCACTGCTGGTGTGTCCCCTCTCTCCTGCGTCGGTTTGTCTTCCAAATTTTTTACTTATGTGGCCAGCTTCACAGCCCTGAAGATGCCTTCTAGTCCATCCTCAGACTCACCAGTAGCAGGGAAGCTTTGAACCACTATGCTGCTCTGCACAAGTAGAACTCCATCCAGCTTGCCATTCAACTCTTGGCTTTTCCACTGCTGGCACTGGGTGACATATTTTCTAATGCAAGATACTGTTTGTAATCAAAATCTGTATCTTATTTAACTTCAGGCAAATAGTCAAGCTGGCAATTCTTGTGCACTCTTTTAGTCAGATTTGTAGGTACGCCCTAGTTCCTTGCATTTCCCTTCTGCTAGACACCGTACATGTGCTCTAGCCAAACCTCTTTCTGTGTATTGGTCCATGATAGGAGAAAGGGAGTTATTTCTAACCTTCTTTCAAAAGATTGAAAACCAAGATACATAGACCTGTTTAGGGTGATACAAGCAATCTGTGGTAGACTTGGAAAGTAAGCCCAGATCTCTCAAATCCTGTCCCAGCATGGCAAGCTTATGAATAGAGAGTATTTGCAATGTAGCTTGTTCTGAAAGTAGAGTTTTCATTTATATTTTGTGCATTCCTGTGATTTATGAGAGCTGTTGGCTCTCATAACTGTTGTAAACAGTTTGCTTGGTCAGTATGAAAGTCCATTGACTACCCTCATGCAAAGGTCATGAGAAGTGTGAATGAGCCCAAAAAATCTTACTCCGGGTTTGAGTGAACAAAGAAGTTCACTTGAAACCATCTGACTTTCACCAGATTGTTTGTTAGAATGCTATTAAACAGCAAAATGCACAGTGTTAAAGAATACACACTGAATCAAGGTTGTTCAAAACTAGAGTTTTAAGAACTGGAGAAATTTGTTTCATCATTAGATGATTGAAGTGTAGCTCCTTTTTCATACCAGTGGAAGAGCCCATCCTGTCTTTCCACCTTTTCAAGAAAATAGTTGAACAAATTGATACTATTTTATAGCAAAAATAAAAATGAGTAATTCTTAAAGCCTTTGTTACTGCCTTTCTCCTCACCTCTAAGGGCTGTTGTAGTGAGTTATTTATAAGATGTTATTTTATGTTTCCTGACCTAAATGGCTGCATAGTCTTAGCGTTACTACACTGTAATTTGTTACATGGTCACCAACTATATTTTAGTGGTATGAAAAGTGCCATCGGAATGTAGTAAAGCACAGCTGGCACTGGTTGAATGTAAGGAATGAAAGTAGAAGCAGCACTGGTATTATTTTTAATGATAAAGAAAATAATTTTCAGGCACTTAGTAGGTGTAGCAAGCCTTGTTTTTCTCCTTGTGCAAACATCTATCAATGCTTACTTCTACTTAGTTTAGTAACTCATTGAGGATTCTGAAAAGACAGGTGGTGTCATTTCCAATTGTATATCATTGAAATTTCAAAATTACCTTAT
The DNA here is from genome assembly GCF_000699145.1 of Aptenodytes forsteri. Classification (NCBI taxonomy): domain Eukaryota; kingdom Metazoa; phylum Chordata; class Aves; order Sphenisciformes; family Spheniscidae; genus Aptenodytes; species Aptenodytes forsteri. The sequence goes on along the minus strand of NW_008795710.1, from coordinate 774,994 downwards.
TGAACAAAATGTAGGCTAAAATCTACCACAGTGATTTACAGGCAAACCCAGTGTGAGGCAATGTTTTACTACGGAAAACAATCAACACCTTGAATTGTTGGCTAAGAAACAGGATGAATAATCCAGTACAGGTAGGGACATCAGTACCAAATTAATAAAAATATTGATATTGACCACCAAGTTATGTTTATACATGCAAAATTTTTGTCATCATATGAAATTCAAACAACCAAAGAGGTGATCATTTTAAATAATGGGAAGTAGACATTTACTACAACTGTACCCATTGCTATAGAGCAGAAAATATCCCTTAAGCACTAATACCACTAGTAAAAATGAAAAGCTGATTTCAACAAGTCTTTGCTTTCATAGAACAGTATACAGCACTGGAAAGTATATACCTCATTAACAAACCACAGTCTGTTCTAATTTAGACACATGTAAATAGCACTGAGTTGTTCCAAATTCATATCAGTATAATTGATAGCAGAATTTGGATAGTATACACACACACATATAGTAAGCTTTCCTCACACTACTGTATAGAAGGTTTTTAGAATAAGAAAAGCTCCTTTAAAAAAAAAAAGAAACTTGTATTTTGGATTACAGTT
>NW_008795710.1:694334-774346 GCF_000699145.1 Aptenodytes forsteri | reverse complement strand
AAAAAAAAAGCCCTTTAAAAAAAAAAAGCAACTTGTATTTTGGATTACAGATTTTTGTCAGAACAATCTTTTGCTTATTTGATCCTGAAGTTTATTAACTTCTGTAATTCCAAATAATTGATTCTCCCTTGGTAATCAGAGTTCAGATTTAGGTTTCTGGACTGTTTTTCTTGCAGTTTTGTACCTTGTCTTGGAAAGTAGTATGTGAGAAGGCCAGCAATGAGCAATTACAGTTTACTGTATTTCTAGCTGGATTATGGCATAGGCTAGATATTTGGCTGATGTCTTTTACTCTCTATGCAATTGTATTAATATCTTTCATATGTTAAGAACCCTTTTCATCAGAACATCTCGGCCATTTATGAAGGTGGCTGAGTGCTGTTGGCCATGTTTTTACAGATGGAGATCTATAGGTGCAGAGGGGTGATGCAAGGGGCAGAAGGCAGCACTAGAAACCAGTTTATTGGATCTTATTTCTGCACTCCAACCACTGGATTCTACTGTCTCCATATAGATTTAAAGGATTAATTGTAAACTAAGTCAGTTTTACAAAACGCATTCAAGTTGCACTGGCTATTTTTGCTATGTTCAGAAATAAGTAGCAACATCTAACAATGTAATGGCAGGGAAACCACAATAAAGCTCCTTGTGCATTTGGACTGGGTTGTGCTGGTTAGATGCTCCGGGGAGTATTTGTCAGTGCTGTCAGTAATTTTATCATCCACAAAGTGGTTCATCTGTAAACCAGTGGCAAGGGCCACATAATGGTTCCCCTTGTTCAAGCGGAAGGGAGGAAGAAGATGATTTTAGCAGTTTCAAAGGGGCAGCTGGTAGACTGAAACCTCATAGAAATGCCTTAAGCAAATTATCACTCATTCTTCCACAGTAATCTCTGGCAACTTGAACAGCCCCCTGGGACTGTGGGCAGCTAGGCACAAATTAGGGCAAACCTGAATAGCTCCAAGTTTTTCATCAGGAGCTCAAACAGTCTTCTCAACCAAAGAATGTGAAAGGGCTGGTTTAGCCTCCACCTCCAGGAGAAATCTTCAGCTTAACAGACCTAAGAAGCAATGTCTACCAGAAAGACTTTGATAAGGACTCAACTGTAGACCTTGAACTGGATCAAAGAAGCAAGCCTTTTCATCCACAACAGAACACAACCTTTCCCAGTTCAGTTTTATGCCTGTTGCTTCCTTAGGCAAAGAGGCTCACTAGGATGCAACTAACGTAACGGGCAAAGTGCCAAAACCCAGAAAGATCCAACCGGCACAGATGACTCTTGACCTAATACAACTAAAACGCAATTTTGATAGCAGTGTAAAACACCCCATTAAAAATAAAAACACTACTGATAAAGCAGGGCAGTGATGGCAACATGTCCTACCGATAGCTCAGTGATCACCAGGCAGAGCCAAGGCAGCGGGCCAGGTCCACAGTCAAGCCAAGAAGTCCAAACAACTCAGGAACAGGGTTGGAGTCTGGTACACCTCCAACACAGCTCAGGAAAGGACTGAAGCCCCAGGGCTGAGCTTAAGTGGACTTCTGGGCCCGTGGGTGGGGTGGGCAGAGACCCCAGGTGAGGCTGGTCAGGGCCATCAAGACCTCTGAGTGCCCTAGGCAGTCCCTGTTTCTCCCAGGCCAGGACAAAGATCTCCTCCTGTTGTTTAGGCAAGATGACTTTACGGTCCCAGAGCCATATTCTGCTCTCACGTGTATCGCAGTCTACATCTGGAGTGAATTTGTTGCGGTTGTAAGACCCTTAAAGTGCCACATGTCTTCTCTGCTGTCAAGGAGCAGCACAGCTTTACTTCCCTTGTTCTCCCTCTTTTTTAAGCACTCTTTGAAGGTGCCAGTCTTTCTGCAAGTGGTCTGTGCTACCGATGGTATTCACAACCTGCGCAGAGTCCGTGTCACCAGGAGACTGGCAGTTCCCCCTTAGAGAAGCGAAGGATGGGAATAGCAGGGTTGCTGCAGGTCACTGCACCACCGTGAAAGTTCACGCACCACCTGCTATAGCCCTGCCGGGTTATCCATAATAAAATAATGTTACTTCAAAAACATGTGAGGTCTGGCTCAGCTACTTGGGCTCAGCTCTGCCCCGTTTCGGTGACAGTATGTGGCAACAGCAGGTCTGGTGTGACTGGTTATAACAGTTTCACAAGTTTTCCTTCTTAAGTTGACTCCTTCTGTTGTATCTTCCCTCTGAAAGACAGAGGCTTCATGTGTAGCGTGAGTAAGGTGGGGGAGAGTCTGGCATTGACCCACGGCATTAAGAGACTCTGTCTTTACGCTGATTCGTATGTGCTCCATGCATTTTTTCCCTTCCCCCTTTGCCCGTCTGGAAGGACTACCAGCCCTGCTTTCTTCTTAAAAGGGTGATAAATAGGAGCTTTGTAGGCTTGTCCCAATTCCCTGTACAAATTTACAGGACAAGTAAGTTGCTGACTTGTCCTTAGTGGAGTAATTTGCTACCGTATAACCAGACAAAAATACTTGCTTTCTCAAATAAGACTAACAAATACACCCAGAAGAGAAAATACACATAAATGCTGAGGGGGGGGGGTGTTTTTCCTTCTCTTACTGTAAGCTCATTGGTAAAGCTCTAAAAACCAGCACTGGCCACACTGGCTGAGTAGCAGTTTGTAGTCCCGTATGTATGTTCACTTACACTTTTCCTATTTTTGCTTATTATTCTGATAATAAGAAGTCCTCTCCCCTTCCCCATTTACCCATTTCTCAAAGCTCTTCTCCAGCCAGGGCCAGATTTTGCTTGTCCTGCTTACGTGACTGACCCGCTGATCTCCCATCACGCGAGGGCAGGCTGCAGAATGGGGTCCCTGTCATTAACCCACCCAAGAAGGCAACTGCTGGGGCGCACGGGCGGCCGGGTCCCTGTTTCTCCCCTTCTTTCCCTTCCCCCTGCCGGAGGCAGCCCCGTCTCCTGAGGTGCTGGGCTGCTGTAACAGGATCTCCCCGCTGCTCCCTGCTCTGGACTTTGTTTTTCTTGGCACACCGCTCACTGAGACACTTTAAAACAGAAAGCAAGTCAAAGCACTTTTGGCTTACTTCCTCGCCTCTTCTCCCCCCTTTTCCTTTCTTGAAACAGTTTATGAATAAAATAGCAATATTCTCTCTTAAAAGCGTTCAGCTACAATGTTAAAATTTGGATTGCAAGGACTCTTTTCAGTGTTCAGAAGTGGCAGATGTTTGCAACAGGCACAGTGGGAAAAACCCATCCCGAATTCCTGCAGCGGGAAATTAAGGTGCAGGCTCAATTTTTGGTAGAAATATGAATCCCCGTAGATCACTTGCTGCATATTTTAATGACATTTAAACATAACCAGATACAATTAATACTTGAGAAGCGGGGAGCTATTCTAAGCAGCAGGATCTGAAAGCGCTGTGTTCAACTGAAGACTTATTCACCATTCACTTAGAAATGGGCTGAAAACAGTCTGTAGGAAATTAGCTAAAATAACATTTTGCCCAATGGAATATTTTAATTCATGCTAATAGAAAATGCTAAGAAAATATATGTATCTGTAAAGGATTCTTGTATGCATAAAACAAACGGTACTTCCCATGCTTCTTTCTCAGCATGGCTGATATTTCTAGAAAATGTGCAGGAATTTTAATCTTTCATGACTGTGTAACACAGTGCTTGAGTCTATATGGGGGATGGAAAATTTACATGCACCTGGAAGCAAACATAAATCACAGTCAGCCCAAGCACTTTGCAGACTCCACAGCCTCCTCCAGCCAGCCATCTACACATTGCAACTCATTCCAGACATTTTCAAGACCAGAATATCTGCTGCATGCTTTTTACACAGCGGCGCCGCACCGTTTACACTCACACCACAACTTCCAGGGAGTTAAGCTGTTAGACTGTGTGAGCTGGCATAGTCATGGTTTGGCCCAGTCTTCCGTGATTTCACCCTAGTTGAGGATCTGGTCCATGAAATAGGAAAGTGAGAGCAGCTGGGATGCAACAGAAAATCTGTCACATCTACAGAACCATAAAGAAACAGCATGTGATCCAAATACGCTCAAGTTTGCAATTCCTTAGCATAGATCTGCTGACATCAAGGGCTGTGGGACTGACACCAGCTGGGAATTCACCCCAGCATTTCCCTGAGTTCACACTAACCATGTGAAGACAGTAACCCATTTCTTCTTCTTTTACCATTCCCTCTATGGCAAAAAGAAATCAACTGCAAGCGATACCATCTCAGAACAAGCCCGCGCTGCGGTATCTTTGCAAAGGTGTAAGGCAGGAGGTTGAAGGCTGTATCTCCCCGGGAATTACAGCCTGAGAGCTCTGCTCCTACATACCTGGCGGCACGTGTGTGCAGTCATGAGAATGCCACATCCTTTGGAGAGAACCAAAGGTGACTCTTGCCATAGAACTATCATTTCTAGTACATAAATATCTTGCACAAAACATAAGTGTAGGTCTGAAACTTAGTATCATGTAAGAGTTCAGGGAGAAAATAAACCCACATTTTGTAAGCTCTTCTAGCAGAATAATAAAGAAAAAATCCATATCTCTCTCTGTTACTGCAATGCCGGAGGTTTGTTTGCCAGGCTTTGCATTTAATCTTACCTACATTACTGCAGAAAATTAAAGACATCTGAGAAATCAGAAGGAATTCCAGATACACTGTATAAAATGGTGATACAATACTGCAGTTGTACAAGTACCTACAGATAAATCTTACGTTTTGATGACTTCAGTAAGTACGTAGTATGATAGAGATATGTCATACGATGGAGATATTAACCTGATACCATGTTACCCAAAAGAAACAAACAGAACACTAGAAGAAAAATGCAGTAGGAGGTACTAAAATGCTTAGTACTTTCGTATACCATCTCCCATATTGCAGCAGCACCTGCAGCGTGACTAAGTGCTACATATTTGACATGTTTTGAATGACCATATATATTGTGGTTCAGAGCACGGTGCTATTTCACAGCATGAAGGTAATGGGATGTGCCAGTGAGAACTCATGGTATATTTTATAACGTTCTTACTACAGTGATACTTGAGCGTGAAGATTTTTTTGTCAGTGATGCTGGGAGATCTGCTGGCTCATATTCTTTCCCATTTTCGCCTGGTTGTTCAGAAATCTTACAGGGAGGTAGAAAAGGGGGAGGAAAAAGGGAGGAATTAGATATGATTGTTGGTAGGATTATTGATCAGAGATCAATTCCAAAATACTGATGTGTGCAGATACTGAGATTTCTTTTGCTTGAAACTGTTCAAAAATGCCCTACTAGCAGGGTTCAAGTAAGCAAAGTTCTAACAGTCCCTACTCATTATGCCTACTCTTAAATACCAAAATATACCAGTTGAAATTTGAAATTTTTGGGAATGCTCTGTCTTTAACAACAGTGATTTCTAAATATTACATGGTGCATTTCACATAACGTTATTGTTGTTTAGCATAATATATTAAGTATTTAGGTAGTAAGAATACTTTCCTGGCTAGTTCTTTCTACTGGAAAAGTATGCAATAGCTAATGATACTAATTTCCATGTAAAGCATATATAGTTGTTATTCCAATGTGCAGTGAATAGTGAATTTTCTATTTTTCCGTTTTTCTGTAAGCTTCTATTAAAGAACAGAAATAAAACTAAGTTGTGTTACGCATCTTGAAGACTGTGAGCTTTTTGTGTTGCAGTTGTGATGCCATGAAGAAAATTTCATAGCCAAGGGCCTAGATAGATTTTTTCATCATCATTTAGATTCACTTTTAGATCACCTGCACAGATTTACACAGCCCAGACAACTAAGGTAGCTATCAGTATGGTTGTGTTAGTCTAGTACACTAAACTACTCTACTAAAACTAACCCAGTTAAAAAGCAGTTAAACCCAGCGACTGGCCTCTCGGCTGATGGTCGCAGAAGAGGAACAAAAGATTGTCCACAGAAACTGAATCAGTTTGGGGAAAAGTAACAGGTATTTCTTCTTTGGTGGGTCAGAGAACCAGTCCCAAGTGGTTAGGATCGGCCTCAGGGCACAGCTCGTGCTGGCTCGCTTCTGTTGACAGTTAATGTCAGTCATTGAGGTGATAAATTGGATTAACAGGAGACAGAATCGGGAGTAGTCCAGGTGACAGAGCAGCTTGAGCACATAGTGCTGCTGAGCTTGTACCGCGGTGAACCCAGCCCCGGCTCCACAGCAGAGCACAGGCAGCGGCAGGGGACTGCTGAGGGACGGAGATGACACACCGACATCTCGCCCCAGAGCAGGAGTGATGCTGGAGCAAGGGATGTAAAATGGGCAGCTGCTGCTGCTGCTGCTGCTGCGTCTCTTTGGGACAATGCAGTTAGGAACAATCAAAATGTTGGAAAATGCTATATTTGGTAAGAAAATGCCGTCTTTTAAACTCCCATTCTAAAAACCCATAAAAACTGGTGTGGGAGGTATTGCAAAATAGCCTCTCTATCATTTATACAGTTTGAACTCAATATAGTGTTAATAAATGTAAACATTTGCCTTTTATTATTAAGAAAATAATTTTAATGGTTTGTGCCTCTGCTTAATTTAATAAAACTGTTTTACATCTCTGGTATGTGTGCTTAGTGGATGGTCCTTATTAAAGAAGTAAGCGTATGCCAAGGGATGGTAGTTATTAAAAAATCAGTGTATGCCAAAAGCTGTCAGACAAGCTTACTGTTGAATAACGGGTGGCATAAACATTTGTGCTTAACAAACAGAGGAGAATTAAGGCAAAAGCAATAATGTTAGACTAACGTACAATGTATGTTTCTTCTATAAAATTGGTCGTCAGGAACACAATATTGACTGTTGTTTAAGCACACATTTTCTCCAGAGTCTTTTCTGAGTGTACAAGCTAGGACTGCCTGGGAGCAGCGCTCTCATACGTAATACTGTGCAGTTCATGTCATAAACAAGGGTAATGTGCAATGTGTGATGAGTACCCATAGGTGCCCTGGTATGCACCGGTGTGCTGGGAAGCATTTTAACTGCTTAGATAAACTGAGAGACAGCTTCACTCAGTGAAACCTTACCAGCAGCTGCAAACTACACAGTAAAGGTAAGAGCTCAAAATTAATCCCTGACAAAGAGAAACATTTTGAGGACCCCTTTACTGCAGTATTTCTCCAGTGACTGTGCTGTCTTCTTTTGCACGAACCTTTTTCTGCTCCTCTGAAATTCTCGGCAGCATGTCTTACCGCTATTGCTAGTGCAGTGCAGTGAGATACACCATCCTCTGTAGCTAAAAGGAGGGAACCCACTCATTCCCAGATGTGAAGATACAGTACCTCTGGCTCAGAATATTATCAAATACCATGATGACAACTCATTTTATGGCTCCAATTGCTGTAGGAAGACACAGATGTGAAACAGGAATCTGACTGCTTTGTATAATCTTGGCTACTTAACAGAGACGTGGGAGAGCTTGTAGGAGAATGGGGCACAGGAGAATACAATTGTGCACAAAAACTGGAGGAGGGTCACACCCCGCACTGTCCTTTTGCCAATTTAGAAGACAATTACAGAGAAGAGGCTTTGCTCAAGCCACACACATTGAAAAAAGTGGAATTAGAGGGAAGTGATTAAGAGAAGGGTTAAGAGGGGGAAGATGTAAATCCAGTCTCCTGGGCTTTATTTAGAAATGTCTGGCAAGCAAGACTTCCATAACAAGTCAAAAAGCACATTTGCATTTTGAAGTCATGACAAAATGCATGTTACGCTCAGTAATGTTACAATTCGGCAGTTACAATTGTTTTTAATTAAGTTTGTACATTACATGTATACATACAGATGCACAAATGGATGGCCTAACTTAACTGTTTGTCACCTGGTTTCCAGGAAGACCACAAAGCACTGACATTACAACGTTGGATATTTTACCACCAGAACTCTCATAACCACATTTTGGCCTCTCCCTTCATTTTGTCTCAGGACAATCTTACATCATGTACTACGCTGTATACGAGACAAGGAAAGAACAACAGAAAGTATCCTTCATCTTGGGGTGATCACAGAGGCAATCAAAATTGCAGATCCTATAGCATGTATTCAGACCCCTGTATAGAATGAGATCAATGAAAGTTAAGGAAAGATTTTAGATAGCCAAGAGTGGAAATAGGATGGAGAAGTAACAAGTGCTTAACCTGTACTAAAGTAAGCGTATGTCTGGCGAGTCCAAAAGACAGCAATTTTTTCAGGGCCAGGCAGTGTAAAGTTGCAAGGACTAGAAGATGAATAAAATTATTAGAGGCTCCAGTGATAGTTTTATATACTCACTTATCTTTCAGATATTTCCAAATTTGGCTTGACTGTTTCCTTTCTCTACGTAGGCAGAGTGCAGGCTGATGGTCCTCTAATGCCTCCCTCCTCCTTAGAGTCTCTGCAGAACAAGGAAAAATTCCATAGGTCATCCATTCTTGGGGAGCGTTTTCTGTTGAGGAATTCATTTCTGCGTGCAAAGCTACGAGGCTTAACCAGCCCCAGCAGTGCAAATACTTTCAGTTGGAGATAATCCTGAACAGCAGTTGCATTATCAGAGCAGGGAGAGCCCACCTGCCTCCGGGTGCCAGATGTTCTGAGTGGGCACAAGTTCCACTGAGCAATGGAACATCACGGGCTCGTTTTTGGGGGGGAAGTAGTGAACAGTGAATGAGGATTGCAGCATGTCAGAATTTACTTGCCTGTAGCTACATAGCAGTGATCATTGACATTTAGGATTAATTTTCTCACCATTTTTTCAACACTGATAAAGCAGCCGCAGGAACAGAAACAAACATTTTTTGAGGAGCATGTTGCACTGTGGTTTGGGAGGTGCCTTTACCAGAGGGAACTATTCAGAAACCCCAGATTGCGTTATTGTCAAGCCCAGCCATGTGGACTCCTGGACTTTAGTCATATAAAAGGAAAATAGTAGTTAATTAAAAAGTTGCTGAGAAGAGTCTCACTTTCTCAAGTAGGAAACTAAGCTAAATACTTCAAAATGGAAAACTTAAAATACGGTCGAAGTAAGTGATAATATGTCCTCGGGTTAAAGTGAGCTACTTCGGCTTAGGTCTCTCAGCATTAATTCCTGCCAGCAACACTTAGAAGAAATACAAATTTAATTAGGACAGAAGGACTGGTGTGGGTATTGGCCTTATTTTTACAAATCCTTCAACGTTGCTCCATTTAACACTGCCAATGAATCTTTTTCTTTGATCTTAAACTAACAGGATTAAAACCAACTTGTTAAAATTGAATCCTGAGGTCACAGTGAAGATTTGTTAAGGCAGAACTTTGTTAAAGCTGCTATGTTTTCTTTTAGAAAAACAAAAGCTGTTACTTATGGAGTTCATTATTCCAAAAAGCTTTTATTTCAGAGTTCCTTAATTATGATGGTAGATAATCATTATATTTTTACAGTTACATATTTTTTAGTTATAACAAAAAGCTCTTTGTCATCCATCATCCATTCAGTCTGGGGCTAGAAAGGGTCATGTTCTGTGAATGGGCTGTCCCCAGCGTGTCACAGCATCGTTGTGTTCAGGAGGACTGACAGCGCCTCCAGCATCTTTTCTGGCGCTCCTGTACTGTCCTTAATGGAAATAAGTGGAAGTTTGAAAACAAATCCTCACAATCATGATACTTCCTTGCATTTCATGCATACTCGGAAGGTAAACATAAATTGCTTAACTGAGTTAATCCAGAAACAAACGGCAATATAACATATTTCTCTGCATGCTGCAATCCTGCGGAAGAGGCACGTGAGATGATCTAGCAGGTGGGCTCAACTTTCTGTCCTTTGCTCCGTTCCAGTGCGGTCCATAACGTTACTGGGAATCTCATACAATTATTGGGAATCTTACCCTGATTTTGTAATAAGGAGTAAGTTGCAAAGCATTGTATCATTTGATTCCAACATCTTTACGGAAATTTTATGTTTGAAGTGTTGGCAGCAATCTTGAGAGTACTCACATTAATAACAATCCCTATAACAACATTTACTGCTACATAGAATTTAATAGCGAAATTAAACATAGTAGTGGTTTCATTATTTAGTAGTGGCCTTACGTAACAATTTTATTTTTATTAGCAGGGGTGTTATATTGTAAAGATTGCCTATATTATGAACTACAAAACTACAGTATAAACCTTAGCGAAGAGGCCAGTCAACCATGTGTAACTAACTGCTGCATTCCAGAGTCAACATACTAACTTAGTCTCATGTCTAACATCATTTAGTATATAGCTAATGAGAGTAAGTCATGAGAGACATAGAGAGTATGTATTTATGTAGAAAATGTGAACCTTACTCCTTTACAAGTAGTCATGGAATATATGTGCATGTAAGTAATGGTAAATGAGTAAAGCACTGCCATAAGATTAATTCATAGAGATTAATTCATACTGATGAAATACTGTAGCAGTTCAGCACTGTGTTAGTAAAAGGCTGAAAAATGTCATTTATGGGAAAGCCTTGAGAAGCTGTCATCATCTCATCAGTTTGCTGGAAAAAGTATGGTCATTTAAAAAAATGATGGGTTAGGTTTTTAGTTAATGTAAATCATTGCTTTTTTGTGTTCAACAGAAAAAGAACACTAACACCAAAAGATCTGTCCTATTCTTTCGCTTTTGTTTGATCTTTTCCTTTTTGTTATAACTAAATTAAAAGAGATTTCTCATTTCTCACATTACTTAGTTGAATTTATTTGAAAGTTGCTTGACTATTTACTTTCTTATTCCAATTAAAGATCTGTGGAATTATGGGTACTGTTTATTTGCCTAGTCAATTGGCTAGATTTTTGATCTGCTTTATTATTATAGACTCAATTCCTCTGAAGTCATATAATATTTACTTGTAGCCTTGCCTGGGTGCAAAAGAAAATATAAATTCATATCTTTGACTTATTGAAGACTAATCATATACTATAAACAATTCTGAACAGGCAAGATGTGGATCAGATTGCCTTCCCATATGACTTTGTTAGAAGAACTAGTTAGAGATTTAAGTACGAAAAGTAGCATTATTTTACCTTCTAATTGCATTAATGTGTTCTGCATACCTTCAGAACTCTTCATTACTAGTTATTTATACCATTAGTAAATATATTAGTGGAGTACAAAGTGATAAAAGCAGTTGACCAGTAGTGAGAAAATTTCCTCAGACCTAAAAAAATACGCTATTTGTAATCAGCACAAGTTATAAATACTTCAAGTTGCACTTGAAGAAGAAAAAAGCTGCTAGTGTAGAAAATGAGTGCATTTCATCAACAAATATTTACATTGTTGAAGACATTTTCTACTAAGATGGAAAAAAATGCTGTTGTCTTTTCACACTTTCAGAAGAAAGGCCAATGTGTGGGTAAGAAGTTGGCTTATTTCTCTGGACCATTTACAAATAAGTATGAATAAGCAAGTTGTAAAATTTCCAAGCTCACATCAAAACACCAGTAACAGTGCAGGGCGCAGATTCCAAGGGAGTTTCCAGTGCCCCATGTCACGGAGCCAACCATTCATTGCAATGTAGAAAAGCACAGCGGCATTCAGAGGTTGCACTCTCACATCTTAGAAAGGGCGCTGGGATTAAAACATCAGCGTACATAACTGTTCTGTTAAAACCCTAAGAAAGTGTCTGCCCAAAATAACAAAAAGTACAGTAACCCTGAAGAGCAGCCCTGAGCAGCTAGTTATCCGCAGTTCAGATCAGCGGTAGCGCTTTACCACTAAATCTTAACCTGCTGCTGCAAAGCAGTAAGGTGAAAGTATAAACTACCAGAAAAAATCATAGTACACAGTTCTGTGAGGGGATAATTGCAGGTTGTATCACTTCAACATAGATGTTTTTCTGACGTTCTGCATCTGATCTGACTGAAGACTCCCACAGTAGAAGACAGACTGTGTAAGGACTAAGAAACCACAGATGGAAAGTGTAGAGACCATTATTTTGAAGTTTATTAAGCAGATAATCACACATCTTGATTTGTACTACTTAACTTACTCTGTACGCTGTCCCACTGACTGAAGTAATAAGGAAGCAGAGAGAGGATTTCAAAGAATGGAAAGTTCAACAACCTGTTTTTCCTGTAGTTACTTTTAACTTCAAAAACTGTTTGGATTATCTAGAGACTTGAAATGTGAGAATAAGGTATGTAGGTTCTTGGTCATCATAAGAAATGGTGACATAATGCTTGTCTGCACGGAAAAAAAGGTCATCCAAAATTACGTATGTTTAAAGCAGAAAAAAAACCTAATTCATGTGGAATGCGGCCACAGAGGAGGAGACACAACACAGAAAACCATGGGGTACTTTTCAGATGAGAAGGAATATCATCACAGTCATGGCTAAATTCCATTTTAGATCCAAAAACAGACCTAAAATGATGCAAAACTGAGCTCTATAGCCCCTAACGAAGATCCTTGCTGCCTAATGAAATCCAGCTCCCCAAGATAGGCACCCAGCTACCGTTTCAATACAGTAAGAAGAGACAGAGCACCTAAACATTCAGAAGAGCCAAACACTGATTGACACGCTGCCTTCCAGTTCCTCGTGATTTCACCCTTTAATACATGTGAGTGTGACACTCCCTGCTGAGGTTAGAATTATAAATGTCACAGTTAACATTCAGTTTTTTAAAGTTTGAAGGGGAAAGTGTTGTTTCATGTTGAATATTAGCTTCTTCCTGAAAAGGCAATAATAAAAGTGTCAGATATTCCCCTATAATCTGTTTAGGCATGCCAGCTTTCCTTAGGGAACATAAAAGCTTGACTGAGGAGAAGAAAAGCTTTGAATATCAGACTAGCCTTTTCCCCCCAGCTTTGTAGCGTTACCCCAGCTATAATAGAGATATAATCTATATTGTCCTAATGCTTTGTATAAGTTGTGTTAAATAATCACTTGAAGCTTGTCTGGAAACCGTGAGACTCTAATGTCCATATCCTTCATATATCTGTTCCTATTTCAAATGCATTTTCAGGTGCTCTTGCAGGCTTTTACAATTACGCTGGCAGTTTCCCGTGAACTTCAGGGAGAAAAAAAAAATCAGGCAGTTTTAATCTTCCCAGTATACTTCATGAAAGCAGTCGCTGGTCCGTTTGAGGGATTAACCAACAGGAGCTTTAAACTACCCACTCATGTAAGCAAGCGTCCCAGCCAGCTTCCAGCGAAGCATGAACGAGTGCAGCCTTTAATGGCAGCTGGCATTAAAGAGCACTCCTGCATCACATGCTGCTTTGGGCTTTAGTGGAAGGCCCTTGACATCAGAAAGAGCTGAACTCTGACCTTGGCCCTTGCCACCTTGATTATCAGCGAGAGCAATTTGTTAAGGGTTATTGTGTGTGCAGGTCTGCATCATTTGGGCAGTTAGGAATTTCTAAAGCAAACAGCAAGAAGCTACATAATGTGCTACATACAAAGGGCTCGCACATTTAAATGCCTATATCGCACGTTACACATGCAAATTGCATTAAAAGATTGTTAAATTGTACATTGAAAGGCTCAACAGCCAGGGCAGCTGTATATTCTTTCCTTTATCCCTATGATCGCATACTGTCCCCCAAACCTCCCTTCAGTGCACATAACTGACGGCGCTGGCTGGGCTGAGCAGCTTTTCAGTACTTTTGTGTTACCCTTATTGTTCAGCCGGTGTTTCACATGGCTGACTTACTGACACGGTCTGAACTTCGCTTCAAGAACAGAATTGCTAATTTTGCCACAGTTGTCCCTTTTTGTGTCTTTTTCACAAGCATTAATTAATCTTCCCAACTGCAAAGTGAGATGATATTAAGAGGTAGGAACCTGAAGTACAGGGAAAAAAGTCATCCCATGGTGGGTGACAGGCCAGATTTGACAGGTCGTAAGCCTTAGACCTGATCTCTCGGAGTATTTAGAGTTGCATCATCACTTTGAATGTTTAGAGCAGAGACACTACTATAGTGTGAGGTTGTGGGGTAGCAGCACTCCAGCAGATCAGCCAGATGAGGTGCCTCACGCTGGGCATTAACACACTGGGGAATGTTCAGCTTGTGGCCACCTGCAGAAAGCTCATTTTGAGTGATCTGCAGCACACCAGCATGCTCGACCGTTTTAAAAAACAGACCACATTTCCCCCCAAAACTCTCCCATCATCATCCCCTGTCTTTCTGGTTTCTCGTGCAGCATGTGTCCCGCCGGCTCCTTTCCCCTGATGCTAGACCCCGTAGTTCAGATCTCCTGCCCCAGCCAGTCCCAGGCTCACGCAGGCACAGCTTGCCGCTGCACGCTGCAAACCCCAGGCTACGCCGTTGCCCTGCGGTTTTAGCCAGGCTGCTGCTTTCTTTTTCATCCAGTCACTTGTCTCCTGTCTCGAGGGCGGGAGAGGGAAGCTGGGAGCTCCTGGCTGCAGCGGCGCTGGTGCAGGGCATGCCCAGCGCAGCCGCAGGCTCTGGTGACCTTACCTGCCAAAGCAACGTGCCACCACAGCCCGCGTGTGAAGTGAGAGGTTGTATGTCCTAATACTTACAGTGTGCAAAACAGCATATTTTCCCCTATATTCATTCTCAGAAACAGATGAGCAATTTTTTTGCTTGAGAATTTTTCCACAAAACTAAATGTGAAGCAGATATCCAGCATGGGTGATTTCAACCTCCTGGATAAAACTGGTAAAGTGTAAGTAACTGAAAAATGGTCTGAAAAGTTACCAAGGATGACTAATTACAGGTTTTTTTAACAATCTCGACTAAAATGTATAATGTACAAAAAAGTGCTGTGAAATACTATTGTTTTGGAAACCTCCCTAGTTATTCCATATTATACGTAGAAAGGATGGAAGTTCTACTTAGCAGTGCGTGTTCTGCAGCCGGGCATCAACCAAAGCATAGGGAAGTTGATAAATATTTCGAAGGACTGTATTTCAATGATCCAGAAAGTGGTAGGGATGAAGTAAGACGGCTATCGAACCCATTAATTACAGCAGTCAACTGAGACTGGAGGGCAACCAGTAGAAAGAGAAGTATCCAGGCAAAAATGGGAATTGGGACATGGCACAGAACAGGATACCAACGGACTCTGATGCTGAAGCCAAGTGAAAATACAGGCAGAAGAAGGCAGAGAATCAGGCCCCACCACAGGGGCCACAGACTTAAGATGAAGGGTAAGCAGCCGTCCGCTGCAGCTAGGTTTGGAAACCTGCTCCCTGAGTGCCTCCTTGGCTCTTCTACCCTGCTGGGGCAGAGATCTGACTCACAGAAAATGGAGATTCCCACAGGTAATATCAGTAGCTGGCAAAAATACACAGATCTGCAATAATTTTTTTGTTGTTTAATTCTGATTTTTTTTTTTAATTTGATACTGACCATTTTCTTTTATGAACTGATGGACTGAGGATTTTCATTTAACAGGACAAGTTTCTTTAAATAATCTACTTACGACAGAAATGCATACTTTGGCATGAAAAAATAGTTCTGTTCCCCAGCGTCTCTGGAACACCACAGACTTGAAAGCAAAAGTTTTTGTTGTATAAGCAAAAAAAATGTGCATGTCAAAGCTGAATTTTCTTTATTGTTTTCCTTGAAAATATCAGCTAAAGTTTCCAAGGGAATACATTTTTAAAATCCACATTGGTTGATTAGAAGCAAATCAAACCAGATGCACTAACAGCCTTCATATGAAAATTCCCAAGCTAGACTAGATCATACTTTGGAACTGAAATTCTGTAGCAGCTTGAAACCTGGAGATTGAGAAAATATGTTCTGTACTCTTGTCTCTAAGCATTACCCCTGAATAAACTCACCGATTTCATTGAGCTGGTTGCCCATCATAGGGTGCATTCTGTAACGTGCGGGCTGCAGAAATGAACCCTGGGTGTGTTTTCAGCTTTAAGACCAGTAGCTCTGTCAGATGTCACCCTTTCCTAGTTAAGATATTTACTGACAAGCCACTCTCTAATTCTGGGTGAAAGGCATTCTGGATTTCAAGAGCTATACGTGCAATACATTTGTTTATATATATAAAGTTACTCATGCAAAAGTACCTGCAAGGTCAGGACCTACATTTTCTCAAAGGAGCAAACATGAGCTGCATGTTAATACTGAAACCACCTTCATGACTTAAGCGTATGATAGTATAGCTTCAGAAGAGGAATGGCATTTCAACAGGGAATCTATAATGAATGAGATATATAATGAACAGAAATCACCGCAACAGCTGTAAGTTTAGTATATGGTATCATTTGCTGTACTGTCCTAGTCTCACTCTGTGCCAAAAAAGAATTTTTCATAAATGGAGTCAATGAAATGGTTTGTTAGATAATTTCTTTATTAATGCTGAACTGTGAGGCAATGCGTTGACCCAGTTGGTGAGATGACACCTAATTTATACACGTTTAAATGTGTCTTAAGGAGAGCACTGTCTTTGAGCAAGTAAGTACGGTGGACAGGTCCTCAATTATACTGACTTACACCAGCAGAGGAATCGCTTCTCTTTCTGACAAATAACACCTGTAAATATTGGATTGAAGCTGAAGTATTTAGCATTTTAAAATTTGAGAAGACATCTTGAAGAAACCAAAGAACTAAAAGGAAGAATCTTAGTTATTCAGGGTGCCTTTGCCCAACTCGGCACCCACAGGAGTCCAGGAAAAGGCTCCTATGAATATTACTTTAGAGCTGTACAGCAGTTGGCAAAAACCTTCAAAAGGGGTCTCCCCCAATATGAAAAATGAATTATTCAGCATTAAACAACATCATATTTTCTGATGTGTTGACTTTTCAAATACTGTCCCCTTTCTATAAATTCCATTTGATTATAAACTTGTTTTAATTTTGCATTTCCTATTACAAATGCAACTAACATAGGTCTTCTACTTATAAATCTGAGTTAATTAAATTGGAGTATGCCAGTGAAAGCAATCTCTTTTTAAATACAGACTCTTTGGGTCCTGAAAATCCCTCTTACTAGGAGTAACTGCTATTACTTCAAAGCAACTAGCGAAAACCGAGTGCTCTTTCATTTTTTAATAAAGAGATTTTCTGGTCCAAGGGGGCACACCTGATAATGTTTGCATCCAAAGCAAGTGGTCTGTAATAAGTGGCCCAATGAAAGTTTAAGCCTGCTTTCAAGGGTCATCGGCTTTTCTGACTGTTACTTGATCTGTTTAGAACTGGCTAATTTGTTAATCAGAGCAAAGCTTCAGACTTACTGTGATCACCTCCTTAATGCTGTTTTCACACGCTAATAATTAAAGCAAAAATTTTATACAAAATTGTCATATGCTTTTCTAAAAACAGAAAATACATCAACAGCTGGTGTAGTATTAAATAGTGATTCAGATGTCAGAAGTTCTGTTCACAGGGATTTAAAACTCATTTTCTCTAATATTTCGCATCAAGGATTTTCCTTTTTCTCTTACATACTACCTATCAGTTTGAGTTGATTTTCATCTCTCACTGGTTTATGTCTACATGTTTTAGTGGGATTAGTCCCTATTCAGATGGTGAATAATGCAAAACAGGCTTACCATCCTCTCTGTATCCTAAAGCCGGTCAGTGTGGTTGCAGAAAGCATAGGATCTCAAAACGATAGAGAATTTAATGGTTTCTCTGCATGGAAAAGTCACCGTGATATAATTTGAATCTTTTTTTTTTAAAAAAACCCCCATAGTTAATGGGTGCCAAACTCTAACTTTCAAATTAAACTTTCTCATTAAGTTCAGTTGAATCCTTTCCTAATAGCTTTACATTAAATAAAAATATTCCAATCTCCAATGAAAAGAGTGTCCACACAGGTTTTTACTCAAGTTTTGCTAGAAGAATTTAAGTTGTGCCAGGTCAATTTTCTCATATAAACTGCTTTCCCTATAACAATATGGACTCTGTGTGTAGGAAAAATAGAGTGAAAATAGCGGAATGCAAAATGCATGTCAGCTGGAAAATAAGTGACCTGCTTGTAAGAATATTTATGTGTTTTCTCCTGACTTGGCTTGGGGAAGAAAACAGCTTGACAAAACATCAGCTGTGAGCAGGATGTTTCTGCCATTGAAAATCCACATGGTCGTACTTGAGAGGCTTCTGGAAAAATGAAATGCCGTAGTTGAGAATCTGGAGAGTTTATTGGAAAGGCATCTACCCTAACATCCGCCAGGCAGGGGCATGGTTTGCCTGTTTGAACTGGTCACTTAGGAGTTATCATAATAATGTCTGCTTTTAGCTCTTTGGTGCGTATTTAGTTAGCTAGAGAAATGCACAGTGAAATCTTTCATTAAAAATACCTTCATAGTTATACCTATTTGCTAATTTTTTTAGATCCAGTAGAATATTTTCTCTGCCAGTGCAGTATTAGAAAAGGAAGATGTATTCACATCTGAGCTTGCTCAAGCACAAAGTCCTTCTCTTCCTGACTCTGTGTGTATATAAATCATTGAAAAAAAAATGCAGTGAAGTTCAAAATCATTGTCCTTTATATTCTGTCCAGTCTGGAAGTCAGATACATGACTGTAGGCCAGTCTCATTGCATGAAATAAAATATTTCTCCGGAACACCACAGTTAGTCTTTAACTGATTTACTATAGTTAAACAGTAACAGTGAGAGTGTTCATAATACCAAGCCTGGTGGCAAAACCACCCATACAAACAAGCCATTCATGAGAGCAGG
The DNA here is from genome assembly GCF_000699145.1 of Aptenodytes forsteri. Classification (NCBI taxonomy): domain Eukaryota; kingdom Metazoa; phylum Chordata; class Aves; order Sphenisciformes; family Spheniscidae; genus Aptenodytes; species Aptenodytes forsteri. The sequence goes on along the minus strand of NW_008795710.1, from coordinate 755,733 downwards.
AGAGGCTGTGAATAGTCTGAGCTTTTTCTCAGCGTTGCAGTGTGGGGCGAGACACTCAAGGAAATCTCAATCCAGCTCTGCAGTCCAGCTGGAATAAATTCTAAAATGAAAGGTCTCTAGATACCAAGTAAGACCATTACTGTTTTGAACGTTGCAGGGAAAAAGATCGGTCTCTGCATGAACATCTGCAGTGCGGTGCAGTCACCTCAATGCCCTGGTAGCCCCTCTAGACAGTAGATGAAAAACATGAGAATACCCAGCAGTGGGGATAGTCAGCATTGCTGGACTGGGGAATTAGGTGGTCTGTTATTAACGGGAGCTTCTCCTTCTTTACTAGTTAGAGGAGGGAGCTGACAAAAAAAGGTAATGAGGATTATGAAATCTGTTCAAGGTGGATGAGCTAATCTTCTTCCATTCCATCCATTTCATTTCCATCACATTGGGCATGATTGGCCAAAAAAAAAAAAAAAAAGCAAGCTACTGAATGCTTTGCTTAGCTACCACTTAGCAAAAACATTCTTCATGTCAGATGATCTATGATCCATTTATTACATGGAAATTGCTTCAGCTTAGATGGCTTGGGGAACAGCATCTCGTCCACTTAAGAAGCCCTGCCACCTTTCTCTATCCGTCTTTAAGCTGAGTATCTGGTATCTGGTTTTGTTACTCTGCCCTGCTATTTTATAGGCAATGCTGCTAAACAGAATTTTACAAACTTCCAGAGAATGTTTTGCATGTACCTTTTCTAGCTCCTGAACCACTCGTTATAATAAGAATTTATCTGAACACTTTGGGTGTCTCATGCAGTGTTTGTATTCTGTCTCATTTAAATACCAGACTGCCTGATTACTTGTGGAAATACTAATATCTGTTGAATGCAATGGCCTTTCAAAATGTCCGCAATTTTGCAAGATTATTTGTGTCAACAGAAAACAGGGAGTTGAATGTGGCAGTAGCTGAGAGGGTGCGGGAGCTGTGTGCAGGGCAGCTCCACGGCTTTCCTCAGGCAACGCCAACTGATGGAGCTGGGCGGGAGGGGATTATGGCATTATTGAACCGTCGCATTGTAAAGGTATAGTTAGGAAAAAGTCACTACTGTATATGTCAGGAAATAAGAAGAGGCAATTTGCAGAGCAGATGTTGTACTAAGTACAGTTCCATTTATTTATTATATTATCGGATATTCTGACTGCCATAGCATACAGGGTATGCTCCGTAGGGTGACTGACGAGTATTTAAAAGGAGCCTGTGAGCACTGCCTAGGTCTCCCCAAAGCGCTGTGTATTCCAGACGCCGTTCATCCCCTCTAGAGGCAAATAGAAATGAAGGAAGCGACGTTGGTTACCTGGGCCAGGCAAAGAATCCCGAGGTACCCAGCCAAAGGGCCGGCTCCAGGAAGAGCTGATTCTTAGCGGTGGGCTCCTGCCCCCTCCACAGCATGCTCTGCCCACCGAACGTCAGGTTTTGCACGGAGCTTGTCACTCAGCCAAGCGGGTCCCCTGCACAGGTGCCATCAGCCCCGTAGGACAGCAGAAACAACCGAGGCTGAAATTTCTGTTTCTGCCTACATCATGCATCTCACTGTAAAGAAATACTCCTCTTTACAACAGTGATGATAGCACAAAACAAATAACCTCCCTGAGGTAGAAGGGACAAAGAAATAGATATTAAATAAATAATGCAGTGCTACGCGTATAGAAAAATCTCAGCTAGAACCCACTTGCTTTTAGGTCTCATTAATATTCTCTAACACTTTCCCTTTGGAGAGGCATTTTCCACAGCTGAAGTCTGCTCAAAACAGGTGGTCAGGGTTGTTTTGGTGTTTGTTTGGGGGAGCTTTACAGCAGAATTACAGCTGCCATGTTCTAGTTTTCAACACATTCAGAAAATAGAAACAAGTAGTCTTCTTTGTAGAGCTACAGACAGACACAATAAGCCAAGTTTTAAGGCTGCTTCAGTGTTTGTGGAGTTCTCACCAAGGAAAATTTTTTTTGTATGAGCAGTACGATTTTTCTGATTGCTTTTTGTGCTCAGATCGCAGCTTTGAAAGCTGTTGACACACATGCACAACAGACTTTGCCTTTTATTTTTTTTCTGCTCAATTGAAAGCAGCTTTTCTTTCCTTAGATTTATGATATCTTGTTTTCCTGAGTATTAAAATGCTTTGAGAAAAGACAGAAAAATATATTAATTTTCCATGGGCAATATATTTTAGTAGAAAATGGGTGAATGCTTATGTTAAACCTAAAAAATGCAAGCTGTTAGGAGACGGAAATACAGTATTAGCAAGCATGCTTTAAACAAGATAGTTAGGCAAGAGAAACATGGAAACAGCCCCCAAACCTGAGCAAATTATCTGTAAAAGATTAACCTTACGTGTAAGCATATGCAGCAGGATGCATGCAAGATTTGTTTATCGTGACCTTTAATGAATCTACGTTATGATTTGGAACTGAGTCCAAACTAGATCTTCTGTCAGCTGCGTCTCCTGCAGCCACATCACCGGCACCTTCAGGAGGTAGCACACCGTAGCAGAAAGTTCAGGTCTTCATTCAGTTCAGGGCTGATTTGCAACAATTAAATGATTATTCCTAAAATTAGGAAATTCTTCTCAATTCAGGGCATAATTCTGAAGCCCTTTATCACAAACATAAGTCACACCAATGCAGCAAAAATAGATATGCACATTTTGTGTGGTTTCTTGAGGAAAGGCCTGAGGATTTGTATACAATTTGCATTTTGCCCTTCGGCTTTCACATAATTAGGGACATCTCTAGATTTGTTTTTCAAATTGAGACCATTAGGGGAGCGACAGTGAATTCCTGTATGAGCCTACAGGGCTATGTTTGCCAAGGTGCAAGGCTTTTCCCAGGAAAGGAAACAAAGACTTCATTTTAGTTAGCTTTATAATGAGCCATTTAGAAAAGATGGGAGAATGTGTTAACAAAGAATAAATATAGCAGAAACAGAGATATTTAAATTGTGTATCTGATAGAATTATCTTCTGGGGTTTTAAGGTTTTAAAACTTCAGATGTTCTTGGAGGGGAAGTATTCATTTTAGAGGAAAAACGTCAAGATGACTAACATTGCACATATTTAATTTAGCTCCACCAATGTTTATAGCACTGGACACACAGTGTTTTACTGCAATAAGATGAATATTTATTAACAATTCAAAATGATCTGTTCCAAAATGTACAGTGCACTCACAGTGATGCTTTACCACAGCAGTCCAGGTGTTTCCTGTCTAAGTTTGGAAGGGCTGCTAGCTTATGATAGGTTTACTGAGCAATGCTTTTGTAAGTTTAATGTGCAGCAAAATAGCATTTTACTCTGTCTTATCCCTCAAAATGCAAATGGTTAAAATTTTTAAATGCTGGTATTGCCTAATCTAACGTGGAGAATGGACTTGAGAAAATCTATTTAATATGCACAAGGAACTGCCGTTCTTCTTGATTCCAACATCTCTGCTGTAGTTCTCTAAAGTGTTTCACTGACATGGAATGGGAAAGTGAAGAACGTGATAGAAATTTATATTCTTTACACTGAGCCTCCACGTGACGTTTATGTTGATGGTAATTCCACAGATGATTGCTGGTAACGTTCTCAGTTTGGTGCTTTGTTCTTTTTTGAGCAGCCCAGCTGGGAGCACTGGACTGTTCAGTAGGTTGCATCTCAGCAGAGGGTTTCAGGACTATTCAGACAACCTGCCTGAGCTGTAAAGTCCACCCTTTCCACATACAGAAAGAATTTTAGTTATGATTGTACTTGTAGGAGATTGCAGTGACACACTTCTCCTTACCCAGAGAACCGTGAAATTGCAAAAGATCAATTCCTGATAGCAGAGATGAACAGCATCGGTCATGCTGGTACACTGCAGTCCTGCTACCGGCCCATCCCGGGGCCCTCTCTGCCCACACATGCAGCGTTCCTTCCAGGAGAAATAGGGAAGTAGGAGTAGAGAAATAGGCACTCAGGTAACACCCATGCTGTCCTGAGGTTCAGCAGCGGGAGCAGCCGTACTCCAGGAGCAGAAAAGCTCCCAAGGCCAACCGTTATCATACAGCCATCGTTAAATGGGCTAGAAACTTCAGTGTTCTCAGTGATTGTAATCTTCATAAAATTTAACTTACATCTGAAACCCGTCATTGTAGAGCTTGAACTCTGGAGTATACTGCGCCAACATTTCCGTATTACTAGTGTGTGTGTCCAAGCCACTGAATACATATCCAACGATAGGCAAACTGACCTACTTTTCCATGACACGTTCCCCAGATGGAAAGCTTTACCTTAGGATTGTAAGTGCGTGCTGTGTTTAGAAAGTACGCTCCTCTATCTGTTTTCACAGAGAGGAAATTAGGTTTCTGTTTATTTCTGTTTACTGGAGATAGGCTACTAAATCTCTCAATCTGCAGATTTTCTGAGGAACTCAGAGCTGTGCTGCTGTCAACAGTTGTACTTGTGTGTCATCACCACATCACAACAGGGACAAGATTTCAAGAGCATTCAGTTGCTTGCAAAGTCCATTTCTTTTGAAAACCTAAGCTTGATGGTAGCTGTTTGCCTTCTGAAATGGTAAGATTATTGTCATTTTCTCAGAAGCAGCAGATATAAGTGCTTCTCCGTGAGAAGTAACATGAAGATCACTTCCAAAGAGACATGACCAGCCAAGGGAAACCAATTAGTGCCAGTTAAGCTGGCTCCCAGCTAAGCTAACTCAGTTCTGCAAGTCTTTGTGGATGCTTTGGTGGAAGTCAGGAAATGCTTCCTTCTTCCACAGCTATGTCTTGTGACGGCAACTCTGGCTGTTCCAGCCAGTTCCTCTTAAGCCCTATGCCAAGAGCACAGCAGAACCCTGTTTTCTCCCGTCTGCTTCAAGAAACAACAAACTACACGGTGCCTGTGAAGGTAAAGCTGAATTGTAAAAAACAGTATATGAATAGGAGGGAGCAGAAATTTTGGACAAAGTTCAAAGCCAGGAAGTGAAGATATTATTAGAAAGCTCAATTTCTGAAAAAAAACAAGCCTGTCGCTCGGGAGCCATCTAGTGCCTGCCTGGTCTCCGCACGGGGAGAGTGACCGGCCCGGGTGTCACCGCATCAGCTCAGACCTGGCTAAAAACTAAACAACTAAGCCCAAAAAACTAAACAACTAAGCCCAAAACTAAATAAAGGGACCCGTAACCTGTCAAGTCAACTGTCACAAGAGTTGGTGTCCAGTCCTGCGAGCCTACATGCATATAAATGTTTTGGTTCTTCTGATTATTTGCATGTCAGTGCTCACAGAATTTGACCTTTATTTTGAATGGTAATTAACATACTGGCTATAGATATTAATCAAAGACAAGAAGGTGAAGAAACAGCATATGCTTTCTGCATTGGTTTGTGCAATGTTTAAATAGGTGGAACTGGAGGTAGGGGTAAGGGCATAGCTAATCTTACGAACTCCTTCCACACTCATTGCCATGCATTGTGTGCAAGGGATGTTCAAATTAAAAGATGTGCTCTGAGGGTGGGAAGCAACATGTCTGAAGTTTGGATATGCTGGAGTTTTCCTAACTTCCACCAGCCCCCACCTCTGACTACTTCTTTTTCAGTCTCACCTTATAAGCTTTAATTTGTTATTCTTTCTTCACTTGGGAATAGTGGATATCGGGAGCAGAATTATGTAAAGCATACTCCTCCTTTTATCAGGAACTTTATATTCAGTTTTTGTCCTAAAGAAGTCTCAGTAGGGTGTGACTTCTATTTATGTAAACTTTTTATTTACTGAAACAAGAAAAAGTCTTTCTAAGTGTCTTCTAGCGGAAAGTTTAGGAAAAAGGAACAGAGCTTACACAGGCTATCTTCAGACACTCTTTCAAAAAAATATATGCTTTAAAAGGCGTTTGATACAGCTGCCTATTTTCACTCACAACACCACAATCTACCTTTGAATTACATGCTCGAAGATGATGAGTACATTTTATTTTCCAAAGTGACAGTAAAATACTGTCAAGCATCTTCATACGGTTCCAGCCCAGCCCAGCCACTCCAGAACTGTGGCTATAGTCCAGTCCCTGCTGTCCCCCCGCTGCTGCTGCATGAATTCTCCTTTGTGCTAACTCATCCTTAGATCCAGCTCGTATAATGTAGGAGAAGGTCCAGTGTGTCATTATACACAAAGAGCTGCAGCTAGAAATCAACTGGCCCTGGCATGCGTACACGACAGGTGCTCTTCAGAGCTCCAGACCAAGGCTGGAACTGCAGCACCTCTCTCTGTCTTACCCCTTTGTTGAACAGGTCTCAGAAAAAAAGAGAAACAAGAGAAGAAAATCTTTGTGAAAGAAACACTCTTTTCAAAATGTGGTGTCTGATTACGGATGCCAATAAAGTCACGATGAGCACACCAGGTAGAACTAGGTGTGTTCTGCCATGTAGCCTGGGCTGACGACGTTAAAGAAAAAAAAGTTGTTCTGTGGCCAGAAAAGCCAAATAACCGTTTTTCTATAAAATAAAGTTGTTCTGTGGCCAGAAAAGCCAAATAACCATTTTTCTATAAAATCCCTTTTTCCTAAAGGATTTTCCTAAATCCTTTGTTTCCCTCTCCCACACGAGCCTCAGCCTTCCCTTGTGTCTCTGTGACCCATCCACCGAGCAATACTCAAATGCGCTGTGGCTTGCCCGGAGTAGCACATGTGCTCCTCGGCCACCTGGCTCCTGCCCTCCCCTGCCCCCTGCCAGCTTTCACGACAGCTGGGGTGTCTCCTAGGCTCCCCACCATCTGTCAAGGTTGGCAGAAATTAGCCAAGAAGTTCAAAAGTTACTGGGAGGAGACTGGAGAGAGCACATTCGGACAAGCTGCATTTCCCTGCAAAGTCAGGCTAAAAGGGACCTGGAAATATTTGTTGGACACTGGGGAGGCTCCTCCTCCTCCTCCTCCCTGCGGGAAGCAGGGCGGTTCCAGGAGAAGGGAAGTATTTTATGTACTAGCGCTTATAAGGCAAAATGTCACACCTAATGAAATGTATGCTCCAGCATGTGGCGTGTCCCTTGGCTTTTGCACCCGTGCTCTGCTCAGAGGCAGGGCTGCTGTGCCTGCTGGGGAGCAGCAAGGAGGTGCCAGGCGAGTCCTCCAAGAAACAGCCCTGGCTGCGAGCCCTTGCAAACTCACCACTTGCACAGAGTTGGCCAGAATCAAAAGAAACCCGCCCAGAAGGCAGAGAGACAGTGGCGTGATCAGTCAGGGTCTTGTCAAGTCGACACAGAGTTGACCGTCTTGGGCTTGGAGCAGCATCCCGCTATGGAGGTACCACGCGGCGGGGCTGAGCTGTGGCCGCTCGGTTGTTTCCCCGGCTGAGACATAATAATTCCATCAGGTCTCGGGCGAGTGGTCGGAGCTCGAGTTCAGAGCCGCTTCCAGGCAGCTCTGGTGAATAAAACCCCTCATTATTTCAGAGATTTACTAATTGTTTTTTTGATTTGGAACACTGGAAATGAGAACACCTATTTTTCTATTTTCGCTGACTCCAGCGCTTTTTGGCGTAGGCACCCTGGGGAAGCAGTGATTTAGTCATCCAACCACGTAACAACGTGGGGCTTAATGAGTAACACATTTGTACTTTCCATTCTCAGTCTGAGAAAGGGCCTATAAATAAAGCATATTTGCCCTCAGATCAAGAAAACCTTTTTCTTAAATACTGTCATTAAATTTTAAATTCGATGTACAGGCTATTACTGGTGAAAATCTTAAAATACTGTATAACCCATGAATATGACCTAATTTAATATAATTTTATAAATGCTTGAATTCAATTAAATAAAAACTTTTGTATAACATTTAAACTGTTTGCTTAGTTCTCCCCAGAGCTCACAGTAGGTTACTGTGAGCCAAACAGCATTACAGCATTTGTTTAAAATGCCAAAAGGCTTAGGATAGATCCCATACACTTCTCGCTGAATCCCTAGTCACTGAACAGCAATTTCTGGGCAGAAGCTGCTGTATTAAACAATTGCTAGCTAATAAATATATTTTAGACACATTATAAACCTGGATGTTAAACCTGTTAGAGTAAATTAAATGTTTATTGCAGAAAAATACACAATTTGCTGTTTTGACCTAGGTGCGTTGTCACGGAAACCGAAATCTTTCTTGTGCAATAAAAAATCTGCTTGTCATCTGATTTGAGCCAGTTATTTGCACAGGTGGTTTTCTTAGCAGACAAGTACTTAGTAAAAACAAATCTATTCTTTCTCAATAGTTCCATTATGTGTTCCCACAACAATGTGTTTCATTTCACTAGCTTTGTAATTAATGATCCATTATCAACTAATTAAATCGCATTTAGATTTTATACGAGTTCATCTGTTACGCAACGCTTGCTCCCCAATCCTCCTTCCTGGGTGTGTTAACCTTGTAAGAGTTCTAATTAATGGTGAGAATGAAGTATTGTAGGTTGCATGGTACTTCAGACAGGCTAAAGTAGTAACAAATGTGGACACATAAATATATCCAACAATTTAATACCAATTTCCTTAAATGAAATAAAGCAGCAGTAGGAGTAACTGAAATCAGATTTCCAATCTGTATGCAAAACTGTTTTAAAATATTAAGTTCATATGGTTGCAGACAATGGAAACTGAAATGTGAACTATGCGAACAGTTCCAAAATGTCATCCAAAAGAAAATGCAACTTAATAGACAACATCTTCGCTGTTAGGCCTGCTCCAGACCTCACTGAGATCAGTGAAAAGACGTTCATTAGCTGATTTTGGATCCAATCCTTGATTTGGAATCCTTTGGGCAGCGGCTGTCTCCATCTGTGACAGCCCATCAGACAGACTAGCTGGTGTGTAAGCCCAGGTTGACTTTTTTACGGTATTATAGAAAGCAGGAATAATAGACGTGAGATGGAAACAGATAAGTTAAGACAAAAGCGAGCACTTTTGATTGTGTGATATCTTCTACAGGAACGTTAAGATAGATGACATGATGACAGAGGCTTATAAACAATCCCTGTATGATTTCACTGACATCTTATAAACTCTTTGTACTTGAGACTAATGATACCCATAATCAAACGGGACCAGGTTGACAATGTTTTTTCATTTCTCTCTTCGACTGATTAATGGACAGCAATGTCACTTACACGCAAATTTATCCAGACTGGCAGATTATTCACGAGACTCGCACAACATCCCCACTGGGGTGCCCACCCCTCGCGCACGCTCCGCAGATGCCTGCGTTACGCCTCGTCTTGCCCCAGTCTCCCACGTGGCAGTCGTAGCTCGTCTGCCAAGTCTGTCATCCACTGACCATAATGCCCGTGGGCGCGCGGTACCACGATGGGGGAGAAGGTCGGATTAGCAGGGGTCTGGACGCGGAGCAGCCCTGCTGCAAGGGGCAGTCGGTGGCTGCAGTACGACTTGTGTCCATCCCCAGCGCAGCAGCACGTCCTGGGATCCCCCCATGGGCTGGGCTGGACACAGTCCTGGGCACCAACGAGTCGGTGGCCCGTGCTGTGCAACGCCCTGACTCACAGTGCCATTCGCCTGAAGGCGGTGAAGCCCTAAAGAAAGAAATACTGTATCCTACCTGGAGGGATGGGGAAGGGTTAAATGTGAAGTTTCCCATTTGAAGCCATTGGCTCTTGAGCTGCTTTTCTAGGCAGTTTTGAGCATCTGCTACAAATGAGAAGCTGTGCAGGATTTAAGATTTCAAGAAAATATTCTAGGTAAATAACAGGCCCCTACACATGCCTTTGCAAATGTGGCAAATCGTGTAAACAGCTTTTTGAGACCGATTATACAAGTTATATGTTTAGTCTACAAACTGGGTACCGTTAACTAAAGCTCCTTTGTTTCTACTTGGAATGGCTTTATCAAAGATTTAAGAATCAGGTTTTATACATGGCAATGGAATGTTAAATCACGTGCAATGCGAGTGCCTTTGAAACGCAACACTTCACGGCACTTTAAGAAATTACATTAGTTAACAATTTTATTTTATATGATCACTATTTGTACCAAATTTTGCACACTCATAGAGAACAGCAGTATATATATTCAGTATTGTATTTAAAAGTAAATGTTTTATTAATGCAAAACTGGACTTTACTCACATACTAGAATATTTACTGTAGATATTTCGCTAGATGGCACTACAGTACTATAAACGTTAGAAGAACGTGTAGTTCAGTTCCTGCGTCTAAGAGTTTATCTATAATCCAGTTTACTTTTATAATACATATTAGGTGTGATGGTGATGAATATTACCATAAAGCAAACAATGTTGAGATCTTGACTCACACACATTGGTTCGCTCTGTCCCACACATGGACACAAACATGTACACGTTGCACTGAGAAGGTCAAAAGCTGGAACACGATGGAGAGACTCAAGGGAAATTGTAACTAGAGCAAGTATGTCCGTTCACAAAAGAAAAGAGGGGAATAAACTTCTCTGAAGAGGGAAAGGAGCAGGAAAAGAACAGGTTTCAAATTTTTGAGAGGAGTCAGGAAAAGAGGGAGCTGTGGCCAAAAATGGAACAACAGCTTTAACAGATTAAAAATGCCAATGAACTTGGAAGGGCTATGTTTATAGAACAGAAATTCTACAAAAAGCTTAGAAAAGAGGAAAGACTTTCCAGATTGAATTTGAGGGTAGATAAGAGGTACTCTGGGGGTATTATATTTCCTTATCTTGGAGAAAGAAAGTATTCTGTCCATAATCTTATGATTTCCCTGAAGATTAGTGAATAGCAAACTAGGGCCAGCTCTTCATCTGCTGTTGACTTTCATGGCTCCTCTGACTTAAGTGAAGTCACTCTGACTTAAAACAGATGAAGATCAGACCTCTCTAAGTTTGAAGCATGTATCAAGCAAGCAGATAACATCTTTTTTTTTCCCCTCCCAAAGAATATTATTAAATTATGTGCAAAGTTTAGGCATCCTGTATTTTCTCCAAATTGTGTTAACAATGTGTTTTTTATTGAAGCACTCAGATGTTCCAGTTGTTACTTGCATTTTTCTTTAATTGGTCTCATCCAGGCTAATGCATTGTATTTAAAGTAGTAATTTGGTAATCCTAAGGTTCCATACACATGAAGCTAAATGTATAAACTGTGTGCTCTGACAGATGAGATTTGGCAGATTTAGCTGCAGTGGCTTAAGACATGACCACCTCCAGCTGTTCACCTAATACCTCTCTGCCTTCCAGCATCAACGTCCTCTAGAAAGGGTGACAGAATGGGACATGTGTCAACACTTCAAGTGCCCCGGTTCACAGCCTGGCATTTCAGCCTAAAGCACTGATGAGGGGAGTGTGAAATACAAGAGTGAGCTAGGCGGATGTACGGACACATACTCCCTGCTACAATGCAGCGATCAGCATCAGCACAAAGCAGACAGCTGGGGGTAGGAACAACTGCTGCAGCTAAATCTGTCCGAGTTTGATAACGAGAGCCAAAGGCATCAGCAGACCTACAAAGCTGCATGCTTCAGTCCAGCCCAATTAACAAAACACTTGAGCACCTTCTCAATCTCATCGACTTCACAGGTCTTAATGCCTAAACCAAAGCCTATAAAAACTCGCCAACTAACTTTTAATCAATGAATTAGGAGTTAAAATAAGGGTACTCCATTTCATTATTAAAATTATTTGCAGTTCTGTGGCATCTGACATTATTGCACTATGTCACATTCCTTAGTGCAGTAATATTACATTAGTTAAGTGTTAAAACCTTCTTGTGAAGGCTCTCCTTGTGCAGTGACAACAAAGAGTCAGTAGGGTGGGCTGTGGATGAGTCTGAAGCATAAACAACTTCTTTTTAGAAAAAAATTACTTATCCAGTATTTCCAAGCCTGGTAATCATGTTTTTCCTGTTGATTCCGTGAAAAAGAGTGTTAATCTTTTCCCTGAGATGCAAGTTTCATTGTATGATATATGCTTTTAGCATTGGAACTGCTATTATTGACAACTATAAGTCTCTGAGTAAAATAAAAAACCTTTTACCAAAGTGTACTCGATTTACGTCACATGGCTGTCACACAAATCTTGATTTTAGCTCTGGAGGATTTAGAGGCAAGTGAAAACTGAAAGTTTTCCCAAATTCCACAAATCTGAGCCTGAGAATATCATGTTTGTCTGTCTCCAATCACTATTCCCAGCAGGTCCTGAAACGTGTGACGCGTTGGAGCCATCAAACACTATCATCTCAGGAGAAAATGCAACATGAATTCTGCAGTGTTAAAATCGTTCTTTTTAATCTGGCCCTCCTTTGACTTCTGGTGCAAAGCAATTGAAAGCCGCTGCCTGGCTGGCAGAGAGCACGTGTGATACTAGTTCGTCTCCAGTGAAGTTTCCAATTAGTTCATGTCCAATTCAGACCGCTGAGACGTGCATCCAGCCCTCCCCAGACAACTTGGCTTTTTACAACCAGAAGCATTGACAAGGGGAGGAAGAGTGATTTAGCCATTTGGCCAGGATTTAAAGACTTTGTTTTGCAAAGAGAATGCCTGGCTTGCAGAAGTGCCAGATAAATGGGTCCTGCTCCCACACACATTGACTGGGCTCGCGGTTCTAGCGCTGCGGGTTCCGCGTTATGGCAAAATTAGAGGTGATGAAATTTTTACGTTTGCTTCAAGCCTAAGGTGGGTACTGACCCATTTTGGACAAAAGGCCAGTGTAACTTTTGCTCAGGAGAAGGAAGTGATCTTTGCAAACGCGACTGAAGTAGCTCGGCGGTTTGGGCGGCCTTGGGAGGTGGTTTAGTGAGCAAGAGAGACGTAGAAGTAAATGAGCAGCTTGGTGCCATGGTTTACTCCAGGTGGGAGCTTCCACAGCACTTTTCATTCAGCCTAATTGGGTTCCTCTGGAATCAAAAGGAGCTTGATCATTGCTGTCACCAGGAGCAGGGTTAGTTAAACAGAAAGCACTTCTGTACCGGTATCACCTTCGTACATATAGGTATGACATGTACAATTACTTTAAGTTGACAAAGAGCTTGTATAATTGAGGTATTTAAATAATAAGCCTCATTTACTTGAAAATGTTAACAGGGCTGTAACCCTGTGCAGCGTGGCACATGCTTCATGGCACGTGAGGCTTGAGTGCCTGTTTCCCCTTCATACTGGAACGTACAGTGTTATTTTAAAAATAATGATGGAAATACAAAAAATGTCTGGGACAGTTGTGTTTCTTTACAAATACTGTAATAGAATTTGTTATTAAAGTTCATTACTGTGCACCCATAAATATTTACATATTTTTATCAGCATATTCACTGGCCATGACAGATTCAAAAGCAGTCTGATGCTTGAAAGTGTCAGTAAATAGCAACAGTTATGTGGTTTCTATGTTTTAATAACTGTGTTTATTTAAATGTTCTCTCGGGAGTCAGCCGCATACTTCTAAATGATCATTCTGGATGTTGTCTCTCCAGACAGAGATGTAAAAATATATTTGACCCACTTGTAATATATTGGATTTTTCTTTATAATCTCATTAAACAGTGTGCAGTGAACACAAAACCATAATTTACCTGGTGTTGTAGTTTCATTAAACATCAGAAGGGTGCTTGATGGAGTAGAATAATCCTATTCTGCATCCTTCATTGAACATCTTTCAGAATAAGTTTATTCATTTAATTAGAAGGTTTCTCCAAGTGAAGATCACACTGGTTTTACTATTCTGACCGAATTTGTATTTGTTATCCAAAGCACCCTCTATTTCACTGTACTTATGATAAGTGTGTTTGAACACATGCTGCGAAATATCTCCACAAATTGGTACTTATTTTCAAAATTGTGTTAGTACTAATTCAAAAGTGAAGGAACAGAGAAGCTCCATTACACTTTAAAGTGGAATTTTCCCTTCAAATCTGTGGCTTAGTCATGGCAAACAATGAAATGTTTAACTCAACATTAAATGGGATTATTAAATATCTTTTCAAAGTGGAAAATCACATGCATTATTCTATTTCCAGTACAAAAGGCCAGTGAATTAGTTTCTCTCTTCATTCAGTATAAAACAATGAGTAATACCATGGGCATACTTGAGCCTCAGAGGACTCTGCTGAATCACATATGCTGAAAACTGTCTGGATCATTTTAATATGAAGGTGACATTCTCTGTGATTAAGACACGGTATTGTTGTAATGATGGCGAGGCTTGTAAAAGTTGGGATGTTGCAAGCTGGGATATAGTAAACTGGGATATTGTAGCTAAGGCAAGTTTTAACTCCCCATCTCAGCCCTATATGCAGACAAACGGTTTTGGAAAGATGCTTAGTCCTTTGCAGCTCAGCGGCCATAACACACAGGTGGAAGAGTAAAGCCGTTTAATTTCCATTTTTCTCTTTTATGCGTCTGGCTTTTGGGAGTGTGACCTTTCTCACATCTAGATCGATACGTCTGTAACCATTAATTCTAGGAAAACCAGGACCTGCTTGTAACGCTAGAGATTAGGATATAACACATGGTCAAGTCTCTCCCTGCCAAAGAATGGATAGGTGGCTAACTAGGCAGTTCTCTTCTTAATCAATGACACTGGCTTCCCTGGGAAAGGGATGTACTCAGGCTACAGAGGTGTATAGCTCTTCAGCATGCAAAACAGCAAGAAGGGAATGGACCTGGAATACCTAGCCCAAAAAGTAATGCATCACCTTAAAGCAATTTTTTTTTCTTCCGTAATATCTGACTCCCTCTCATGCCTGGGTTGGATTAGGTATCAAATAAATAGCAGGTATTTTCTAGAATTAGGTGTCTCTTCTCATGTAAGTAATAGTCATAATAAACATCAATAGGTAGCAAAAACATTGCTGAGCCCCAAATTTATGGTATTCAGGATTCTTACCCCCAGGGAAGCATGAAAAGCTTTCAGCCAACTGTGCAAAATTCTTCTTAAGGAAAAAAATATCAGATGGAAATTATGCCAGCTTAACAGAAATTATCTTTCTGTGGGCACCTGAAAGGATCTTTGGAAGTAGGGTTGTTAGTTAATGAGGTCGTTTGAATAGTCTCTGTAAGTGGCTGGCAAACCCACGAGGACGGAAGAAGTATCAGTCTTTCACCTTCTGGCCCATTCCGCACTGAGCAATGACAAGGTTGCCTGAAACGTATTCTTTGGAGGCTGCTTTAGAGAAAACAAAGTGAAGGGCACTTACTAGATTTTCATACTACATCTCATTTGCTAAGGGATGCCTCTCAGGAAAACCTTTCTTTTGCCCACGGCTGGAGTCGTTGCAGTCCACACAGGACAATGCTTCCTTTGACTGCAAAAAGCCTGTTTACTTGGCTTCAGAATGGTTTCAGAACTCTGGGCTTTTTGTACTGAACTCTTCCTGGGTAGGCAAGTATGAAGACGTCTTCGCTGTGGTGCACCAAGTCTGTTGTGAGTGGGTTAAAAGATTTATTGTGAGTTGAACCAGCAGAGTGCTTAGAACTAATCGGGGACTTCGCTCTTGGTTTATGTCGGGCCATAGGGGTGAACAGTAAGAGGTAACAAAGATGCCCAGTTGTGTTCAGGTGCTTCCTTCTTTTGTTACTGTAATTACTACTTAGAGGCAGGTCAGTATTTAAAATAATCTGATGCTTTTGTTACACAAATCCATATTAATCCAACAGAATGACTACATAACTTGGGGGAATAACTTGCGCATTAGTGAGACATAGGACAGTGGCCGAGTCACATCATGTTTTGAGGAGCTCGTAACAGTCAGTAAAATAAAACTGTATTTATCCCTAGCCAGATTTTTCTGCTTACCAGAACATACAGGGGAGTGACACAACTGCTTCTATAGAAAGAAAGTAGATGGAGGGGAATAATTGAGTCTGTATACAAAATATTTTGAACACAGGAGATGCATTTGAAAAATGTATCTTTTCACGGGATGAAATAAAGTTTAATCAATTGATTTTGTTCTGAATATTTCAGGGCAGGAAATAAATCTTTATTTCCTTTAGCAGTTGCTTCCAGTCATCTCTTGTCCTGCCACTATTCAGTGTCCTGGCTATTCTATGATCCTGTGATCTCCACTTCATGTTTGTTAGAAGATTTCTCTCACTTAGCTTTGTGCCATCCCTGCATAAGGCTGTGGCAAATAAAACAAGAGCAGGTACAAAGTCATGCCAAAAACTCAGTCCTTGAGCTAAGAACAAGTTTTGGATTGAGTCAGCGTATGTCATGGCTCTGCAAGCTGATGTTTTTCTGGGGCGGCTGCCATCATGTGCTTCAGCAGCTAAGCATTCACTTTTAAGATAATGTGGGTGTAAACCCGTCTCCACTAAGTCAGTGGCAAAATTCCCATCAACTTCAAGGAGACGAGGGTGTCTTCTCAAGTCTCTAGGCTCAGTGCGATAGTTCTTCTGTCTGGCATGCTGTGCCAATGCTTTGCTTGTCCCATGTTTCCTGTAGATTATTTGATATGACAACTATTGGTCTATATTAAATCTTCTTTTTCTTTTTCTTTTTTATTTCACTTTCATGGTGCTTCCATCCAGCCCTTACTAAAAAAGTAAAACGTTTACCATGAAGACAAAGTAAGTCTGTAGCCCCTTTGGATTTGAAGTAAATCTTCAACATATAAATTGAAGGGCAGGTGCTTGAAGCTGTATCTAAAAGATGCCAAGGTGAAATAAGCTTTCAGAGAAATGAGAAATGGCACAATTCCTTGCAATGACATGTTAACTCTGAAACACAGTGGTAGTTCAAAGGGTGTTAACACTCTGAGTGTCACTATTATTCTTTCACTGCTGTGCAGGTAAAAATGAGACAAGCTGCACACATTTCTGTGAGTGGTCATGGATGAAGACTGAACGGCTAATGTACCTTCTGAAGTACTGACAGAAAAAACTTTTATTTGAAGTTTTTTCTATATGTTGTTTCCTAAATTTTTATCAGCTCTATTTCTTGACCAAATCTGCTTTGTTCTTACAACATGGTTTTGTTCTTCCTTGCATGCTTGAGGTAAGATGCTGATGACACATGAAGAGTAAATGTATAAGCTGATTTAATTAACGATTACTTCTGTTCTTTTTCTGCATTCAGTGTTTTATCTTGCCCTGTTCATCATCCACTTGATAAAAAGTACCTAAATATTTGTCATATGTCACATCTATCAAATCACAGCTGAGTAGCTACTGAGCTAAGATACTCAGCTTTATAGCCTTGTCTTGTGGTGTGGGATTTCCACCCCTGCAGGGTGGGGACTGGATTAAGCTGGTCTCTTAGATGTACTAAGCCTGAAGTTGCTGTGTTGAACCTGTCCCAGAGTTATCTACATACGACTACTGAAAGAAACAAATCTTAAGTTTGTTTTAAATGGATTAGTCAAACTTCACTAAATGCTTGTGTCGACATTCTCATTCGGAATTAAAGCGGCCTTAATTCAGTTTCATTCACTTAGAAAATTGATTAACTGTATGGACACAGCATTGCAAGCAATAATATTACCACGGCTTAATGAGTTACCATTCATCAGCTGACCATCAATAACTTCTTGTCTATAAGCTCCCGTTCCACCACAGTCGCAGGGTTTGCCTTGTGATTGTGAGGGGTTGACAGCCTACGCATGGTCAGGGCAAGCAGCTAAGCTGACAGGCAGTAACCTTTTCATCTCGATTGCCTTGAAATCATACCCCATCCTTCTGAAGTTTAGACAAGCCCTAAATTTGTCGAGCACTGAGTGTGGACTTCTGTGCAAACAGCCCTTGTTCATGTTCAGGACCACCACCAGGAACCGCTACGTTTCAGGCAAACAGCATCCCTTGTGAGAGAAGGAAAAAAACCTATTTCTGTGCCAGTTTATGGGTGAAGCCTACACAAGCTATGTCACAGGACAGGGGGGCAGGGAAGGGGGCCTACTGGCATATCATTTCTTAGCAGTACTACTCCACGGAAAGCCAGCGTGCTCTCGTGCCTTTTTGGGACAGTGTATACTGTCCCAAGGTAGTTGGTATAGAGGTACACCCACATAGGTAGCAATCTAGCTTTGTCAACAAGGTACTTACTGTAGACTAATTTACCCTGCTGAGCATCACGGTAAACGAGCTCAGGCTGTGCTTTGTGTTGCAGTCAGCAGTCTGCTGCCCTGGATGCGAGGGAGCTGGCGTAAAGCTCACCGAGCAATTGCTCGCTTCCCTGAGTGCCGAGCAGACGTACCTTAAGCAATGCTAAACTCAATGCAAGCCACCAAGGTAGATAGAATTGCAATTTCAGTTTTTCCTTAATTATTTCCAATAAGTGTTCCCATAATTTAAAAACTCTACAAAGTTGGCTATACGAAACAACTGTTCTTGAATTATACAGTTCAAATTAATTATGAGCCCCAGTGAAGGAAGTAAGATGAACAAGTGAAAAGCAAGCACTCTGCAGGGCTTTTCATATTATTGTAAAGTTTGAGAAATTGGGCCCACTGTGTCTATTACCCACTTTATAACAGTCATAACTAGATTGTTTGTTTGTTATGCTGCTGGATACTCTCATGGATCTTAAAGCCTTGCCAATTGTTTTATTTATTGGTAATTTTGTTGAATGCCACGGTAAAATGAAATAATTGGACTTTGTTTATGGTGCCAAAATATGTTTTCCTGAATGACTATTTTCAGCAGCCGATGTAGTTAAGTAAACCCATGGTCCATGTACCACAGAGAGGTTTAAGACTCATATTGGTTATTTGCTTCCTGCATTATCTTCAGATTTAAATCAAGTAAAGCACAACTGGTTTTCAAATTTTGAAGCAGCTTTTCACTAGTTTCTATTGTACTCATATTGAGATGGACTCCTTGTACGGAGTTTTCTCCTTCTCGTGGTCATCAAAACTCACTCAAATACCCACCTATTCTTGGCACAGGCTCTCTAATACAAGCGCAAGCGAGGTCTTTGGGGAGGGCAGTGTGAGGCTTCAAAGTACATGTTTGAGCTACACTAGACTGCACAATTAAAAGATGCTCAGTCAACCTCTGTAGGGACTGACCTCTCTTTTCACTTCACGTGGTAATGTCCAGCTTCAGCTATCTTGAAGGGGTCTGATTTTTGGAGATTGCTAGTATCTAATGTACATGAACAAGTCCTTCTGAAGTCACTGAACTAAAATGGTGTATTTGAGCACAAGCGCTCTGACTCCTTTTGTCACCCTTTCCCAGACTTTTTGGAAACATCAGGAATAAACACATTCAGGAAATGTGTATTCTGAAGAAAAAAGGGTATTCTTGGATCAGCAAGAAGCAGGCATACAAAATCATATTAACACATGCAAAAGGCGCTCAATACAGCAACAGACCCAAAACCCAAGAATGATACGGTTTGGAGTAGCTGGCGCGGCGGAGCCTTAGGAGATGTGAAAGGCGCGTGAGGAAAGCGGGGGGATTATAAGCAGAGAAGTAACACGGTAGGTTGTGGTAGAAGCAAGGACACTGGTGTTTTAGTTAGATAAAAATGCCAGAAGCAGTTGCTGCTTATGAAAGCCACCATAGGCTTTTTTTTTTTAATTCATTCAGCTCTCCTTTTATCAAGTAAAAACCAGTTTCTAGTTAGGCTGTAAGGAATTTATCATTTTAAATGAAAACATTCCAGTAAATCACCTCTTTCCCACCCTTCTCTCTTCCCCAGAACTCACCAAGCATCAGAACACAACCAAAGGGGGAAAAATGAATCTAAAAAAAAAAGTCTGCTAATCTGTTCATTTATGTGTTGCTGTAAAATAGCCATTGTGGGGTCTTTGCCATTATCTCAGGCAGGCATATAATTGTGGAAAATTTTAAAGGTCCCATCTGGCTCCCCAATACCTTTATTCTAATTGTGAAAAAGCAGGGATATTTTTGCCTCTCATTAGTATAAGCTTACTTGCCTTAATTTCTTTCTCATAACAACACAGGTCAAAGAGGAGACACCTTAATGAGAATCTTGGTAACATAAACAGGAAATATGGTTCATTTTCTTATCTTCATTTGCAACTCAAAACTTCATGCCCAAAATGAAAACACTAATTTTCCTTAACTCATTTTTTTGCTTTGTCTTTCTCTTGGGCCTTTATCTATTAAGCAGGGCAATTATAGGATGTATTTTCATCATAAGTATTAATATTCCCATTTATGAATTAATTTACCAGCATAGGAGCAAGGAACTAAAGGACAATATAATTTTAATTCCTTGGTTTTATCTCTGGAAACAGTTGTTTTCACTTCTTCAACCCGCAAATTAAATGGAAAGGAAGAATTACATAGAGTCAAAGCTATTTAAAGTTGAGATGATCAAAAAGAAAAAAGCAGGGCACTTCAGCTTTCTGTCAACACATATTTTATACACATCGCCTTCATATAGTCATACGGAGGCCAAAGATAACAATTAGCCGTATTTTCCCTATGTGCTGGGAAAGCAGAAAAGGTGACGCTGTTCCAAGCTTGTCATTTTATTTCTCGCATACAGAAAAGCACACACATTTAGGAGGTGCTCATTCAGTGTGCTATACAATTGCTACGCTATGAATACAGGAGAAGTAGAAATAAAATCAAATAATCCCTCTTCTATTTTACTTATGATGCAATTCAACATGCATTTCTTGGCTGGCAAAAACTGGCACTGGAAACAGAGTGATCTATTGTATCAGCTGAGAACTGGGTAAGGGCGTTCAAGTTGAAGCTGGAAGACTTGGCCACGGTTAGCTGGGTTAGGTGCATTGCTCCTAACCCCACGTGGCGTGTCTTTTGGAGCTTGGCTGCTCAATATTAACTGAAGTTTAAATGAAGTGCTGCCCTGTCTCAAGTTCATCCACTAATTCTCAGTCCAAGTGTAGCATTGTTTTTACTTGTGTGTTGTCATAAGCAGCAGCTTGAGTTTGTGAAGCTCACAAGCTGCTTGCACAATCCCTTCTCTTCAGCTCGGGTGTTATTTCCATAGGAGGGCTGCTCTCCGTCAAACTAAGCAAACACAAGAGGAGTTTTTTATCGGAAACTACCTCTCCTGTGAGGACATGCCAGAATATGTTGTCTATTGTGCAAAAAAGTTTAATGCAACTATTTTCTTATGCTTCTTAAGCTCCTATTGACCCTGGGATACGAAACAGTTAAAGTAATATATATCAAGTTGTTGCATATTTATTACCCAATGTAGAATATCTGAATTTTTTTGAGAAAAAATGCTGAAGGTGGGAGAATTTAATCCACTAGCGTCTGGGGAATCTGAAGTTTCACAAACAGGATTGCACACATGTTCCTCCATTGTGTTGCGTTTCTGTTTAATTGATTGAGAATACTTTAAACACAGCATGTTAGTTCCAGAAAGCTTATCTGAGGAAGATCAGGCGTGCTATTTAAGCCACTTTCTAAAGCAAGCAACTCAAGTGAAAGGTTAGCAAATGGTCAAAACCAGCACTGCAGCTGTGAACACCCTAGCTTCAGAAAATCAAATCGGGATCCAAAAGTTACAATTAAAGCTGATCTCTTCACAACAGGTACGTTTACAGACACATCTTTTTTAGTTTCTAGAATACAAAGCACCTAACTATGTAAAACTGTCTTTTCCTCATTATATACATTAGCTTGGGAATAACTACAAAACTGAGTAGGTCTATGTGCACTACATTTCTTTCAGTTTGTCAGGACCAAACTAACTCATTTTTTTAAACATATATTTTCTGCACGCCTCATATACATCATGTGTGCTATGAAGTCAAACCTGAAGGTGGCCTATGGTTTGATACAGGAGAATGTAAAATTTTGCATGAAAAGTATTCATTTCTCTTCCTTTCTGACGAAAAAATTGTCTTTGAATGCTCTCATTTGGATATTTAAAATAAATGTCTTCCCAATCAAACTGCAATTTAATTGAGCTGAAATTAAATACAACAGCTATAGATTTTTAATATGCTCCTTCAAATCACTGCCCTTTAGCATAAAAGTAAGTTACTATCACTTTTGGGAATGGGATCATTCCATGAAATCAAGTGGCAAAACCTTAACAAAGTCACTTTGGCATTTAATTGAAGAGCTAAGTACACAATCACTACATGCATTTTCATAAAGCTACTCGAGGGATGATATGTGAAAATAATTTATGTCTGCTTTATGCAAGGTCATTAGCGCTCATACAGAACACCAATAATGACACTAAACCATCTCATATACTTATCATGTTTGCATAATATAGTATTTTTGGTGAAAAAAAGAATTTAATGGCAAAGGCTGTGTCTTTTGAAATAGAGTATTTAAAGGTTGCTGATGTTTTGATGGAATTCTGTTTTGTGGGATGTTTAGCTTGTATGTGAATTGCATAAAAATAGACTAATCTAAGTGAAATTTCTGTACAATTTTAAGCAAATTTTAGTTTTCGAAAAAAACAGCTGTAGCCATTAAGTGAAACAGCTGCGTACTGTAAGAATTAGTTTTGCTCCATGAGGATGACTTTTGTATGTGTGTTCTTTGCTTTTGGACTGCTACGTTCTTGATAGATGATTAGAGCATGCAGCTGAAATACAGACTTTATTCTGCATACCTTTACCAACACAGAATATGAACCGGACTTTGCCCAGAAAGATTACAGTCTAGGTAGATAAACAGGATGATATCTTAAAATAAAAGCAGAATAATCTCATCCTAAAACATGATGAAGAACTAGAACTGTTACAGGAATTGGTACAAAAGCATTAATTTGGTCAAATAGAAATAGTTAATTTATTTAGTTCAATTTAAAAATGCCCAGGAGCTTTAAATTCTCTTTCTGCACATAGCCATCACTGCCCCAAGCAATTCAGCAGTTGCCTTCTACCTAAGCCAAGTTGCAAAAGCAAAACGTTCCTTGCCTGAGTCGCCTAACCTGAGCAGTTCAGTTGGTTAGGTAGGCTCATTCCATCCCTGTCCCTACTGATAGCATGGGTGCTTTAAAAAAAGTAGTTGAATTGGTTTATTTTTAAAATAATGCAGCTAATACTTTCATAATAATCTAGTCTTCAGGGTACTCCATAAGAAACCTACGTGCAGTACTCTCCTCAAATCCACACTATTCACAAACTAGATTAATGCCATACATATCCTATTGCATAGGAAAAGGGAATGGAAACGCATTTTTTGCCTGTCCTGCTGAACTCGTGACTCTCACCGGATCAGATTCTTCCTAATTTGGTTCCTTTTGGATGTCTCTCATGGTAACACTCATCATCATTTGTATTTATTTATTTTTAACAAAAAAGGTAGCGTAATGCCATGTGTTGCACTGAAGCTCTTAGGGGAGCAAGCACTGCCTGTGCGTAGAGCACCTTCTTCGGTCAAATCCCCCTCAGACCGCTGTGCTGACTCGGACCCGTGCACACGGTGGAACGTCATTCTCCCACACCACCCTGCGTTTGCACGTCAGAAATGCCAATTACAGGGTGTTTGTGGTAGGCATTCACTGGGGCTGTCGTACCCATATTGCACTGGCCGTAGAAAGACACGGTCTACTAGTTAGATCCATGCAACGTAGGTAGTAGTAACACTGTTAGTATGCAGGGCTCTGTATCTTCTTAGCCATTATCTCAGCCTTTTTCTTGCACATCCTTCACTACCTGGCAGCTGTATCCGCTCATCCGCTCTTCCTCAAGACTATCCGTATTCGCTGATTAAGATAAAATTTTGTGGACAAAAGCGGCAAAGCAGTATCTCACATGCTGTTCACTGTTTTAAATTCATTTAAGAAAATGGGAGCAGTGAGTCACATGTAATTATTCCCAGCTAGATCATTAATTACTCGATAAAGTTTCTACATAATGCTGCCTTTTGCTTTTTTGCCATAATGATGGGTTATTTCTCATTTATCTCAGTTTGCTTGTCAGTTATTCCAGTTCCCTTTCATCCCCTATCTGTGATATGTATGTAAATATTACAGATTGAGATTGATAAAGGTTTAAAAAAAAGGCTGTTACTTTATTGGATTACAGAAGAGTTTATGAGAAACTCATTTGATTATTGTGTTAGAATGGTATCATTTGCACCAATACAAGTATGGCTGGTTTGGTACCTAAACGGTAACTGCATTTTTCATAGGTTTGTAATTCAGCTTTAGAAATTTGAGTTTGTTTGAGAATGGCAAACAAAGATATCAATACGCAAATTACATTTGAAACTAAAATTGCTCTTAGGAAAAAAGTTCACCAGGTTACACTAGGCTTTTCTTCATTTAATCACAACTTCAGGTGAAGTCCTCAGAACTTTAAACGTGCATTAAAAAGAAAGAGTGAGGTTGCAGGTGCATTTGAGCTATATGTTCTTTAAGAACAATCAGTATATAGGCTCTAACAAATTAGTGAGACGGATGTGCCAACTTAAATGGACATCTAGATTGACGTCTTTTTCTCCTTTGTCTCTTTTGAGGCCCAGCCTTAAGAGTTCAGAAAGAAGGAGAAACATGAGAGGCTGAAACTCAAGGAAAAGTCACTAGTTCTCCCCTGTTTTTATCAGTTTGTTAGTGTTGCACTGATTGGGATGTCCCATGGCAATGTGTCTCTTTGGTGCTGCTTAATCTACCACCTGCTGTATCTTCAGACGTCCTCCCAATGTAAGTTAGAGAATGCCAACAGTACAGAGAAGGCATACCGCAGTACCACCTTCTCAGAGGTTACATTTGATTACAGGTATCCCCTAGCCGTATTGCCTTTGGAATTCAAACATCATCAGAATATCTGCGCTAATGTCTTCCAAACACCAGACTGACACAAGTAGGTGTGTACGTTTTATACAAAATGAAAATAGTGTCAGGTAGTCAGGCGGCTGACAATTTGATGGTTCTTTGCAACCAGCGCATAGCGTCTTACTCCCAGCACTCTGATACGCCCAGATGATTTAAGTGTCTGACCAGGCACAGCTCCCCAGCAACACCTATAGAAAATCTGAAACAGAATAGTGGTAACTTGCTCAGTAGCAGCTGGTGAACTCTGAGAATAAATTTATCCTTCTCCATAAACACTTGGACATTTATGAGTGCAGGCTGTATTCGTTCTCTGATACACCCAATGCTGTTGTGAGGTTACTACTCAGTTACTATTATCCTGCCAACTAAAACACATCTAGCTGAATGTTTTAGATTAGCTTTACTGTTCCACATTATACTCTTTATTTCTCCGTAAATAAACAAAAATAGAAGAACTACCATGGGGAAGTGTAGAGAGCTGAACTCAAACATCTTTACTATGTTTGAGTCCTGACTGTTCCCAGTATCCCAAAGATTGTGTACTTCATATGGCAGCTGATCATTATAGCCATACCATGAGGGATACGTTGCTGTTTTAGTAATCATTTCAAAGTGTCTTTCTTCCAAGAAGACAGGAAGGATCATCTGCTGTCGTGTGAACTGATAACACGACAATCATGCTTGTTGCAGTATTGCCCTACATCTGCTGTCGATTACTCCGCAGTTAGCTTAGTGCAAAGCTTAGTGGGATGTACGTCAGTAGCAAGTCTTAAAACTGTCTGCAAAAGCTAAACAAAGCTTAACAAAGTTAAATGTTTGAAAAGATGCCCAGTCATTGTCACCGATAACCAAGTTCAGCTGTCTGTCCAAGCTTCAGGCATCTTGGGACTGCACTAAAAGTCCGAGTAGACACGACTCAGTGTTACAGCACCTTCCAGTCAGAGTGATTAAGTAATGCACACAATTACAGGCTTTGGGACTAGGCTCCACTGTTACTTCTTTAGTCTTGGCTGTAGCACCTTTGCAATCTTCGTTTAAAAGTAGCTGTCTGCTTCTCACTGGTTGTTTTCAATGCCTGAATTACTGAGTAGATGCCATGATGTTGTGGGATTTATAACATCTTGCAAATATTTTGGCCAAAATGAAGATTCAGAAATTCACATACAAAGTCCGTTCTTCCTGCAGCACGGGTGTATGGCATAAACGGTTTATTTATATAGCCCATATAAATGGAATACAGGATCAACCTTAGATAATGAACCTAGAAATACTTGTTTGCATCACCGATGTTCAAAACCTGAGGACCGTGGACAGTGAAGTGGGAATTAGTTCAGACCACCAACCGAATCCTAAATTTATATTCTAGCCTGGGGAGTTAATGCAAATACACCTCACTAGGCTATCGAAGATTAAGGCATATTTCACATTTTCTGGTCAAGATAATACTATTTTGAAAAATAATGAAAACAGACTCTTTCTCACCAGGGTTTGATGAAGTAAGATGCCAGCTCTGGGAAGCGGTCTGCTTAGGCTGTGGCACTGATGATGTTAGCCCTGCCCTACGCAAATTACATTCATATCAGTCACAGAGATAATCTCCGATGTAGTGCGGTGTGGTCATAAAATAAACTAAGTGGAAGCATCTGAATTTCTAGACTCTCTGATACTTTCTTCAGGTTCTCATGGGACACGTGTGCTCCCCAGAGCCTGATGTGAAGGCGTTTGAAGTCTATGGAAATCCTTCTGTTGACTTCATACAGCTTTGGACTTGGCTTCTAAGGCTGTGGGTGTAGAAATGTGCTTCATCTCTCTGGATAAATGTCATCAGCTTCCCTTGCCTTTTAAGGACAAGCTCTGTTTTTAGAGAAAGACGGTACGATACGAAACAGCCAGGCACAGAACAAACTTCCTCCCCCGTTACTTCAGTACAACTTGGAAACCTGTTGCTTTGGAGCAATAGGCTGATACTTTGGTTTTTAGCCTCTTGGCTATATTTTAAAGATACTGATTGCTGCAGAATTCTAATGACATTCCCCAGATCCTGATCCAGGCCCACCCAGCCCCTTCCCACAGGATAGTGATGCTCAGTCAGCTGGAACAAATTTCAGCAACCACTGACCTGAGATAAATCAAACCAGTAGCCTTGAGATAAAACACCTTTTCCAGTCCCCAGCCCACGATCAATCCATGGTTTTAATACTGTTATATTTAACATGTGAGACTTCACAGCTGATTAGCAGAACTCACTTGTTAGAGGAGCAGAACTTCCCAAAATCCTATTTGTGGAAGTTTAAAACAGCCCTCTTGCGCACTAAATGATACGTGGTACACACATTCCTCTGTATGGGAAAAGTGGTTTATATATTTCATGTTAATGACTGCAATACAGTTAGTAACAATTTATACCAAATTTCACTTTAAATGTTCTAAATATGCTTTCTAAAAAAAAAAAAACATACTTTGGAAATATTCTATTGTACATTACATTTTATTGTAATAATATACCTGTCAGTTTACAAAACGAGCTGGTTTAGGGCTAATTCAGTACACACAAAAGTTAATGTAACTACTTAAATTGATTTCAATGAGGCAAATATTTCACTTTGAGGTCTGCTGTATTAGCATCCTAGTTTTAGGACATAAAATATATTTTTAGAGTAAATCTATTTAAAACATTTATGTTAAAATATTTTAATGTTAACTGTTAAAATTCTAATTCTAGGGAGCTAGAGGCAACTGCCACATTACACTTCATTACTTACAGTGCCTTGATTTGCATTATTGTTGTTTTGTATAATGGTGCCGTTATTCCAGATCTGGTTTTAGGCGCACACCACCTTGCTGTTAGGTGTGCTACCGCTCGCCTCTGGAGCAGCAAAGGTGGTGTGTAATGCCAAGGCTGTTGGTGGGACGGCGTTCCCTGGGAACACCGGGCACTTCCTTGAGGATTCAAGTTAATATTTCTGCCTTCTTCAGCTTTCCGTTCTACCCATTCTTCATATTATGTCTCTTCACGCTAAAGATGTTTTTTATAGGATGGGATAAGGAGGACAGAAAATAACCTTATAGTGACCAGTAAAGTTTGAAGTGGATGCTTTCACTTTAAAAAGGAATTACTCGTTTCCTTTGTGGCAAAGCATTAACAGCTCGCATAAAGCCTCCCCTCCTGATGGCAAGGACTCTAATTGCATACATTTGCATGGAGTTGAGCGTGTACGTGTGCAAGGTTTGATGGAAGGAAACAAGCAAGAACTACAATCAAGTGGTGTACAAGTATAAACCGATTAATCAGTTCGTAACTGTGATTTTAACCTTATGGTCTTTGGTTTAATAATGCAAAACTTTGAATTCAAGCCTTACATGTGTATCTTCATTTATCCTCGTGGAGCAGCAGGCATGCGTGCTGTCACTTCAGCGGATTAAGAACCATCTTGTTTATCTAATAGCTCATTTCACAGCTTGCTGCCTTTATACCTGAAGATTCATCTTTGGGGGTTTTTTGCCCTTTCCATTCGCTTAAGAAAAATGTCTTTAAATAAAAAAAAAAATAAAGGGCCTTGAATGGTTATACCCCATGCTGATTGCTTTTGCTTAATGGCCTGTTTTCTGAGCTTTAAAAAAACACAACTTTGAACGTAATAACGGCATTTGCTGTATGCTTGGGACTGGAAGAAAATTATAGGCCTGAGCCACTTTAATGTAGCCATCCTTTCTTTTGATTCATCTCTGAAAAAGAAGCAAGGAACTATATTTACCACTGTCAATAACACTTGATTTGTTATTAATTATATGTCATGGTATGTGGTGACTTAAATTTATATTCCAGTTTTAACAGGAAGAGAGTTGCGATATAAGTTATTTTTCATTGTAATGAAAATAATGGTTGATGTCTTGGAAAAGCTCCCTGTGTTGTATAACACTTTACAAATAGCTGAATACTATTTGATAAATATTTGTTAAAGCTTTTTATTTTTACTTATGTTTTTACTTCATTAGTCACTCAGGATTGGGTTCCCTGCTTGTTTCTCTTCCAGTGCCTAGAAGAGGTGGTAGTAGGAAATGAAAGAAAAGGCAACTTTATTTTTGGAACCTGCATGTAAAGGTGGAGGCTATTTACACTTTACTGCTGGAGATTAAATTTTTGGTTTTGGAACTTTATGGCCCACATTCTCCAATACCAGGCAAGCTGAGTTTGCCATAAGTCCAAAGAGGGAAGAGCAAATAGGGGTTACAGCTACCTGGAAAGTCCTCTCGGATCTCAGAGTGGTCTTGCTGACAACGTAAAACAGGGCAGTACCCATGAGCTGCTTTCACACCACCTGAAGGCACCCTCGGACTCATCCTTCTGTCTAGATTAGCTCAAAATAATTTTCCATTTTAGCACTTTGTAACTAAGTAGACAGCTGTAGTGATCCACAGACCAAATGTGTCTATGTAATAGCTAGCCAGTGCAATTTTCAAAGGGATGCGGTGATTTCATTCCGCAGTAACAGTAGTGATGCTTTCAGAACAGGTGTCATACACAGAATGGTTTGCCCAGATTGGATGACTGTGCGAAGGTCAGGCTTTGAACAAAGATGGTACGAAAACAGCTGAAAAAATTTACAGGGTTTTCAAAATCATTTTTACAATTAACTTTCATAAAATGTTGAATGTTTTGGTCCTGAAAGAGGAAAAGGAGAGGACCTCCTGCATGTCTGAAGGAGCAGGTGGAACTAGAAACTCATGGAACTTCAGGCAAAGGATGGGAGTGTGGAGCCCATGAGGAGAACCTGGGATTTAGGCTGGCTGTAAAGGAAGCATTTCTTCTCTTTTAGAGGAGGATGCAGGGGGTGACCCGTTACTTACCTCTAGCCCTCAGGCTGCTGGTTCTACCACTAAATTAGACCTTTTAAAATAAAGGAGTTCAATGTTAGATACTAGCTGGGGTTTTCTTTGGTTGGGCTTTTTAAATTTTTCAGTCTTGAAACTCCTCCAAACCTCAGTATTTACAGCCTACTAATAATGCCACAATATATGTATTTTTATTAGACTTTCTGTTGAACAGTAGTCTAATACCTTTGCTTTCTTTATTTATGATGAGATTGTTTCCAGCTACTGTTAATTTATTTTACACAGCCCATGATGTAATCGTTAAGCAGTTGTAATGAAGATTGAAGGTTTAATAATGCCGAGTGTTACAAATTTCTATTTAATCATTCCTAAATCGATTAGTTACTTTCACCCAAATGCTGTGCCACTGAAACAGAGAGAGCTAAAGATACAAACCGCTGTGGCCAGTGTTTGATAAATGTTATTTTGGTGCAGTGGTAATTGAGTTATTGAATTTACTCATCTTCCAAATGATGTTTGCATTGTCTCAGCCATATGTGTTTAGGGCCAGGGGAAGGTCATTAGGAGCTTCAGACCGGGGGCATGTTTGGGTTAAAGTGATTTTGAACAGCCAGAGTTGAGGTTAGTCAATTAAAAGAAATAGCACAGAGAGATGCTACAGAAGGGCATGTTACAGACTGGTCAGTAGGGAGGTCCCAAAGGCCTGTTTAAAATAATCTAAAGATTCTGTAAGTAAATGTCTACTCCTAGCCCCAGGCTCTTTAGCCACTGACAAATTGCTGCGTAAGATGTCCTTCGCTTAAAACAGGTTTCAGCTATGAACAAATTCCACACTTTTATGGCTACATATAGGACAAGCCTGTAAAGGCCAAGGTAAAATACTAAATGATAACACCGTTTGTATATATAAACACACCCGTAAAATGAACTTCCTTAAGGGAAGATCAGGGCTGCAGGTGAGACACACAAAATGTACCCAGGCTGCTCAGGGCACAGCAAATTCTGCAGACCTGTGTTTGGTGGCAGGGGACATCCTGGGCTGGTTCAGCGGCTCTTCCTTAGTGCGTGACTCGTCACTGCTGAGCCCTGCATAAAGATCAGCTCTGTATTCAGGGGATTATTAGTTTGATATGATTAAGCTGTTTCAGAGACACAGTTCAATAGATAATATATTTATATCTATATCCTGGACACAGAGCTGGGGAGTGCTTTGTTCTCCCGAAGAGTGCATCATTTCTATTTAAGACTGCATGCTGATGACCACATTTCTGTGGTGGGAAAGAAATAGGTGGGAAGATTCCCCTCATAATTAGACAGCACCTCTCCCGAGTGACGAGTACCAGCGATGACCACATTTCTGTGGTGGGAAAGAAATAGGTGGGAAGATTCCCCTCATAATTAGACAGCACCTCTCCCGAGTGACCGAGTACCAGCAAAGGTTTTCAGGGGACCTGGTATCCTCTACTCTGAATGGAGTCACTGGGAAGAGTAAAATCTCTCTCGAAGTGAAAAACGGGCCCACTTTAGTACTTGGCTAGTTGCTGTATATAGAGACCATTTTTTTGTTCCAAAACACTAGGGAGAGGCTCATGTTCTCTAATATTTCTGTTGTCCAATTCTTTAAAAACCTGTTGTTTCATACATACACTATTTTGTATTTGATTTCTGTCCTCTAAACACTATTTAAATCAGAAGTAATAATTTCTAATCCTGTAAAATGCCCAAAGCTTAAATCAATAAACATTTCATGAATACATAACCCGAGGACATTCTGTTTGGCTGATAAATGATAATTGTGGGAGTGGCTGGCAGCTTTTATGGTTAAACCTTTGCTTTTATACAATTAAATGGCTGACTCCTTCAAACACTGGACACACTCTTAATGATAATTGCACAAGGAGTCAGAGAGCTTACTGGGGACAAGTGAAACAAAGACCTTTCTCTTGGTGCCTGTAAATGATCCGATGGAAAGCCAGGGTGGTCGGGCTCTGTGTGCTGGTTCCCTGGGGGCCTCAGGACACTGTGCCCAGGTCCCGTGCAACTTTTTGGGTCACCGCTCACGTTGTCTCTAAAGCGTCCCCTCGGCTTGCTTGCCCTGCCACTCTGCCAAGGGTACTGCCCCGCAGCCATCCCCTGCCACCCCACCACGTCCGCTGCCGGACGCCCGGGCGGCTGCAATTCAGCTGCTGCCATAACCTCTGCCCTGGGCCATAAAGTCCCCAGCTGACCCGAGGCCAGGAGAACGTTCCCATGGCAAAGCAGCACTCCTGTCTCAGGGGGACACATAAAACACGCCAGGACACATCTGCACCCAGTGGTGCCCTAGTGACAGTGGAATCCTCCGCAGTCATTCATGGCCAGTTTACGTCATTTTATGAGATCTGAGCCCAGTAAAGGGACTCTATGATCACTGTAATAATATACAGACCGTAGGATTGCCTCCTGGAAGCATTATGCATTACCTGTGAATGTATCTCAGTCATGCGTTAATACCAAAACCCCATCCCCCATCCCTCCACTGTCCATCTGCTCCAGCTTTCCCTGTAATTTTCCTCATATCCAGCAAAACCACCCCAAAGTATACGCATACGTGCAGTTTCTTCCTCCTCAATCTACCCTGTTCTAGAAACTGCATCTCCAGTAAATCAAACCCATTTTGTGTATTGCACAGTTTCAAAAGGAGAGGTGTCATTGCATGCCGAATCGTATTCTGTCCTGTAGTTGGTAGCTGCTGAGTCATTTTCAGCCTCTGCAGTTGCTCTACCATATGCCAAATTTGTAAAATCTTGTTCACATGGTTTTTTTCCTCCCTTCACCAGAGAACAACAGCTCTTTAGGGTAGAAACATGGAGTGACAATTACACTGCTTCCTGCTGTGAATAAACTGTAGGACATCCCTAGCCATCAGGCTTTACAGGGAGACTTGAGAAGTATCTTTAGCCTTTCTTCCCTGTGTTGATGAAGTTACAAAGTGAGGCAACAAGCAGTTTGACTATAAGATTAGAAACCAGCCAGGAAAAATGATTCTGTTTTAATGTACTGTGGTTCCTTTATGTTGACTCCTGCATCACTCAGGCAGAAATGATGGAGAAAAAGTGGGAGAAAATGGAACACTAATTATTTTTATCTGTAATGATCACTGGCAAAATAAACAGAGCATTTAGAGATTCTGGCATATATGAGATTGTGTGTATTTATTTTCTGTATTATTCTAGCCACAACATCACCCAGGACCACATCTCACATGACAAGGAGCAATTAAAGGAAAATGTGTCCAGGCTATGCCCCTGCCAAACTGAATCATGACCCTTCTTTTGGCAGCCTCATGCATGAATCCCTCCCCTTGGGGAACACCAGGCAGTAGCTGATTTGCCAACTGACGTGATACATACATTTTTTTTGTACATGTATGTCATGTTAGTGACATTATGGACTCGCTGAAAACAGAGCTTATGTCGCAGCATAATGCGCTATTTTTAATGTTGCTTAGATATTCAGAGATTAACAGTAAGGTCCAAGGAGAGAGGCAGTGTCTCTTCATAGGGTGTTTGCTTTGTTCCAAGTCAAAATTCACGGCCATTTGATTTTAAAATACACTGCACAATATATACAGATAAAAATGTATTAAATTACCTAGTTTGACTATAAACAGCTGTGGATGTAGTAGCTGAGAGCGCCTGGGGAGTTGTATACTACAGACATAGGATTTTCTGTACAATTTATTCAATTAAAGTGTGAAATGTGTCTAAAAGAGTTATTTGAAGGGCTTTTGTTCTCCTGCACAATTTCTGCCTCCCACGCCCTTCTTTCTTTTGTGCCGAAGTCCCAGAACACAGCTCAGAAAGGGAATAATGAAGTAAGAAGTATCTAGGAAGGACACGCAGCTACACAGCAAAGCAAGCTTAGCAACATCACTTCCAGTATTTCTGGTTCATAGAGGAGATTTGAATAACTGTCCTGTATATTTAACGTAAAGCTATTCATTAGAATTCAACTTTATATTTCCTCCATAGCAAATTTTTTTTTTATTTCAAATAAAGACATCTCGCTAGCTAAAGGACCGTTGCAATGACTTATGGACCAAAGCACAACAAACACAGTGAGAAACTTTATACAGAATCACATCTAACCTATCTAAATGTGTATTTAATTCATCTAAATGTAGGTACAGCTCAGCTTGTTCCAACTGCCTGATCAGCTTGGCAATAGCGTTCATACAACACCTGAACTGGGATTTTGTTGCCTCAACATGGAAGTTTACTGGAGTCTCTGGACTGGCCTCCAGATACTGCTTCAGAGGGTTGCAGTGTGGGTGTCCTGAGTGTGTGGGTGTCTTAAGGCATCTTGGATGGCACTGGATATCTACAGTTCGGCAAATAAACCCTGCCCTTGCAGACTAACAGTGAAGTTGCTGATTTTACTTACGCTCTGAAGAAAACACATAATATGCTATTTACTTGTGAAAGTCACTCACAAGGCACTGAAATGAAGGCAAGGGAACAAAACCTCCAGATTTCCATCTTGAAAACATAGCTCAGTTGACGCTGCAAGTCCTTTATTTCTGCAGACCAACTATACGAGCCTTTGCTTCCCCACCAGCAACTGCAAAAACAAAGAGAAGAACTATCTGCACAGCCAGTTTCCATTAGAGAGTCCATAGCGTCTCCACTTCTGACTGCATAAATCTGAAGTCTAAAAAACTCAGTAAGACACACTTTCTGCCTTTACAGAATGGTACCTTCTGAAACTGGATCTGAGTTAGTTATACAGTATTCTACATATCCTATTTCTCTACTTGCTAAAGAATAATTGTAGCACGGAATTACACAAGTACTGCCATTAAATACAGATTCTGGTTTTGATAAATACAATTGTGAACTACTTCACACAAGAGAGGAATCATCATATATTCTCAAATTTATAATTGGTCATTACGGTCATTAAAGTCCAATATAATTCCCTTAACATAATCCACCTATTTTTAAATTAAATCTAGTTGGTATTAATCAGTAAGATGGTGCAAAAATTAACTGGGATCATCCTGTGAACCTGAAAACTTCTACTGGTGATTAAGCATAATGTTTGTGATTAAAAAAACCCCAAGCCCTAGTACTTCAGAAGTCAAAAGCATCATTCGTATTTGGAAAATTCTGCAATTGTTCCAGAGTAACCTTTTGTCCAGCTAATTCAGTGGCTGGGTCTGTGTCTTTGTGTGGTTATAGCATGAGAGAGCATTAATTTTACCAGCATCTTAATATCCAAAGTGAAGGTAGACACAGTTGATAAACAAGAGAAGGTAGAACATGAGCCAGGTACTATATTCATGAAACCCAGCCTCCTTACAATTGCCAGAAAATAGAGAGATCGGAAAAAAGGCTACAATTTCAGACACGACTGCTTTGCCAGAATCATATTTTTCATTTGCATCGGTCTGTAACTGCTTGGTGCTATATACTCTTTATACAGCTAGAGAGATAAAGAATTGGTTTGTACTCCCTAGCAGGCTTCTAGTGGTTTCAAGAGGCAGGAATACCTACGCTGTGCGTCCATTCCTCCAGCTGCTGCTTATATGAGGAAAGATTTCCCATGCCTGCTTCTTTCCTTTGATGTTGTGTATTTTCCATGTCTCAACAGATATTTCTATGACTGCTCATAGCCTTTCTGCACCACCCCTGCCACAACAGCGACATGATTCCTGATCATGTAACAAGGTTACGAGCAGCAGTGTAAGCACTCAGATTGTCAGCAGACCCGGGGAGGGGTACTGGGTTATTTCAGAGTTGTGACACTTGATGGAAGGGGTAGAAATGTTTTTTCTTTTCAATAGAACTTCATTTCTGCAGTTGCTGATGGTATAGGTCAGGACTTTCCAGGATAAAATTCTCAAAGTTGAACAGTTTTTCAGAGCCAACATGTAATTCAGACATTCGGTACAAGCGGTTGTCCAATTTATCATCTTGGAGTGCCAATATTTTTAATAAAATTAACAAATAGGCACCTCATGGCAAGCAGGGTGAAATTACTTTTTTTTGTAATTAGACTTCAGACAATGTTATATTAAGTAGTTAAGGGAAAGGAACTTTGCCTCAAATTTCAAAGTGGTGAATCTCAGTTTAATTCTGCTAATGGCAGTTAACGCAGATGGCTAAAAAGAGTAATTATCTTCTTTAGCTTTCTGCCACCTGCCACAAATGAACTGTTTTCTTTAATTGCTCAGAATTACTCTTAATCACACAAAACAGATACTTAAATCCTAGTCACATATTGCAACTCAACAAGAGTGAGATTTTAACCCTAAGCATGCGACTTAAGAAATTACCACCTTGACGAAGAGTACAATGCTGGCTGCGTGCTGTGACAGTTGAAAAGATTAATCCTGTCTCTTTCCAGGCCGGAGCAAAGTTTGCAGGCTAATCATACAAGTCCTGTAGTCCGATCCAAGTAATTACCAGAGCAACCAAAAGGCTATATCCGCAGTAGCAGGAAAAAAATTCACACAATTTCTTCCTGCTGAAACTCTTTCTCTAACAAATGGTCATTTTTAAAAGCCACACAATCAAATAGACTTCTCTTAAAAATGACTTACTGAAGAACTTAAAGACGTAACATTAACTATACCTGACTGGTGAGTCAAAGGTTTTTTAGATTCCTGGAGATATTTTAACAGAGATAATAAACCCATTTCCATTGGGGCATAATTTTGAATTAAATTGATGTTAGGCATTTAAAAATCCCAACATGACACCCTTTGGAAGTTTCTGGCTACGCTATGTTTTATAACAGCGATTCTTGCCCCCCAGCATTCAGGTGATGTGTTCGTTGGAAGAACAGAAAACCTTCCCTTTCTTCCTTACTACTGTTCTTGATGTCTGAACTAAAACCTGACAAAAATTCAGCTTCTGCAGAAGAACTCAGAAGCCATCTCTTTAATTCTGCCTACTGGATCACCACATTAAATTGAAAAAGCACTAATGCAAATCGTGAGTTTTAGATAGATCTCTGTGCTTAAGAGAAAGAAAAAAGCACCAAACTTACTGTTCCATGAATTACTAAGTCAGTAACTGTCCGTCACCATTTCTCACAAATTTGTTAGAGAAAGTTCCCAACAGAATTTATACACAAGGTGATAAGAGGAAGATCAGGGTGGACACCTCTTAGTAAGAATTCTTTAAATGAAAACCAAAACCAAGCAAACAGTTTCACTTCTCGGTATAAAATCATCTACAGTAGAAGTGATCTGTACTGTATGTATTACACCTTTTCGAGAACACATATTGTTTTTAAAAAATTATTCCATTATTTTGAAATTAGATAAACTCATGAATAGTGCCGTTCAGCATCTTTTTGCTGTTACAGCTTTGTATTTTCAAATGTGTGAGTGGCAGAGGGAAAGGAAATCATTCAGAAGCACAGACCTGGAAAACAGCCTTAAGAAGCTTGTATGTGTTCTCCAACCTAAGGTCAAACAGAGACCTAAAATATGAAATTAGCACTGACTGAGAAATTTCACAGAAAAATATTTCTGAACTTGATCTTTATGGAAATTCATTACCTATGGCACTAATGTTGTAATGTTTATGCTGTGCTCCAACTCGGTGAGAGTTTCTATTTTATAAATTCCTTTAACTAGTCTGAATACCGCTTCTAAGAGAGCCTCAGCTGTACAAAATGTCTGTGAGTAGGTGTGAGAAAGAAGGGGTCTGACTGCATCATTGCCTCTGCGTATTTATAACCACAGCAGGGAAAGTTAGTCTAATAATTGTATTTACCTTTGTTACGTGGTAAATAACAAACTGTCATCAGACCATTATAGTAAAGGTCAAGATCCACTTTCTTTCTTTTTTCCTTTAAGAAACATGCTTACTCTGTGTTTAGCTTCAGTTAAAAAGTGCTTTTCATAAAGAAGTGTAGCGTATCAAACATTTGAATGTGTCAGATCTTATGACGCTGGCTTAATTTAACAGTAAAAGATAAGAATTTTTCAGTGGCGCTTGCTCAGGTATCCTTATTATCGTCCGGCTCCAGCTTTTATATGGGTTTGTTACAATAATAGTAATAAGGGTTCATAAAATGTAGCTATTTTCATACAAATATTGTCCAAGTGACAATAGATTTTTATAATCGGCTCCAGCGGTGGCCAGCGAACACTCTCTGCTGGTGTGTTGTTGCTGGGAGCGCACACTGCAGGAAATGAAAACAACTTCAGAAGGAGGAAAGATTAAATACAATCAATCCATCGCTGTACGATAAGTAACAGGCTTTCGGAGTTTTAATGGACTAAATAGTGTAATGTGTTTGGTTTGGTAACCACAGAGTTTAATCAAGTATTTTTAAATTTTTAAACAGGAAATGGCCTTTTCTCCAAAGGATATACACATTTGCAGTGCATAAATCAGATCCTAAGTCCCTTGGATCCTGATCTCATGGTCTTTACCATGCAATTAACTTTAACTCTTTTTCTGAAGAAACTCCCGGTCATTCTGGTAGTGCAACGTGATTTGATGAGTTGTCGCTCTTGTTTTTCCATCATTTTGTTCCGTTCAAGCTCTTGCCTCACTGCTGTTCCTCTAAACCATTTTCAGGCTGTGGATTAGCCACGTACCCCATCCCGGGGTGAGCTTCAGCTCAGGGGCTGCTACCTGAGCATCCCAGCGATGGCACGGCCATTCACCACCCAGACCTCCTGCGCCGTGTTCCCTGGCAGACAGAACACTGTCTCAGCCAGCGCTGCAAACGACACTGTGCAGTCTCACCTTGTCTCACCTTTCATTTCTAACCCTTTCCCAAAGAACGACCGTGTTTGGTTTAAGCCCAGCCTGCACGGTTCTGCGCCCCACTGCCCTGCACGGGTATCCCCAGCCACGGCTGCTGGTAAGGGGAACGGGAAGGCTCACGTTTAGAGTACTGAGCACAGTATGGGGTTTATTTAACACTGTACAAATGTCAGATTTTAGACAGGATAGCATGTAGCTATGACAGCTGTCTTTTAAATTATGCAGAAGAACAAGCTGAGGACAAATACAACTGAGCAGTGGCTTGTTAAAGGGATCTACCGAATACAGCAATGTTTATTCCTTCAGAAAACCTAATAAAATCAGGTAAAATTGTAGGTGCATGTATTTTCTGACATGCTTGCTAGATATCATGATATAAATACATATTACCAATATAAAATATGCACACACACACTCACGCACATATATATCTCTCTTCTGAGATTACTGATAACTTAGCCGTTCCCAAAATGAGACAGAAAATTTACAAAACGTGTATAGTTAATATACCCACTCACAGACTAGTTTTGAAAAATCTAATTCATAAATTATACATTAAGTTAGCAACTATACATGCATGCATCGACAGGATATTATTATGACAAAGGCGGCTATCTTTTCAAAATGTAGGGGACACATTAAAACACTATTGAATGACAAGCAGAATTGGGAGCCTTTCAGCAGAGCTTAATCAGAGACTCTTCTGGAAGCTAAAAAGAGGAGTGCTGGGAATCCAGTTCTCTCCAAAGATTCAGATGCCTCTGAATGCAGTCTGTGTACAAATCCCCTACCTTACAAGCAGAGGACCCCCACAGACTATTGGCCCTGCTACCTCCTGCACAAGCAATATTTTCAGTATTAAAGCTTGAATTTCGGAAAGTCTTATTATCCAAAGTTGCTTTTTTTTTTCCCCCCCTTCTAATTCAAAACAAATTAAATTAATGTTACAGTAAGGAAGAAAATATGAGTGCAGAGATAGAAAATGGTTGAAACGCTTTCAAGTGAACACTGAAACTAAATGGAAAATGTTTGAAACATAAATGTTCCTATGTAAGTTATGGGAAAAGTTTTCTGAAGCATGCATTAATTAAGGAAGACATACTAGATACAGGGAAGTGTTCATAACTATACCTGTGACACTGTATGGAAAAATACTGGAGAATACTAAAAAAGGTGAAGCTGTCTTCCTCTCCTTTAAAGTAGATTTCAAGTAGAGGGTGTTCTACTTCAACACTCTCAAATAAAGAATCGCTGTAAAGCTGCACGTGAACAAGATACTCCTCTACTAAAATGCTTGACAGAAAAGCAAAATAAGCCAACAAACTACTGGAGAAAAACAGTCTAGCTCTGAATACAGCATTGCTGTGATTCCAGATTCTTGTTTCCTAGTAATATACCAATGTACATTGATAGCTTCACGTAGACAGCTTTCACAATAAAACTTATAAACCACTTGAATAGATTTACTATAAATGATAGCTGGGAAACAGATACACGTTAATAGCCCCAAAAAATCTTGATAATTTTATGATTTTTAAAAAAAACGGGAAATGCGTTAAAAAACTTCACCCATGGGTGGAAGCGTTTGAGCTAATAAAACTGTATTTTAGATTGTAACCTTCTTTTATAGCTATTTTTTTTCATTGGCATTTGTTTTCTATTCATTTGCTTCCTTAGTACTGTCTTCTGCGGTATCATGCCACCATGACCAAAGTGACAGACTTTTGTCTCTGCTGGATTAATCAGTGTGTTCTTTGATCCATAACATATGCTCCTAGTAGACATTTAGCATCAACATATTCAAGATTTGTGGTCTGGCAGTTCGGTGCCTGATGTTAACCTAGCTGATAGACAGTTTAGAGTATTTAATTTTGGGGGTTTTTTTTATTGAGCCTGCCTTTCATCCATAATAGAGCTTAAACAATGGACTTCCATAATAGAACTTAAACAATGGACTAAAATATGTGATGTTAAATATTTGGGCTGATATCTTTGCTTGGAGATTCTTTTTTTTTTTTCTGAGTGGGAAAGCGCTGAGAGGCTGCCCAGACAAATACCAGATCTCCATAGGCACAGTGTGTACATTTTTATGCACATCTCGGGCACAGCGTTTGTTTATTCAAGGTCAGGAAAGCCTGTCCTCACGAAAGAGGACATGAGCTCCACCCCACCACTTCTGAGGTCCCGGGGGCCTGTCCAGGACCTTGCTATGCTGACACAGCTCCAGTGGCATGGCCAGGCGCTACGGCTGATGGAAAAGCCCCAGGGGCAGTTAGATAAGTTACCAAAAACTGGCCTGCTGTGACTTAGGCTTGAGAGGACTCCGTGGCGAGAACCCAAAGTCAGCCTGCCGGGACGGTCCTGGCGGCTGGTGGGGGATGCAGGAGAGCTGTGGTAGCCCACAGCATCAGGAGGAGCCGGGCTCCTTCCTGCAGCGCTCTTCCCAGCGAGCACCCGCTCCTCGCCCTGACTGTTCCCAGGGGACAAGGACCTACACGGGGCTGTGGAAGCGGGTGGTTGATGCAAAGTTTTCTTTCCTCTAGGTGCTGTGCAAAATGGTTAAAAAGTTGTATCAAAGGAAACTGGTAAAGGGCAAGGTAAAGAACAGAAGGAGTAGGGTGGCAACCCAAGATATTTTTCCTTTAGTATATCAATTAAATAAAAGATATCAATTGATGAGATTCAAACTATTTAATTATGTTTTCATTGAGAGGTATAGCACATGATTTATGGCTCAGCTACTCCTTTACTGATCGTACTGCTATAAAGTGCTGCATAATATACTGCTTTCTACTATGTCGTGCACAGATAGAAATGGCAAGTGTAAAATGGGATTAAGTGCCCTCAAAATAGTCTGGGCTTGAAATTACTTACACAAGGCCAGTGTCAAAACTCCCTTTGACTTCAGAAGGTGCTGAATTATCTCCTCCATCCCCATCTTCTATGGCACACAGGCACATCCCTGTCCGTGGCAGACCTGTACAGGGCCCCAAAATAGTACGTGTAATACAGAGAGGAGAGAGGATCTATTTTTTTTAAAAAAGCACTGTCCTGCCATGAAGAATTAAACAGAAGATGAATAGAGAAGCCAAATGTCAGCCACCTCCTTAGACTTCAAGGTTCAGGAAACTCTGCTTAGTGGGAGTGGGAAAAGACTGGCAGGCTGAAATGTAAAAGAATAATTGTATTACAAGAAGATTATGGGAGATTATTTTTCTTGCGGGCCCCAGATTTCTGCAAAAACAATTCTGAATTGCATCCTACAAAGCAAAATTATTTCACCTGCTCCTCTAAACGACAGGATTTTATTAACTGCGTATTCATTTGGTGTGCGCAAAATTAAAAATGGACTGACATTACAAAACGTTACGTGCATCTTTCTTTCGTTTGACAACACGGAGCTCAATGTGATTAACAATGTGGCAGCTCATAGCAAAAAGAAAAATAATTGTTTTTTCAATATACAACCCCCATAATAATTCAGAAATCAATATGCATCCTCAGAGAATTTCCCCCACCAGAGGTTTGTAGGAAGCAGGGTGGTCTGCCTTCATTTCCTTATGAATGTGAAGCTGTTGCAGCCCTGGCTAGCCTGGCTTTTTTTTTTTTTTAATGTTTAACTATAACCACTGGGACTGGAATCATAGCTTCTAGTGGCCTAGCATGAATATTAATAAGACACTGGGCCATGGAGTTCCTTGCTGATTTTGACAGTTTAAAGGATCAGTTAGTTAATTAGAAGATGACATGGCACATCGCATCCCTTGGCTCCATCCTGCCTTCTGTCTCCTCTTTTCATTTTCTTTTTTGACATGTTAGATTACATCATTACTTGTAGTTTCACTTGTTAGCCACACCATGAAATGAGAATATTTTAAGCTGTAATTATTGTGATTTCTCTCCTCTGCTAAGAACATGAAACTCAAAGAAAGCATACAAAATCTTGACTTTCAAAGACTTGGGAATACATGCTTGGTAGTTTATAACCTTCTAACTACAAACAATAAACAGAAAAAGATTTTAAGTAGCACAGAAAATTGTGTTGATCATCATACTGGCAACCAATCTAGTATTTTAAATAGGCACCCCCATCATCTGTGCTTTATTTGTGGGTTATTTAATGCTTTCATAGGAATATTTCTCAGAAATTTGAAGTCTCTTCCCTCCAGCCATGAATTGATTGTGCCTCTAGACATGTACGTGCAACCCAGTACATTGATTGCATTGTACTGTGCTAAAAAAAGTATGAGTTTTCTATCATCAACATAGTCAGAACA
The DNA here is from genome assembly GCF_000699145.1 of Aptenodytes forsteri. Taxonomy (NCBI): domain Eukaryota; kingdom Metazoa; phylum Chordata; class Aves; order Sphenisciformes; family Spheniscidae; genus Aptenodytes; species Aptenodytes forsteri. The sequence goes on along the minus strand of NW_008795710.1, from coordinate 713,213 downwards.
GACAAAAATAACGTAAACAGAAAGCACACTACTATGCAGCAGCCTTCTCATTTGGGGGAATAATAAAAGATAACAAAGATGGACAGGGGATAAGAAATTCCATTGAAACGTTAACTTATTTCTCAGCTACACTTGATCCCCCAAAATAGGCAAGCCACAACCCAAAACATAAAAAAAAAACCTGCAAAGCTATAGTCATACCATAAATCATAAACTTTCAAGTTTTGCATCCCAGTGTCATACTGCAGTTAGCCATCAGGACAAAACTTCTGGACACCTAATAAGACTTTGGAAGAACCACAACCACTTATTTTGTGTATTACTAGATAATCTCATTAATTGATAGTTGTCTTCTAACTTACATTCTGTCTGTAAAATTCTTATCAAGGACATTGGTCTGTTTCTGCAGAGAAACACATGTGCGTCTTACTTTCTCAGTAGGCTTGCCAGTCTGCAAACAGAAGAGTCTGCAGGAAAATCGGGACGCAGTTTATGCGCTGTGGAAAGCCTGCAGCTCTGGGGCTTCATTGGAAATTACAAGATTAGTGGGTAAACGTGTGTTCCAATAGGAACGATCATTTCTGGGTTATTATTGGTATTCATCACTCTGTCTGACTGCCTGTGTACTTTCACATTTCTTTTATCAAATGTTTATATTTGTGTATTCATTTCAATACTACTTAATCAATACCGGTTATCAGAATATGTATTTTGAGGGAAGAAATTGCAGAGGAAGTGTATCTACATAATCACTCCGTGCAGTTAGCCAATACAATAACCTATGTAGGCAATTTATTCTTTTCATTAAGGTAAACATGTAACCTCCCATTGATTCGCAGGGCTTCACAGAAATACAGTGCTAATTACAGGTGGAAATCACTTCCATTGCCATTGAAGATAAAGCTAGGTAACGTTACCTGTAGAAGGAACAAAGTTGGGAGGTGTGTGCTCTCCAACAGCGGATTTTAGTCATTGAACTAGAATTCCTTGTTCAAGGTGAACCAAGTTAGGCACGAAAAGCGTCCTTCTTGTATCAGAGAAGGTATTAATGCCTTAGAGTGTCTTTTATCAAATCAATGTTATTGCAATAGTATTGATTTCATAATGAAACAAGAAACAAACCAGCATCGCTGCAATTCCATAGGCTGGTGAGATTATATTGTAAAGAGGATAAATGGAAACCAAATACGACGCTATATTGTTGGTGTATTTCATACACTAAACAATAGAAAACCGTGCACTAGAGTGCTCGGTAGGACCTTAGCCATCTTCTGTATTCTTCCATAGTTTCAAGATTATGTCTTGGTTGGCGCTGGGAAAGCACAGGTGAAGTTTGCAGCACAGGCACAGCCTGTCTCTGGGATTGCAAACCACTCGGAGTCCCCATGTGCCTCTGTTACTCTTTTCTCTTACCCCGTACGTCTAATCTATTTTGACTGTACTTTTGCTGAAGCAGAGACGACGGCTACTCCGCGTGTGCAGTACCCAGCGGAGTCCTGCAGTCACTGCTGGCCCCTCTGTGTGCCCACACTGGAATTAATCACACAGACCAGTTCTGGAGCTAATGCCGATCTCCTTCAGTGGAAATGCATCTTTCCCAACTTCAAAGACAGAAATGAACACTTACATTTCCTTTGTTCCTAAAAGCCTTAAATCCCGTTTCATTCAAGGTCTGCTCATCTCCTGGGTCTTTTCTGCATAGGAGCTCTAGCTGCGAATTAGCAATCGGATTCCTCATTGTCCACCTGAACCTAGAAATGAACACAAAGGCAAACATATAAGCAACTTTTTTTCATTTTGACTGCCATTTTCCACTAATACTTAATATTCCCACGTATCCTTTCCATCAGATGGTTAATATAAAACCTAGTGAACCATAGATGGCATTCCTGTTTTGCTCTGTTTCAAATTAAGTGTGGAGCAGTAAAAACTGAGAAATGAAAGTTAACATCTTTTCAAACAGAAATGGCTTAAAATTCATAATATGAATACAGTAGCTAAAATATGAAAGTGAAGACTGGGATCCTTAGCAGGCCGTGGCACTTTCTGGCCATACATTATTAAGCATAATTCAGCTGACCCCAAGGGGAGTTCATCTGGAGACATTAAGGTCAAAGAGTAGAAGCATTTGGACACAGTCAAATGGATTTTACACCTTTGTATCTTTCTGACATTACTGTTTTGCTTCAGCAAACGGCCTAATATCAGATATATCCTACTGGGTACCTTTCTAAATCACTTCAATTTTCTTTGTCCCTGGGCTACAGTTATAAGATCAGGATCCAAAGCTATCACAGACTATGATATACTATTTTACTTGCTCGTTTGTATTAGAATGAACTTTATTAGCTTTTGGTCTATCAGTGTCTATCAGTTTTAAAGATTAAGTATTATGTCAATAGTTTTTATGCAGCATTCAAGTACACTGAATCATTTTGCTTGCTCTGAGATTATTAAAAGTGCATTATCGCTTTTACAGAAAACATTTTTATTTTAAAATGAACCATCACTCATAGCAGTCTGTGCTTACCAATGCTATCCCTCTACAGTGATAGGTCTATCAGTGTCTATCAGTTTTAAAGATTAAGTATTATGTCAATAGTTTTTATGCAGCATTCAAGTACACTGAATCATTTTGCTTGCTCTGAGATTATTAAAAGTGCATTATCGCTTTTACAGAAAACATTTTTATTTTAAAATGAACCATCACTCATAGCAGTCTGTGCTTACCAATGCTATCCCTCTACAGTGATATTTCACAGGAAAATCTAAACAGGGATAGATGTTCTGTAAGTAATTTTAGATTTGAGAGCTCGTGAACCTTATAAACACAAGTGTATAACTAACATTTGACTCCACACTCCTATGCTTTCATTATCCACTTTCTTCCTTTAAATATTCTTAATTTTCTATTTTATATTCTTGTAACTGCTAACAATAACCACAGCACTTTTACCATGTAAAAACTGACAATTTGTGCAGGCTTGAATTTGTCATTCTTCTTAAATAGAAACTATCTAGTTAAATAACCCGTAAAAAATTACAGAGATGAGCTTGGCTGTTGTTCCAGTATCAAAACCAGGAAATCAAAGATGCTTTTTTGTGAGGAAGCTGAGGTTTCAGCTAACATGCAAGAAGCTTTTAGAGCACAAATCCAGCCCATAATCAGATTTTCTCATTTCCTTGCCAGTCTTCCGTACTTTTGGTTTTGTGGTTCGTAGTGGCTGACTACATTGTGTCACGAATGGGAAGATGGACGAGGATAGCGCGTCGGGGATTTGAGCTAAAGAACAATTCTTTAAAAAAGTGTGATGCCTCCAGGTCCCTCACTTGGGCATTGCTAGGCTTGAAGTATCACAGCTGGCAGATGGTGATTTCAGAGCTGGTTTACGATGAGGTGAAAGAGCACTCCTTTTTTGATTAGTTCATTCTCTGTCCTCAGTAGCTAAAACCCTGTTTCACCCGCTTCCATCACGGTGTCATCACTGTAAACCCAGCGCGTACATCCTCTGGTTCAGGGATCGCCTTTTGTCTTCATCTTTGACCAAGACCTCTCGGCACTGCTATAACAGACACCCAAATAGGCAGCTCGCAGTAGGAGGAGTTTCGTAGTCCATAGGTCAGCTCTCAGCATCCTAATTCTCCCCATCAGAAGGTCTCAGTGGCATATTAAACAGTTATTTACCCTGTTCTGACCTCATCATTTCTGCTTCATGAAAGACTGAATTAACACAATAGCGTTCTCCTATGTACTGGCCTTGCAGTGCCTCTAGTGACGTTGCTCTAATGTTCCTATAATATTACTGTCTTCCTCAAGTGGCATAAATTAAAGAGATATCAGACTCCTTAAAGAGCTTAGAGGACAGAACAGTTCCTTCAGTGGTTTAACAGTAAGTATCGTTTCATTTAAGTTACTTCTGAGAATTGGAACTCCTTCGGAGATGCTAAGCGGAGCAAATAAGGATTCTCAAGACTTCAACATTAACTGATGGAAATAAAGCCAATGTTTTACATTTGCTTTCACATTCTCTCTTGCGGTATGTTTTAGTTTAAATATTTTGGCTCCAGTCTTGAAGCTTCCAATGCATAGGCAGATTGCTATGCCCATATGCAAAAAAAGATGCAGAATTGAGATCTTCTTGCTGTTATATTTAGAGTATATATTTAATTGTTGTGCCTACATAATACCATAGAAAATCCTGGTTTGCTTTCATATATTCTTCAAAAGACTTTTTAGAAGGGTATTTTTAAAGTAGATCCACACTAATTAAATGTATTATTAAGAATCCAACACTTCACAGCTATCGGTGGATTGTGGTATTGAAAATTTGCAAATAAACACCGGGAAACAGAACTCAATCTGAACACGTTCTCAACAACGAGGCACTTGAGCTTTAATAGAGGTAACCCAATGGCTGTAATTAAAAAGCATCCTAACAAGCTTTGAAAAATTCCAGGTCCTTACTTTAAAGTACAGTTGTGTAGCACAAACAGTGTTCTTTCACACCACCCTGTGTAATCATAAGCTGTACAGTTTCCTGAGTTCTGTTTACATAACACACGAATGCGAGAATTATTTATAAAGTCACAGCTGTTCTCTTTCCTAGCCTTTGTTTCTCACAAGTCTTAAATATTTGTAAAAACAAGAAAAGTAATTAAAGTATTGATACATTAAGCAAACATTTCCCCAAGCACACAGCTTAAATGGGAATCATTTGTTTAAACAGAACTTGCTAAGTATATGTACAAAAATACAATGTTAAATAGTTACTACATACTAGGAAAGCCAACTTGCATTTAAAGAAACAAAATAAACAATGCCAAACCGTTACTAACATCGCAGTCAGCCACTCAAGCATTAGAAACTCCCAGAACCGTGTGCAATGGTTTGGTGTTTGCCCAGATCTGTGAAGTAGCTATGTGCCATCTGCTCCTCGCACAAAGGACATGAGTTTATTCTTGCTGGTGGGAACTGCTGTCCAAGAGCCAGCGCTTGGCAGTGTAAGTCCTTACCCTTGAAAAGCTGGCAGAGAGCGCTTTTTAGCCTTTGAGTTCCCTAATAATGTTCCCCTCCAGGGTGCGGGTCCCTCATGAGTGCTTTAGTTCCCTCTTTATTCTGATTCACCATCCCATGCAGACAGGCAGGACACCTCAAGTGCGTTGGTCTCCAGTGGATTCCCCTTACCTGCCAACTCCTGACGGGCTTAATTGTAAAATAAATCAAACATTTAAGCAGTGAAACTTATACTAGGCTTGTAGTTACAAGCTGAGAGAATGTAGTTTGCAACTAAGACACATACAAAAAGCAAAACCAGCTCGTGGTCTGTGGCAGGATTCCCTCCTCGCTGTCACCCGCCATCTGTCCAGGACATCCAGCTTCCCAGAGGCGAGAGCAGCACCCTGGCCTTGGTGGTGGCCCGTGCAGTCTGGCTGCTTGCCACCTTCTGTTCCTTGGGAATTAGCTTTTAGATACAAAAGCAAAATGTCTGATAGTCGGAGCCAGGTATCTTGGTAAAAGGGATTTTGCAGACTTGGTCACATGTAATCAGTCAGGGAGCAAGTAATCTAGATAAATGCTGATGAAAGCTCTTGCTGGCACTTTGTGTATTCAAAGGCTATTTACTATTGTTCCTAGTCAGCTGGCTCGCTAACTTCCCATTCAGTCTGGATTGCTCAGATTCAGCTGGGACCACTATAATATTCACATTACACGTAATATAAGCCATCCACTACGCGTACATTTTGTTAAGCTCATTATCTGTGGCACATTGGCGAGACCACACATGACACATTGTTAACGCAGATGACAGATCCCGTAACGAGCTGCCTTATCTAGACAAACCAAAAGAAGCCAGTTTACGTCCACCACGTACGGCACATGTTGACGAGGGTTCCTGTAATGCACTGGGCTTGCCTCTGTACCTATGTTACAAAGCCAGCGTAATCACACAATTAACATCTACCTCATCCCAGTGGCCCTTTCTGGCTGGCTGGGTCCAGCAGCGAAGAGCACTGAGAAAATCTCTTTGTTCTTGGTATCAGTCCTCAAACCTCACAAAGAGCAATTAGGAAACAACTGCAGCGCTGGGGCCTCGTCAGACCTTCTGGCATCACCCACCAACCTCGTTTATCGTGGAAGAAGTCTCGTAAGAATTAAACTGAAAACTTGTAGCAACTTTTTACTCAGAACACGCAAACTGCAACAGCTTAAGAGCTGACCAAATTTAGCAGATTTCACAGGGACAACACAAACCATCCCTATGCCAAACTTCAAATTCTTGTTTCAAATTATATTGATACTAAAACCTTCTCAAAGAAAACATATCCAGAATTTCTTAACATAGGCAAACAATGTATTTTTTTTCTATGATCTTACTCTTGGAAATGACTGAAACACTTTGGCTAAAGTGTCCCATTAAAAGCAAAATTCAGCATCGGACAATGCCCAGAACACGAGTTTGCAGCCCAAATGTTTAAAGTTTGGCAAAGTACCGTAAAAACTAGCCTATATGAACCCGAGGCAGCGCTACCATTTCTGCCTATGAGATGAATAGAGAAATACAAATTAGATTTCAATAACGGGAAACATCTCCGTTGAGGTAAGCGCTGGCCTGACTGTCAGGCTAGCTTATTTACCAGAGCAACAGTGCAACAAAGCCAACTGCACCGTTAAGCCACGCTGTTTGCTGCTGAGCAACGTGCTTAGGCTTTGTTAGCTGAAGAATCTGAAACATCACATTTATGGGATCGCTCCACTCTTACGTCAAAACAAGAAGTCTTCTGCTGGACTTACTCTCCTGCCCTGATTTACGGATTATCTTTTCGAATCAGATGAAACATTATCTCATGCAGTCTATCACGTTACTATAGGAAAATAATAAATAGGTACACTTCCGTTGAAACTGGAAATGAACTATCCCGCCTGTTTCTGTTTTATTTCTCATCAGATCCAGCTGCATGCTATTTATAAAAAAATTCCTGACTGGACCCAGCCACCTGAACTGAACTACAACATTTAAATCACAACTAGTATTTAAGAAGAAACTTAATTGCATGGGGGGGGAGGAAATCATAAGCAACATTTTTGAAAGTTATATGTTAAGTTGCTTAATCAAATTACGTAATCAGAAATTATCTAATCAAAGCCATAAACTTACTTACAATTTCACAAGGGTTTTGTTTTTTTTTTACTTAATTCACTTATCATCATCATCTTTTCTGCTTTTAGGGAACACTAGTTCCCTCATGCAAGAACTTTCCAGTTGTTTGAGATCCACAGCCACTGGCTGTCAACCAGCTTTGGAAAAGCCAGTACGTGGTTGGCATATCTAACCAGGGATAGCCTGAATCGTTCTTCAGCTTAGAGGGCCAGCAGTAAGATCCAGGCTACCTCTGTCTTGCTCTAACCTTGCAAGTTGTACCACCATCACAGCGGTAATCTCGTCAGGGAGACATCACAGTCGCAGCACAGGGATGGAGTCCCTGTCTGCTTTCAGATGTTTGGCAGGGATTTGAAGAGGTCTCCTTTCTTTCTTTTCCTCTAGGTAGATAGATTTTGGTACCAAAACACAGTCTCAGAGTTAAGGGACCCCATCTTGTCACAGTCTCTTATTTACTAAAGTTTAGTACTAAAACACAGGATAGCGTGAACTGCATTTCCGTAGCTGATCATTTCAATGCAAAGTGCGAGTCGGTACAATCGTAGCAATAGCTGGGTATCCTACAAGATACCTGTGTGCAGAGTTTGGACATAAAAGCTACAGATGATCCTTGCACAACATCTCCATTGCCATCCACAGAAACTTGCTCAGCCAGTAGACACCAGTTAAAGAACCGCAGCACGAGATGCAGGCCCTCTGCCATGCAAGGCCTGTATCAGAATTATACTCTCGGTCTCATTCCTAGCTACTCTGTTGCCTTCTCTTCTTTATAGCAGAATGAATTGAAATAAGGATTATAAAAATGCACACTTTCTGATTACTTAAACAACTGGAAACAGTATGGTCAATCCAACCTCATAACACAAGGTAGTGTTTCCTACAGGCTGGAAAATAGACATAAAGCTTATAACTCATGAGTACTTTTCTAGTTCATTGGGCAGTTCACTGATGTTTTATCCTTTACATCTATGGCACAGGATCTAGGCACTCAAATACTGAGCAGTCATAAATGCCATACTTATTTTATTGTATATCTTTTTATAATCTGGTAAAGTTTATATTTTTAATATAGCAAAAAATATGCGAACCTGTCATTTACACTCTTCAAATACAATGAGAGTCAGTAGCATAGATGGCCATTTTTCACTTGGTATAAATATTAATCTAAAGCTAATCTATAAATATTAATCCAAAGCCCTCTTTTTTTTTTTTCCTAAATCCACATACATTCACATATTCTTCTTTATAGCAGAATGAATTGAAATAAGGATTATAAAAATGCACACTTTCTGATTACTTAAACAACTGGAAACAGTATGGTCAATCCAACCTCATAACACAAGGTAGTGTTTCCTACAGGCTGGAAAATAGACATAAAGCTTATAACTCATGAGTACTTTTCTAGTTCATTGGGCAGTTCACTGATGTTTTATCCTTTACATCTATGGCACAGGATCTAGGCACTCAAATACTGAGCAGTCATAAATGCCATACTTATTTTATTGTATATCTTTTTATAATCTGGTAAAGTTTATATTTTTAATATAGCAAAAAATATGCGAACCTGTCATTTACACTCTTCAAATACAATGAGAGTCAGTAGCATAGATGGCCATTTTTCACTTGGTATAAATATTAATCTAAAGCTAATCTATAAATATTAATCCAAAGCACTCTTTTTTTTTTCCTAAATCCACATACATTCACATATATCTCTCTCGCTTTGTAGCCAAGTCCTAAGGCTGCACATAGGCTTTCAGGGATAGAGATGGCCTTTCTCTGTTGTGTTTGTTAAATGCCTAGTTCAGTCATCTCCTGCTATAAAACTGAGGCTCTCAGATGCCACCACGGTATGAGAGAAAAATAAATGCTACTAAGCGTATTCAACTTTGCCAGAGCCGCTACCAAGTTTTATACCATTACATTCATTTCATTGTGACTTACATTTAAACTGTACTTCTAGCCTGCTTAAATATGTTAAGAATTATCCTGAGGGACCATAGTAAAATGTAGTCATGTTTATTTGTAATTGCTACAAAATGGTTTACAAAATTGTTAGTGTCTTTTATTATGCCTGCTACTGAAGCACTTGCCTGTTAATTAGAGAAATTTCAGCTGTCATAGCTGGCAATTACAGCTTCTGTATCACTGTCTGTTATGAATAGTCAATGAGAGCTGATTAATATGCATGAGTAGCAGTATATAGCGTGTGCATTGGAGCACAGTGCCACAGCCGGAGCGGAGCGGCAGAGGGAGTGCTGTGTACTGCCAGGGAAGGAGGGAGAGCACGAAAGAAAAGAGCACCGTTGCTCTGCAGCACCCTGTGCGATACCACTGTGAACTGTTTCGGTCTGGCCGACCCACCTAGGGGTTTCAAGGATATCTGCATGCATGCTTGTTATCAGAGATTTCTGTGGCTGCTCTGGTGAATAAGGAAGATTATTTCTGCCACTTTATTTAAACATGGGATGCAGTTTGTGCACTCTACAGAAGCAAGAAGAACAGTACAAGTTACTGTATGAAGTCTGTCAGGTAAAGAATCAGATTTCATTTCTAAAAGCAAATGTTCTCTTTTAGGCTTGTGACCACTGTTAATAACAGGGAAAATGGAATATCAAAAACTGCTTATACAAGTGGAAATGAGAGGGGGGTTGCCTTATTTGATATGTGTACGATAATGATTATGTTTTTATGACGTACCTTCCCGTTCACACTTGCAAAACGTCAAATATTTAAATGCATGCTATTATACATCAAACTTTTTAGAAAACTTTACCCCACAAAATAGGACTCCAGCACACATTAAGCAAAATTTCTTGACAAGGGTCATAGCTTGGTCGCACAGTCTTTGAACAAGTTAGGAAAGACATGCAAGGAAGGTTTTGTACCTGCTTACAAGTACATAGAGACGCTTCTTTCTGTGCAATGCGTTCATTCAGTGCTCGGTCCGGTCTGTAAGTGCCTGTTCCTGCCAGTATAAATTTATGTCTAGCTGTTGTAGTTTTTGCACCTCTGCGTGTAGAAATACCAGCTAACAGATAGTTAGAATTGACAGGAGATCAAAACTACTACTCTACAGATCTTTATGTGTAAAGTTACTCATATTAAGCATATGATAAGTTTTCTAAAAATGCGGTAACACACTAACATCTATTACAAAAAAGTTGTTTCCTATGTTTCTGTTTTTCCTTCTGTCTGTATTCTCTCTCTCTCTGAAATTTCTTACTCTGTCACATCTGAAATGTGATTTGGACCAAAACAGCATGATGGAACCATGCGAAGTGATGGCCAGGTGTTTAGGGACGTACTCCTACTAATCTCTTTTGAAATAATCATAGGCAGAAAGCTTATGGCTACCCTCTGAAAACGTGAAGTGGGTTGTCTGTACAAACACTCCAGATAAACAGAAACTACCCAGATCCTTCAAGCTGTACTTGACCACCTCTGCCGTTCCTAAGGCGGTTTAAAATAAGTGACAATTACCCCCAGTTAGAGGAGCGTCGGGCCGGTTGACATTTCCCAGCGCTGTCGTGTTCTGCGCTCGCCGGCAGAGGGAATTGCTCAGCGGTGCATGGGAGTGAAAGAAATCCTGTGCCTTCGCTGCGTTACCACCTGCATCTGATCCCAGATACTGATGTCACGGACAACAAACTGAATAAAATATGTGGTTTGTATGTTATGCTAGTAGGGAAGTGATTAAATTTTAAACACGTTGTTTTGATCTAATTCTTGCTCACTCACCCGAAGCACACTGACGCTTTGTGGGGAAAAAAAAACAACTTGTGAGAGCAAATAGGAAGACGTGTTTACTGTCATTTCTATTTATACTAACTCACTTCCACTTGCTAAGCTGCTACGCATGTGATGGTGGGAAGAATTTTAGAGAAGGGTGATCGGATTTCTCGGACGTTATTCTATACTGAGAACTAGTTTCAGATGCTGCCGGCAACAGCAGACCTGGTGCCAGGTATTGTTTGTGCGAATCCTCCGTTCAGATCAAGCAGCGGCTGTGGTAACAGTTACTTATCCCCCAAGGTCTCCAAGTTTTCATGCAGCCTGGGTTTGAGGACTATCAGTGAATCACATTCAGAAGTGCAACAACCAGAACAAACTGAGACAGCAACAAATTATGAATATTTTGACTGTTTAGGAAGCTTGCACATTTTTTGTTGTGAAATGAAGGCAGCAGAGAACCTTTGCAAGTTACTGACATCTCCTAACAGATGCAGGACAACATTCTTTAAATACATGTCCTTAAAACCAGTCACAGGAACAGCCCCGCTGATATCTGAGATGACTAAGCTATCCGGTGCTGGCTGCAGGTGCAGATCTCCGGCAGTAGTTTGGATTTAGAAATCAACCTGCAAAGTGCTGCTACCTTGTTTCAGCAATGTGGAGCACAGTGCACAGCACCCGTGATTAACTTTAAGCCTGGAAGTCCTTTGGGGAAAACATGGCTGGAATACCCTCAGCTTCCACAGAAGTGAGAGGTGCATGTAATCCTATAAAACTGGGATTTCTAACATAGTAAAACCTGAATTATTTAAGACTGTAATCCCTGATTATTCCAGAATATAAATTATCGTGCAAAATTATTTTAACAGGGTACTACTTTGATTTCTGTGCTTCGTAAGATAGGTGGGAGGGAATTCTATAGCTTAGGGAGTACGTCCAGATAATTAAATGTCATTGTAACTATAAAAATGCATCCTCATGTAACCTCCACATAAAAGCAATCACTTAAAATTTAACAGTGAGGGAGATGAAGAATCATTTTCATTTAAAATAACAGCATATAAAGACACAAGTTTCAATATATTCTAGCAGTAACAAATACCTCTTACAGTGGATTTATTTTGTATCATCCATGTAACTCTAATATCATGTGATAAGATGACATTGCCATTTCTGAGAAAACTAAGAGAAGCTTTTTTTAAAGTCCAAGTTAGACAAAATTTGCATAACTTGGTTTTAGGAAATACTGAGTATTGTTACAAATAAATCCCCTTAGCCTTATTTTTTAAAAGTTCGTGACTCTGAGATGTAGGAATTCAGAAAACACGTGCAAGAATTGATAACAGTACATAACTGCACTTTCTCTATCAGGCCAAGAGCTTTAGCGTGGCTGGGAAATTAATGCTTCAATAAATTACAATTCCAGAAGGTCCAGTACGTCTGGCTCCGTAAGTCCTCATAACAGAGAGCACAAAGAGGATCAAATATACCAGGGCTCAGGCTTTATCCCTTCCTCATCCATAGATAATTCAAAGGGATCCTGTTCATTAAGGGCTTTGGCACATTGCCTACAATTTCTTTTTGGGCCGCTGTGAGCTTAATGATGCAGAACAATGGTCTTCCCTCTTGTTGAACACATACCTTATTGTACCTTTAATCACATAATAAAAAACAAATTAAGACACCTCGTCGTTAAAGTCAGTTGTAGCTGTGCATATCAATGCTTTGTATTACAAATACAAAGGGGACTGGCAGCTTGAAATCTTGATGCAGAACAGTGTCACTGACGAGAAGCATGCTTGTGGCAGCAACGTGATGCATATAATATCTTAGATGCATCCTGAGGTTTACTTCCCAGTTGCATGCAGCATATGAAATGAAGTAATCATATGCTATTAGATTTTGGGTTTCAGTTAAATGGAAATTTTCTTAAGATTTTAAAGGTTGTGAAAAGGGAGGGAGAAGGTGCAAGAAAGAAAACCAGAAAATTGGGAGGGTGTTTTAGACCAGTTTTCCAGTTTGCTTTTCTCAATGTCATCAGCTCCTATACAAACAATAACAGAAATAAGGGCTTTTGCCTTTGTAGGAAAATTCCTGGGGGACCAAAAAGTAATCTCCATTGAAGGAAACTTACAGAAGAATGAGTCATCTGAGGTAGAGCTTTTAAGTTTGTAAAATAGGAAAAAAAAGATCAGGACCTCAATTTAAGAAACTTAGAGTACCTATTTCACTCTAAGCACATGTTTACACACAATTTGGGAGGTAAGCACACAGTGAAATCATATCCTAAATAGACACTTAATATTTCCAAGGATAAGAACAGGGAGTTTTAAATCACAGATGACTCTAAGCTGGATGGGCAATGCTCGAAGCTGTTCCCTGGGATTCAAGATGATAGAGTTCATCCAGTTCTCATGGTGGGAAGATATCATAAAAACAACCCATTAAAATTGGCACTTCCAGCTGAGAAATCGTGTGATAAGTGAGTATGGAGACTAACCCCTTCCTCCAGGCTGTCCCTCCAGAATAAAGATAGAAAGGCTGGCAGGAAACAAGCTCACGTTGCCATTGCCCTTGCTTCAGATGATCCGAGGTCAGAAGAGTTCTGCCTCTGTGATTGTTGAGCTGGCACCTTTCACAAATTAAAGCTCATATATAAATAAAACAGTTGATGTAATGACCTTTTAGTGTTTTAGTAACTTGAAAGCCCCGTTTCGCATGCTCTTGGCATGGCACGTCTCTGAGACAAGCGAAAATGACAGCATTTGTAAAAACAATAGTGGGCAAGCTGGATTTGTCTTTTAAGCTAGACTAAGATACAATGCGGCCAAGGTTATATAAGCACCAAGGTCAGCATACAAATTGCTGTGCTAATAAGACGACGGTAGTGATGAGGAGCTAACCGAGGCTGTATTTCATTGGCAGCTTCCAGCAGCATCGCTTGCAAGGAGACTATTCTTTCAGCAAAACTCACACACAAACCAGTTGCACTGAGCTGATCACTGATACGGTTCCCTTTGCCATTAGAATTCCATTCACGTGTTTAGACTTGCAAAAATTAGACTAAAGTAATCAGTCATTAAGTAAGCCTGATTCAAGGAAACAGTCTAACTAGACTTAAACCTACTGAGCAATGATGTTATCCTAAATCAGGGCCAGAATGAAGCTTGCCAAAATAAACATTAAGGTCATAAAAAATTTCTAATCAAAACTGTAAGATTTGGGAAGCAAAAATAATTGCCTCTATACATATGCTTTTCACACCCTCAAATTTAATTGGGCAGCCAGAGAATGAGTTGGTCTACATTTCAGTAGTTTTCCATGTTAAGACCGAACTGGTTGTGCCAATTATAATAAACTGGTCTACTTGAAATACACTGTATGGCTTCAAATACTCTGTATGTACACTGTGCTGCAGCTGAAATTTAAGAATAGCATTGAAGTTATATTCTGTCACTTCACTACCATTAAACTTGACCTCAATAACAGTTGTGAACCTATCACACTTACTTCAAAGTAGGCATGTGTTTGCTTAAACAAGCTGTTAATTCCAAGGGCTTTGTTCTAGACAGGGTTTTCTACTGCTGAATTAGTGCAGCTGTAGAAAAACTCTGCTTGACAGACTGGAGACTCATAATCTTCAGAAAACTGCCCTTTAATGATTGTGGCGCCTGTCTGTAGCTCAGAAGTCCCCTTTCTTAATTAGACATTTACCAGAAACTGGCAATTGAAATTTTCCTCTTCACTTGACGATGAATAATGCAATGCCTCTGTTAGGATTTCGCTGGTAGATACTCTTTATTGCATGTTAGAGGAATATTTTGGTCATTAAAGGAACATAAACAAGATGTGATATGAAATAAACAAAATCCCTAATGGTCACCTGTGATATAAATGGATAATCTGACTTACTGTGCACCTGAAATATCTTACTGCTTCATAATCTTCCCAAAATCTACAGTGCTTTTCTTCTTTACATTGAGCAGATAAAATGCTTAACCATAGTGTAGCTTTATTTGGAATTTTTTTTTAAGGTCTACCCGATTGAAAAGATGAGTTTTGTAATGCTTTACACTTATACATCTGTTTAATGCTATAAAGCAGGTGGCAAGAAGTCACAAGGGAGAAGGCACTAGGGACAATCACTCTGTGCTTTACTGTCACATGTCAGACATGGGCTGGGAAAAAGGAAACATATGGAGTAATGAAAAAGTGCAGATTTAATAAATGTGTTTTGTTGTGTTCATTAATAATGAAACAAAAGGTCAGGCTTCACTTTCACTAGGACAGGACAGCTCTACGTTTACACGTACTTTGGGATTGTTCCTTTCAGAGACTCAGTGGGTAAATGTAAGCAGATCCAGCTAGCCCTCCTGAACCCAGTAGCCAGTTAAGGATTTGACAGGAAGGTGAAGGAATAAATAATATAAATTTTACATACATTTTAAACAAGACTCCAATATTCGGTACTTTAAACAGTGACTATTGAAGGAAGCCTTCCTATTAATACAGTATATCTTCAGGCAAAAAGCCAGAGGCCACCATCTAAAAGAAAAATGGTAAGCATCACAGCAGTGTTTTCTTACTTGTGTCAATCCAGTGATAATTCTGGACGTGGACATGTTATAGGAGATTGGACACGTTGTCCACTGGACAGAAACTGGGCACTTTTTCATTTAATTTCTAATTGCTGAAACTTCTGGCTTTACACTGAGACACCACAGACTAAAACCGTATTTGGTTTATGCATTTTCATGGATCATGTGCATTTACACTGAGTGAATTAGCTCCTACAGCATCATTTTAGAGAAAGTGAGCATTCATATGTTGCAAGATCGCAGCTGATAAGAAAGCCTTTTCAAATTTGGCGGAGTTGCTTGCAGAGTGCAACAGAAGCTCTTGTACCTGACCTGACGGTATCTGTGTAACTGCCATCAATTTTAGGCAAAAAAGGAAAATGAAGGTGTTTTTATCAATAGCACGCTATGAGAATTCTAAGGCCATGGTCAAGCAGCATGGACTGGAAGGGTAGAGTGAGGTGGTGGTGGGACTTCTACCTACACGACACCTTCTGAGGTTTGTGTTCCTCAGCTGAGAACACTGCTCTACTTCTGGAGGCAGATGGCCCAAGATTACACAGCCTACTCTGCAGATACCAGGTAGCTACTGAAGGAGCAGGCCCTCTTATTAACGAACCCACTTGAATCTGTCACTGCTGCTGGGTTCCCAGATAGCAACACTGGGAGGGTTTTTTTCCATCTTTTCTTGGCAGCAACTTCAATAACCCTCTTCAGCACAGAGATCTTCAGAGCTATCCACAATTCCTCTTTCCCTGTCTTACATCACGGAGGCATTTGTGGAAGAAGGGAAGGGAGTGGGAGGATGGACTCAAAAACTACAAATGATGAGCAACACTGCAGAAACGGGAATGTCGTGAATTGGAGTGGTCTTAAACATGGTGTCTTGGAGATCAGTGTTCCGGTTTCAGCTGTGGTGTGCTCTCATGTGACCTCGGGTAGATCACTAACTTGCTTTGTGTTTCATCTTCTCATCTGTACAATACTCCTTTTGTCTTTTTGCTTGGAGCAGGCTCTCCAGAGGAGGCACTGTCTTTTGCTCTGCGTTTGCGTAGTCTGATATGCTACTAAAATAACATTCATATTATTTTAAGGCCTGATCTATACACCAACTTGTACTACTCTGATTTTAATTGAGGTATGGTTTCAAATATTACTAGACTGTCAACTATTTGGGCTGTAGGTGCTAGAAGGGCATAGCAGGGGAAAGCTCCCTCCGAGTATGTCTTACTCTTAACACCATTCTCAAAGCACCCTCTGTGTGCCACTGTTGGAGAAAGCTGACTGGTCTACAGGGACTCTTGGCCTGATTCAGTACAAGAATTGGTTTCGTATGTTACTCCAATTCAGCTTAAATCCATGTAACATTACACCCCCAACTAAACAAATTAATCTTTTTATGGTGTTTACTATCATTGTGTATTATACTTGTGATCACATGATATAAATGAAACGTTATCAGTATGGCAGCTCCCCTATTGACTGCAATTACGTTGTGCTAGAACAATAAAAGGAGAAACAACTCAGGGCATCAGTGAGTTAGACACCTGCCTGCATACGGACCCCTTGTTACAGGAGTCTGTATTTTAAACGTAAATCTAGAAATACACAGCTTTTTAAAAAGTAAGTTCTCATTCATTAAAAAAAATGAACTTTTTTGTAATTTGCTGTGCTAGACAAGTACGTAGACATAGGCTTTGCCTCATAGGAAGAGCACATTTGAGAAGGGCAAGAGCATTTCGATGTAACTTCACAGCAGAAGCAGCCCAAGGTGCCACACTGGAGGCATAGTTCTCTACGTGAGCAAATCTAGAGAATGAGAGCAAGTGGGTAATTGCACTTGCTGAATTCTGGTCATTAGCAATTCATGATTATTTATGGCTGTCATTTGTACCTCACTCATAAGTATAATTGATTGGCTCCCTCTGGGTCATGCTACTGAAATGGCAGAAAGAGTCATTAAAAAGGGAGGGCCTGTAAACTTCTGTCTGTGTTTTCTGTGGACCAGGGTTATTAAGCCATGAACAAGAGATACACAAAAGATCACCTTTTTAATGCTGACAAAACATGAAAAAGTGTTTCTGCCCTGATATAAAGTCATTTAACGTGATGAAAGCATATTTAAGAAAAAAGGGCTCCAAGTAAACTTTGCTTATAGAGAAAGTACAAGAGTCTCAGAAGCCCCAGCTTTACTCTAAACCTGTTTTCATTGAAGCAACTGATAAAATTCCCCTGTGGTTTTATTTTGAGTCGTGATACATAGGAGCGGAGCCTGAGAATCCCACCAAAAGCAGGCACGTTTTAGTATGCTATATACAGTACTGGTGCTGTATTGTTAATACGTAAATGTGCTAATTACTAGCAGAATAAAAATGCCTTTATTTCAAGGGTCTTTCTCCCAAGATTTTCCATTTGGAAGTTAACAGTTTAGAGAACAAATGTATTCTGTGCTCTTAAGTAAAGAATTTTTCTTTGGTCTTAGCTGTTTTGCCATGGATGGCTCACAAGGCAGAAGGGAAGTGCACACACATGGAAAGAGTCTATTACTAAACAATATAATTCTGGTGGTTTTTTTTTTTTAAGGAGAGAGGCTGTCCATATGAGGGAAATAAAAGAAGGATTAGATGGAACTGCAAGAAGAATTAACCTAAATTTTGAACCTTCTTTCTCCAATTCCTGAGGAAAAGGGGGTTTAGAAAATAGGCTTTTTGCTGCTCTAGTTTCTATAAAAATCTTTAAAGTTCTGCTGCTTTTTCTTAATATGCAGACCTCTTAAGAACCTGCTAAAGAAGTGAATCAGACCATAAAGAGTGTTTTAAATGGAGCACAGACGTCTGTAGTCTAACAGAACTAGCATTTTTATAGTGCTCTTCCCAAGGATTTGCATGAATTTCTACAAAGAAAAGCTGCTTACTCATTCTTAAGCAAAAAAGTTTTTTCTCTGTGACATTTGTGAAGCATAGAAGAACCAACAAGCTGTACAATGCATACAAATGTTTACCATTCATGACATTAAACCCATATAAATCAGTCTAACTGGATGGATGGAAAAATAATTTCCTTTTACAGAAACCTTTCTAGTTTCTGAACACCCAAAAAAACAATGCTACACACTATTTAAGCAAAAATAAAGTACAAAATAATTATAACTACACACAGTAAACTCTTATGCGCAGGGATTTTCTGGCTTTCTCAACCTTTCAGTTAACTACTACTGCCAACGTCCAGAGTTACTTCATCTGTACTATTGCAAACGATGTTTGCACATGCTTGAATGCAAAATTCTTCACCTACATTCATTGAGTGTCCTGCCTCGTTCTCTTCTGCAAACCTCTTTCCAGCACGGCCCTGTCCTGTTGCCCTTGCATCGCCTCTCCAGGTCTGCAGGGCTCCCAGGGGCTGGTGTA
>NW_008795710.1:650798-694079 GCF_000699145.1 Aptenodytes forsteri | reverse complement strand
TCCTCTTCCCCCCCCCCCCCCCCCCCCCCCCCCCCCCTTTTGGCGCCCCCTCCCCCCCCCCCCCCCCCTCTTCTGACTGCAAGTGGGAAACTGGGAATCAGTTTGAGGAACATCTTTCGTGTGTAAATAAGCCAGGTGTGTAAATTCTGCTATCACAGGAAAAGAGAAAGAACAAGTACCGGGTTTTCCATAGGCAGCATATCAGAGGGAAAAGAAAATAAGAATTGGTGGTAACCAGGAGGAAATTTTGTCTATGTAAACAAGCAGCACATTTTGATATACCTGAAAGCTCCCAACTTATGTCTGCCATCAACAAAGTGGCAATTAGTTAGTCTTCTCTACCTACCCAGAAAAATAAAACATGTAAATAACTTACCTTGCTAAATAATTAAATGGCAGCTACTGATAAAATGACATTTATGTGATAGCACAACTGTGTACAGTCTTATCAAAATATCTTCCTCATACCTCAAACAAAAATAAGAACATGTTTTCTAGTAACAGAGTACAATTCTGTCATCTCAGTCATGGCTGCAACTCCTGTTGACTTGCTCAGGAGGTCCAGCCTTGTCCTCGCAGTGTGAAGGCTGGAGGGTTCCCAGCCTCCAGACCTCAGGAAGCTTTGGCCTGGAATTAGCATCTAAACAGTGGCAGTTGGCTCAGGAATTGCTGGAGGATACCACACCTCTCAGTAGAATAATTGTTAGAGTAGAAGCACGTATGTATGGTATAAATGTGAGAAAATCTGTCTTCACAAAAGGTATTTCACTGTGATACGTATCCAGAATTAATAGAGGAGGAAGGAGATTTCAACAGGAGGGATGCCAAACGCCTCGCACAGCTCTGACAGAGGAAGAAGCCGTTGTATATCTAACACCTTACACACTTGCAGCACCGTAAAATTATATGGAAAGCCATGTCTTAGCTAGGTAGTGCAAATTCTTCACAAGCCTAAAAAGACATGAGGGTTTTTTTCCTATTTTTCTCCCTTTTCTTCTTGTTGATTCGCCCATCACTGATTCATTCTTTCTCCTTCTCTAGTGGCCACGTGTACTGTAGCATCCTGTACTCTACTCTAGTGGCCACGTGTACTGTAGCATCCTATACTCTAATATATATGCATCCAACTTTAGATGCTGCAGGTTCATAGAATGTTGCAGCTGACAAGCTACTTAATAAGTAGTTACCAAAGCAAGAACAATTTGAAAACAGTCTCAAGAATGCCCTTGGGTCTTACCAAGGCTACACTCAGCAAGATCCTACTGCCTGTTTTTACTCTTTTACTCCAAGGTAGCACTCAAACTTTTCCAGCCTTTTTCACAGCTCTTAGAAGTTTGATCTTGAAGTATAGTCACATTGTATATCTCCTTTCACAGCTCCTAATTGTCATGAGCTGTTCTTCAGCAGTTTCACCTGATGTTTAGGGTTCAACAGTGAAGTTCATCTGTTGCTTCCTTTTTCAGCCAGATACAGCATAGATTGCCATCTTTTTTTTTTTCATTAATTCCTGTTTATTTTTCTCACCATTTACTTCTTGGAAATAGGAATTAATGAAAGCCCCAAGATTGAAATGAGAGTTTAGGGCATCCTTTCCATTTATTTGTTTGGTGGGACCCTCCGTTTGGATTTGTATCATGCCCTCCCCTGTTATACCTTGTTGAATCATCTCTTTTTCTGAATTACAAGTATACATCACGTTTTACCTTAATTGACCATGACAGCATTTTCCTTTTCCTTTCCATTATCAGAGTTTGGCCATGCCAATTGAATGCTGATGGCATTCTTGGCTTCGTAACATCTTGCTTTGCTCTTGTACTCATCTCTGTTTCGGTCAGAGCCTGAACTAAGGCATTGCAAAGGCAAAACTCCCCACTGACTTTAGTGAGCATCAAATCAAGCTCAAGCGACTATTTTATTTTCATTCCAAGTATTAAAAGAAAACTTCAGGAGACACCGACCTCCCAGACAGGATTATGCCACGTTTATCTATAGATTTCTTGCTGCCTTTACAATGTAGATTTTAGGTAGCGTGCTCTCTGCAGCCTACTTTTGTGCAAAAGAATATAACATGCAGTATATACTATAAATACTATTCTATTTCATAATCATTACATAATTTATATTTTAAAAAAAAATCAAGCATCCCTTCCTTATTTACTGTATGGTCTTAATTCAGAGTATTTATCTCTGTGTCTCACGCAGTTGCTAAGGCTACTATCTGGCTCCACCACAAATTTCATCAAGGTCCATTCAGTTCAGTTTAACTACATCCATGTCAGTCTAACTACAGCCTTCTCCATATTCAATATATTTCCAATGCAAAGAAGGTCCAAAAGCTAAGCATTTCAACATTTCAGACAAGTTAATTTATCCATCTTTTTTGCCATGAAAGATCCCATTGTCTCTGCCACATGGCATGTAAGGTTCTACAGAAATTATGCATATTTGTAGGTTTTGGCAGTCTTCTGAAGCATTCATATGCATGGAATTTTTTTTCTTCTGTGTTATTTCAGATGTAACTATTTATAAGGAAGAATTTTGCTGAGCACAATTCAGCAGTCCATAAAGTCTACTATTATAGAGCCACTTTTTTTTTTTTTTTTTTTTTTTTTTTTAAAACAAAGTGAGGTTGTACAGATATATTTATTGGCTTTTAAGCCCTGGGAATAATTGTTTGTCAATTGTGACAAATTTTCCAGATAGAAACTAAACATCTTAAACAATATCATCTATTTGCTGAAGTTTCAGAAGGACTCAATATGAGCCACAAGTACTAATTCTACACGGATACCAGAAATCAGGCCACTGAGGTCATCCCACTATGTTTTTCTTCTGCATCATTTTTGTGCTACTAAAAAAACCAATACCTGCTACTTTTTCTAGACAAAAAAGCAATTTAGCACTGTTATACACAAGCAGACTTGAGAATTACTAGTTTTCATTAGCCAAATACTGTCGCATTCCCATCCTCGTGTCCCTTCAACGGAAAATGATATTGATGTGTTGGGATGGGAAATAGTAAAAAGAAGTAAATACAAACTATTCGCTGCTCGGTATTTACCACATAATGTGGCAGTTACCGCAGGTTTTTAAGGGCCCAGGTTCAGACAGTGTAATTTCCCTGCTGTAAATCACTTTAAAGCATGTTTTTGCATCATTGCATATTTTTCCACCATTCCACATTCAGAATCTAAATGGTTAACAGTGATAGCTCTGTGCAACCCGTTAACACTTATTTTGTTAGCGCAGTTCTGAACACATCTAATAGGGCAGCAGTCCACCACATTGGCCAAGACTGCCGATCCAAACAGAAACCTGCAGAGCTAAAAGGATTCCACCCAGGTTGAGTTCAGGAATCAGTCTCTTGTAAGAAATCCACAGACTGAACCTGGAACCATTCATCACGTGAACGGCTACTGTCCGGAGAATTGTTTGCCTAATATGATGTGGGTGCTGCCATATTTCATAGAATTATTAACTTCTAAAGACAAAATCCCTGACCATATTTTAGCAGTGCATTACGAAACCCATAACAACAACGGTACCGTGAGTTATGCTTTCATTTCACTATAATCATTGCCATCTTATCAAACCCATGATATAAAATTGTATATACATCAAATACAAATCCCCTTTTAGAGTTATTTATTTACCATGCTCTGCAGAAACCTAGTATTCTGAAATGTCCCGAGTGGAGGTTGTTGAATACAAATACCCAGTGAAATGCTCAATTCTGACTTGGATCCAGCAATACAAGATGAAAGGTTCTAGCAGAGCAGCCCTGATGCCATTACTTACAGCACTTTTAATGTCCCTGCCCCCAGGTCTTCTCTAGCCCCTCTGTTGGGGCTACCCTTGTACCAAATGAAGCAGAGCAAGATGAGCACGTTCTGTGGTGCCTGCTGCCGGAGAGGGACCCCGGCAGCGGCAGCCTCACAGCCTGCAGTAGGCAAGCCTACGGAATGCTGAGTCCCAACCAAAAGCCAAATGCCAGAAAGTCACAAAGCTTTTCTCCAGAAGGTCCCCTTTGCAGGAGGAGAGGTTTTGGGTTAAAGTTTAGCTGTCTCTTCTCCCAAATTCTAAGATCTGGTCTCACGTCCTTCTGCCTTGCTATGCAGCACTTTATTCCTGCGTTACCAGCTTGTAGAAAAACATAGTCGGGATACTACTTGGAAATAATTCCTGTAGTAACAATTTATGATACAGTCCAGCTACCGCCTGTTCCCTGCATGATATCAACCTGACTTTGAAGTTATGATTATTTGTATTAAAAAAAAAATATGAAAGCACAAAAGGGATGCCAGTGCACAGATCTGCAGAAATAAAATGTCCTAAGGAACCTAAAGTAAAATGCAGGCCTGTACTAAACTGTAACCCAAGTTCATTACAGTATTGGGGAATAAACTGGAAAGCTATCCTTTGCATGGTTTTACCAGTTTTTAGCATAAAGATGTAGAAAGCAGCTCACATGAAGAGTTTCCTGCTCAAGAGTTATTCTGAGCACATTTCTGAAAACCATTAGACTCGCTGCAATTTAGATTGCTTGTTGGATTTAGTTGTACAAAAAAAAAAATTAGGATGCGCACAGTAAAATGTGCAACATTTAATTTGCAGCAAATAATAAAACTCGAACCATAATCAGCATTTCCTTTTTCCAGAGAAAACATTACACTGAACTTAATTTTACAGCTGTACAAATTGTTTTAAAGTAATCTGCTCAATTGGGCGAGTTAATGATATTTAATTTGACCAGGCCAAACTTTACATGCTATGCATTACTGTGAGCAATTGTGGTCAATACAAGTGTTTGTGTAACGTAAATGTAATGCTAACACCTTCCATTCTCAGCTGGCTTCACAAAAAACCTGGTGTCATCGCCTCTCTAAGATAAACCAAAGATGACAGCGTAATAAGTGTTATGTGCACAAGGTAATTCAGCAGGAATTTAGCCTTTTCAATCGATTCTGCACTTGAGTTAACCCTCTTTATTATCACCCAGCTTTTTGCTGCGGGCAATACGTTAAGTATGGGCTAAATTCAGTTACTGTGCTGAGTAATGTTACCTGTTCAGTTGCCCCACTTACTTTAATGGGACTAAACATGGTATAGCACAGTGTGAACTAAGTGCTATCTGATATAAGCAGAGATATCAGAATCCAGATGTATATTTTAGAGTTTTCAATCACATTCAAGAAGCTAATGTGGCAGAGTCACCACATTCATATACATTTCAGACATGTACAAAAATGATTAAATGACAAAGTAGTAGCCACCACTAATACCTGAGGCTAGACACTATTGCATTTATGTCCAAATCAAGGCAATTCATTATTTTTATGCCTTAGAAAAAATATGCTACTCTTCCATACACTTTCATGCAGAAGGCAACAGTTTCCACTGTGCAACTCATACCTCTGATTACGGATGCAGTAATGCAGTTTATCAAGCGAATAGCTGTCTGATTGGAAAGAGTACAGTGTAAAACATCATTCATAAAGAAAATACATAAACAAAGTATGCTCCTTGGTGAGAAGGACTGCTGCGATAGAGGGTCCTCACTGTCAGTGCTAGTAGCATCTTCAAATCTCGAACTGCAGTTTATCTCTACATGTCAGCCAACACTTGCCCCACCAGTCCAAAGAACGTGATAACAATTATACAATAGCATGATACTTTAGGACTGTAATTTCATTATACAGCTTTCACTAACACATTGCTCTGGGCAGCTTCTCTTTAATTGTTTCTTTTCATCTGTATTAAAATTCCAACAGTTTGCAGGTTAAAAGAGGATAAAAACTTGATGGAGTTACCAGTGGTTCCCACCATGTCTGTAACACAGTTCTTTGCATATGAGCCCACAGATCTTTTGGATTTGCAGTCGTCTCAATAAACAGGCCAAATTTCACAAGAAATCTCCATCTTGGGCTGGAAACAGCAGGAAGCGGGCACGCATTCAGTCTTTTCACCACAGTTGCCTTTTTTCAGTTCATCCCACACTGTTCATTGTGTTTAGCTCCCTTAAAATTACAATCCAGGCAGAGACACGCAGAAACATTAAAATTTCTCACAAACCAAAACTCAAAACGAGAATTATGGTTTTGCAGCTTCATAAAAATTCTGAGAAATACAACCTCATCTCTTTCACAGCCCCTGGGTAGACTTAGATACTTATGGAAGAATTCATTAGAAACCATGTGAGGAAGGAAGCTAAGCATGAGTGAAACGCAAAGCCAGAGTGGGCTGGAAGTGCTCAAGACCTCTCTCTGGATCAGGAAGGACACCTCTGCTTGCCCAAGATTTGAAACTGTAAACCTTGTACTAAAATTGAATGCCTCATCTTGGTTTGGCTGCTGTGAACAGGAGCTTCACTACTCCTTTGAGAAAGGAGGGCTCTGTGTTCAAATTCTCTCCTCAGACCCCCACCTTCCATGGCCTGGCATGTCTAGTAATGGTAGTTCTCGGTGGGGTCTCTCAGTCACGTTTAGTAAAGGTGTTCTGTTATGTATAAGTATTCACTCAACCAGGAGATAAATGGCGGTGAGATCTGGGCATGGGAAATGACCAAGCTACACAGACAAAAAGTTATTTGGAAAAAAAGCCCATGATTGTTTTTTCCTTATTATTTCCATTCACTATCCCAGTATGATATCCATGCCCATCCCTAAAATGCAGTTTTTTATTGCAGTGGACTGGGTACCACCATCGTGTTTCATCTGAAAAATTGTTAATCAGACACAAATACATAGTTTTGTAATTTCAGATCTTGTCCCAGTAGTTCTGTTCAGCAAAAAGGTTAAAAGATTAAAAAACAAACAAACAAAAACTAGAGAAATTACAGGAGAATCAATAACTTGTTCTGTTTGAACAAGGGCTGAGGGATTTCTAATCTGCAAGAAACAAATGGGATGCTGGTTTGTAGTTCAGCTCAAAGAGCGAGCCCAGTAAAATCTAACTATCAAAATAAAAAGCAGAGCACAGGATTTGTAAAGTTACTGTAGTGAATGGGGAAAATTAGATGCATAACATTGCATAAATAGTTCCTAGATACTTGCTGTATATACCTTTAGATAGAAGCTGAGTCTTTTAAATTAACAGCCAAAACCAACAAAGATGTCCTCCACTTTCTGACTGTTTCTCTCATTGCTTTGCTTGCTTTCTTCCCGCAGGTCAATGGGAAGGATTTATCTAAAGCGACACACGAGCAGGCAGTGGAAGCATTCAAAACGGCCAAGGAGCCCATTGTGGTGCAGGTCCTGAGAAGAACTCCACGCACCAAGGTCTTCACTCCTCACGACTCTCAGCTGGTAGATGTGGGCACACAGACAGATATCACTTTTGAACACATCATGGCTCTAAGCAAGATGGGCTCACCTACTCCACCCGTCTCTGTGCTAGACCCATACCTCCTACCTGAAGAGTAAGTAACAGTTTGTGAAGCCCTTGAAAATCCTTGCATTCCTTAATGTAGCGTGTTAGAAGTAGTTCACAAACTCATCTTTACTTGCTGGTGAACCTGTACTCCCAGAAGTGGCCAGGATTCATACACCATTAGCCATAACTCAAAACATTTTCATTTTTCTACACACTAGCAAGCCATTACTCACATGAGTAATGCCACTGAGTCACAACATGGCCTCATAAAGCTCATTTTTCGCTGGCATTTGATGGATAAAGTTATTGCTTCTTGTAATTCCTCTCACTGCCTCTTTGGGTTGCTTATGTTTTAACTTTGTTTTTTATGGCTGCCATAAATTGTGTAATGCTAAGAGCTGCTACATTCTGTTCCAGTGTATTAATTACTTTATTATAACCCTGCAGCAACGTTACTCAAATAAATTATTTTCTAGGACTAAAATTACTTACCAGTGCTGTCACGGATGTTTTAGAATCAAACTTTAATTATTGTTAATGGTAGTTTGATGCTTTTGTACTTACAAATAAAAATGACAATTATCTCCTGGCACACACACACCACGCCCTCACACGCTGTACAAGAGGAAAACGGCTCCCCAAGGAACCCATGCAAATTGCCTGTCATCTTGCCACGCATCTCCACAAGGGAAAAAGTAATAGAAAGGATTCTGAACGTCTCAGTTGCTGTGTATGAGAGACCGTGATCTGGTCAATCCACAGCAATACCTGGTTTTGAGATGATCCTGTACACGGTGAGAGGCAGCGCTAGTGTGCACATGTCCTGGCTGTGCAGTACAGCTCTGGAAGGGGAACCCCACAGAGAGCCTGAGCTGTGAACATCGGCACACAAACACACCCCGGCGCACCTCTCCGAACATCCCTGTCAGCGCTCCTGGGAAAGAGTTTGACTACAACAGGCACCTGATCCTGTACTGCTCCTAAGTGACTTTCACAGCATGTTAACATTCACACATTCAGCCAGGAACTGGACTTCTGTGTGCAATGTCTGCTCCTTTCACGACTCTCGGTGCTGATTGCTTGAAAGATGGTTCCATCAGCTATTACTGCACGGCCATGTATTCCCAGCCCATTGAAAATTCAAGCACAGCTGCATGTTTTAGTGGAAACGTTTGACAAAAGGCTAGCTTTGAGCTTGTTTGCGGTGAACAAGCAGCAGGGCTTAGAGCCCTGTGGAGAGGACACACTTATTCCTAGAGCACCTACACTGCGTACCCCCCAAACACAATTGCAAGAGGGATTTCAATACCTGCGACTTCCCAACTGCAAAACCAAATACACGAGGAAAACGGCAAAGATTAATTTATAATGAACCATTTAGATTGCAACATGCCTGCATAATACCAGCTCAGTCCTATCAAGTAACTTCCTATTGCCCCTTAGTCGTTAGACATAGATTCCAACCGCTAGCGTCATCAGTGGCCTTACTTTGAGCTGTAGATGTTGGTCTTAACCACATAGCCTGCCTCACGGCTATCCCTACGTACAAGGGCAGCCAGTTAGCTATTCAAGTGTGCTGTCACCCAGCATGTGCAGAGTCATTTTTTCCTAATGCTTCCTGTAACTTCTCCAAATCCCATTCAAATTAATCCAGCCTGCGTATAACAACTTGGGTATCTCAGCCAATTAGCAGATGCTGTTACGTAAATAGCCTCACACTTAACAAAGAAACATGTCTGCAGTTAACAGAGAATTAAAGGGAGTTTACTTTCATTGCAGAAATAAAATTCCAGCATAGAAAAAAGCCATCACAAGAGCATTACACTGCTTACAACTTCCAAAGTATAGACAGTGAAACTGTCGGAGAGCTCAAGTTGTAAAAACCAGCATGCCAATAGTGAATGGCCATGTGAAGAGCGGTGTGTATTTAAATAGTATTTAAATCATTATGCACAGCCTGTTGCATTCAAATCAATCAATAGAATGCTGTTGATCCAAATAGTTGGGTGGCAAATTATTTTTATAATACTTAGCAATCTGATACAATTTTGGGTCTTTAAGGCAAAGTAAAAATACCAATCAGGCAAGAATGATTTTACTTGCACGTCTGCAAATAACCAGAGCTTATAAAGTAAATAATCTAGTATTCCCTCTCATCCTGAATCCTGGCAAATATCTGCCCACTTAGCTGTCACCTAGTACCCCTTACCCTACTTTGCCGCTATTCTCTCTGTGTATTTTTTCCCCAAGTCAGCTTTACAGTTGGAGAAAAATCATTAATAAATACTAAGACTCCTTACAAGTCTCTCATTCATCATCAGCTGCCAAATGTCTTAGATTCCTCTTATAATACATGTAATTTTTGTTTAATACATTTATTGGTGTAAATGGTATAGTCCATATAATTAACCACGTGCAACTTCTTGGTTTGTTCGTCCATCAATGTTCACAATGACTTGCTATAAGCTTGGAATGGATTAATATGCTAACTAGAGTACTGAGTGCTGTCCTAAAATACACCTTTTTTTTTTCCAGCCATCCATCAGTGCATGAATACTATGACCCAAATGACTACATGGGAGGAATTCATCAGGAAATGGACCGAGATGAGTTGGAATTAGAGGTACTTAGTCTGTCTTTAGTAACTATTTCATTTACTGAAAGTTTAACATGTGCATATCATGGTCTTTATATTGTATATAAAGTGAAAAGACATTTCAAAGCAGTTACTTGTAATAACATTGCTTATTAGTTACTTTGCAGGTTGCAAACCTTACTGATACCTTTAACAGTGTATTTAACTCTGTGCCATGGACTGATGAGCCAGATCTTCAGCTAACAAATTAACATAAATAATGAAGTCATTGATTCCATTAATTAAATTCTGTATAACTATGCTGATTTAGACTATCTGAAAATCTGAAAGACTTGGCAAGTTTGCTGAGTGGCAGGACCTGTTCCATGTAGTCACAGTAAAAATGTATGAGTTTCCCTTAAATATTCCCCAGCTGAGAAACAGATGTTCTTGATCATATAATTTAGAAGTATTTTAAGTTTACAAGACAAGACCAGAATAGATATGCCACTATACTAAGCTGTTCCTCCCTTTTTCGTTCCTGAAAAGTTACATGTGTATACATATAAAATTATAGATAATAAAAGTTGAACCAGTCACAAAGGTATGCAAGTCCATTTTCCTGCCAAATCTTTAAAAATCACTTTTGGTTTCATTACTTGTATACCCCATCAGAAGTTCATCTTCAGTATTCTCATTCTTAATTTTAATAACCTGCTCCCAACCATTCCGATTACAGCACATAAATTGTGGGCCTTAGTTCTGCAAGACACTTAAGCAGTACTGACCCACTGAAGTGTTTTTAATTATTTGTAATAAATAGCAGTAAAATATCTCAATACTACTAAATACTGCCAGCGATGTCTGACCCAGCTAATCCATTCGAGATTATCAGTAGGTGAATAGTTTACTCTTAGCTTGCTTGCACTTCTGATTTCTTAGATCCTGGTCCTGCTAACGCTTATTTGTCCAAGCAGCAATGCTGACCTGTCTGTAGCTGTGTTTAAATCAGTGGTAGAATTATCAACAGCTTCAATGGGAGCAGAGTTCAGTCGTTCTATGAGCACAAAATTGTTCCCGTCTATAAAAGTGTTTGCAGGATCAAGGACTAAAACCCCATAAAAAATTTGCAAGCTGTTCTCAAATTCTGCAGATCTGGTAGTAATTCATCTCTGTATACAAACGCAAATCAAAGTCAGGATAAAATCAAAGTGCCAGTAAAACAAATGCTGTTTAGCAGACTTCAAGGCCTCGCTTTTCAAACAAGTGCCTTTTTTTTTTCTTAAATAAAAACAAATACAATATAGATTTCCGTCTTAAGGGAAAACATAGAACAAATTAGTATTTTCTGCCAGTGTCTTTTCAAAAATCTATCTTTTAGGAAATCTAATATTGTGGATAAATTATATTGCTTCCATTAGAAGGTCAACCAGTTGAGCTGAAAACAGTTTAAACACATGCACTTCAGTAGCCAGACGTTAATATGCCTTAAATCACAACATTAATAATTTTGACATTGATATAGTGCTTGATGGCAAAAGGTGATCAGCTCGGTAACACAGGGAGATGAACATTAGAAAAGTCTCTGTAGCCTAATAGTATTTCTTAAAAACCACTAAAGATTCTTGTTCAAATCGTAGAGACTATGATCAATGGTAAGGTCAAAGTGCTAACAGGGACTCAACTGGCTAGTTGCTTTTTTGTTTGCCTTTTGATAGATACGTTTTAAAAGACCACAAAGGCACTGTTTCATTGACTGCAGCGGGAATGTCTGAAGTAAGAAAGCCATCAAGTCAGCCTTCTGGGCTTCTATGTCCATAAAATGTGCTTTGAATTTAAATCTCAAGCTCCTCATCTAAACTTTTATGGTCTATAACTGACTGGTTAGTGATTTGTAACAAGTAAACAAGACAAAAAACAGTGAAATACCCAAGTTCACAACAAGCTTCTAATGTAAATATCCATAGGAAGGAATTTATGCTGGCAGTATTGCCAAGACGCCAAAATTGTGTTCTCAGTTTTATCTCTCAACATTTATCTTAAAATTGATGACTCAGAGGTAACTGCCATATATTCCCTACTACAAAAATAAATAAATACCATTTCTTTTCTTTTGAAGTTTACATGCCACAAGGAAAGAGGGACTAAATCCTGAACTACTATATTATTATAAATTAAAAGGAAATACATTCTTCACAGAGGCCCAGCCAGAAGTCATTTCAGGTTCATAAAGGAAGAATAATGTCACTCCAGGATTCCCCAGCAGCGTTATGCATTAATATGTTGATTCAAACAAGTCTGTCCAACTGTCAGACACGCAGCCCAAGTGAGGGCTTTTTCAGTGTGTTAATTTTCTCAGATTACAAAGAAGAACATTCTACATGAAGAGGGCTTGTTCTCTCATATCTGACTTTCTGTCTTTACCCTTTTCTATATGCAACTTGTACGTAGGTCTCATTTTATTTCTGAGTAGAGAACAGAACTGAACTCAGCTGAATGGCTAGTTGAGACTAAGTATAGCTTGGAGATTAAAAATTACACGAAATGTTAGCTAACTGCTAAGAAATCTCCTTCTGATACTCTCAACTCAATCTTGGACAGAAGCGAATTCTTCACTTCAAAAGACCGAAGAAGGACAACAGATTCATTCACATAGCTTTTTGCCATCCCAGCACACAGCTCGCAGAGTGTTCACGACACAAAACCACAACATCTGATCAGCAAATAATGAACACACTGAGCACCCAAATCCATGCTTCAAAATTTGAAATTAATACTTCAGTGCTTTTAGGAAACCATAAATAAAAGCTGAGTACCAGGGTTTCGAGCTCTCCCCTTTATTCTACTTTCCTACTTTGGTTGAGAGTTTTCTTCCATTTCTCCAATAACCTATTTGCAAGGGAGGGGAGGAGGCGAGAAGTAACTATTGGAACATGAGAATCAGTAGGCTTCATCGCAGGCGCTCTGCAATTTTTATTCCATCCTGGTTGTAAAGCATTTGAAAGCATCTTTTATGTGAATATATTTCTTCTCAGTGGAAAACTCCTGCTCTGCAGGGAGTTGCGCTGATCAGGAGCTTCTCAAGGCATTAGTATGTCTCTGAATACAAAAGACTTCAGCCCTAGCAGTCCTGCTCCAGCAGTGATTGAAAATGTAAAGGTTTAAAAAGCAGTACCTTCCCTTCAGCCTCACAACTGTACTTTCTAAAGACAAGTATTTGTATATTCTTTGTTTGGAACAAATCCAAATGTGGTAAAACATTTCAACTTGCTGACAAGCTAATACTGAAAGGTTGTCCGCCCTTAGCTCTCTGGAGGACTTCAACCTGGCCTTAACACCTCTTACTGCATGAGAAAGGTATTAATCGTGGACCACTGGCCATCTGCTTGGCAAAGAGCCTGGGCATCCTTCAAGTTACCCTAAACCCCTTTTCATCAGGGTGAGAAGCACTTTTCTTCAGCCTTCCCCGGCACCACTGATGACTTAAGCTAGTCCAGTCTCTGTGGTCCATCAAAGAATTACCACCGTAGAGCTGGGCTGGCACAGAAACCTCCAGGTAGATTTTTACTTGTTCTCTAGGGCAAAGAATCTTGGAAAGAAAACCTGTCTTATAAAATTTTCTTCTCTGAAAAGGGGTGGGGTTTTTGCTTTTTACCTATGTTGAAAGCCACATTTATGTGAAAAGACAAATGTAAAGATCACCTTCTTTAGCTTCAAGACAGCAAGAACAAGATTTTTTTTTTTCCTCCTGCTGTACCAGGGTCAGTTGCCAAAAGGTAGTGAGGCAGCCTCACACAGTATAAAAGGAAATAGTTCTTTATATTTATTTCCCTGACATTCTTTTCTGGGTGAAAGCTATTAACGGAATAGCAAAATACTGGGCCCTGCTGGTCAGTTATGTCAGAAGTCAGTACAGAAAAAAAAAACCCACCGCTTTTTACAGAGAGGCACAAAAGGACAGAGTACTTATCATGCAAGCTTTGGGTAATGCTTTCTGAACATCTGAATTTTTTTTACCCATCGTTGTCCTCTCATTTCAGATTTCTACTGCTCATTTCTGTCTTGTTAGAGAAAGGACTTTGATTTTTATAAATTTGCAGGCAGGTCATAATTTTAAATCAGCAGTGCAATAATTCAATAATCTGTTGAAAATGAAGGATCTTTTGAGCTTATAGAGGTTAATTTACTATTATCACTTACTCCTAATTCATTATTATGAGCAGTGGCAGGTGTAATGTCATAGTGCATGTTCATTTCTTCATATCTTGCTACAAATGCCATATGGATTTTGGTAACTAGCTCTTTGAGCCCTCCTTGGCTCTACGTTTGATACGGAGCCAATAATCTTTCAGACGGTTCTCTTGTGCAGACTCTGTTTTGAAATAGCATACAAAAACTTCCCTTGAACATCTCTCGAAATGTCACTTTTACTTGATCTAAAGAAGCAGATTTTAGTTATCTGTGTGTGTAAAAGTTGTATCTTAGATGAAATTTTTACATCATATTAACACAGCCTCGACATTACCACACTCTGTGCATACCACCATTGTCTGCTAACTAATTTCTGCAGATCTAGGCCAGGTGTTGAATACTTCAATGTCTCCCTTCTGCAGCGTAGGTGGCTGATACATTTCATATGATTTTATACAGAGTTCATGACAAGAGTATCCAAGCCCCAGTTGAGCACTAAATATTCTTTCATCTCAAGACCACGCAGTACACCAGACTAATCTGAAAGAGCACGCGTCTAGCAGGGTCTCTGGAAGCAGTCCAGCTGCTGCTGTGCACGCAGCGGCTGCCATCTGCAGCGGGAGCGCAGAACACTGCGGGCTCGCAGGATCGGGCCCCTAGGCTCTCCAGAAGTGCAATGCTGAAGGCAGAGGAGTAAGAAACGGCAAGTCCGGTGGCATTGCAAGCACGTGAACTTACACCTTCAAAGTTCTCTAGGTACATATGAATTCCTAGAGTTTAATTAATTCCTGGTACAATTACACAAGCTACCATAATTACCTGTACTTGGAGGTACCAATTTTCTGTTCTTTTTTTTCCTTTACATGCATCTGTGCATTACACAGACTCTACTCTGAGCATGGGAAATAATCTTTGCTTTGAAGACTCTGGAGTTAGTTCTTCAACTCCAGCTGGAATTGCACACTTTTCTCTCTCAAATATTTCAAACCTTTATGATTATATTAAAACTTTATTGATGCAAAGACCCACAAGAAAGCAGCTGTTCCTATCTTTAAGTACACAAAATTATCATATTTGGGTAGCATCAAACCCACTTACTCTTTTCCTATGAAGGACTAGAGGGATTGTACCCAAGGGTAAGTCTGTCAACTAATTACTCATAAAAATTCAGATTCTAAACACCTGCTCTAAGAACTTTTTTTTGCTTTAGCCTTTTGGTGCTTTATTTGAGAGCGTGTTTTTAAACAATGTATATCTGTTTTCCTTTTAAAATATATAATGTTTAATTTAAAAGATGATTTATTACCTTCTAGTATATCACAGGTGATTTCTTGGATGGTGCGTTTTAAACCTAAACCCATCCTTATTTTTTAATTATAATAATACACTTCATAGTTATATTACGTTGGAAAAACACCTATTGCTATTCAAAACATGCAGCAGGTAAGAATGAAACTAATAGCTTGCTCCCTCCTCTCCTTCCACTCCAAAAGGTGCTGGCAAGTGTTTATTGTTACATAGGACCTATTTAAATAATGGCCAAAATCACCATGCTTTTTTGTTTGTTTGTTTTGTGGGGATTTTTTTTAGCATTATATATATTTTTCATTTACCAGTATGACAAACAGTATGATAAGCTACAGCAGTAGTTTCTTGCCACTATTTCATTGCCACATTGTCAAATGAGTAAACTATATAAAAACTTTCCTCAAGACATGAAATCTTTTTGTTAAAGTATGCAGGAAATACAGGAATCATTCTAGGCCTGAATTAGGCCCAATGCACAAATTCCCACCTCATCCCCGGTTCACACCATGATTAAATGCAGAATAAACGCATTGCAGCGGCATCCCCAAGGATCAAATGAGAACAGAATCGAATCCACTTTGTCTCGTCTTTTCTTCTGAAGAATTTCCATCTCCTCTCTAGAAAGCCCCAAAAGCTTTAGAAATCTGAAAAAAACCCGCCACTATTAAAGCATTGTGTTCAAAACTTTTACGTAACAAAAGAGGGAGAAAAAGAGCAGCAGTTCACCATGGATACTATTGATTGAAACCATTTAAAAATACCATCTGAAATGTCACTGACATTTACAGCTACTTTTCTTTTAAAAAAAAAAATTACACATGTTTACAAGTAAATAACATGAGATTGCTGATCTTGGCAGCTGTCATCTAGACATGCCAATAAATTATTCATATCAGCTTGTTTTATTGTCTTGCCCCTTACAAATGGCACAGCGCAGGTCAAAACAGAGAGACGTTCAGAAATAACGAGTCGTGTTATCAGGACTTTTCCACTGGAACAGATGTGTCCAAGCACAAGCGCGCGGTTCGGGGTCTGCCCTTGGGCTGGGACAGCCCTTGGATCCCGCATGGGCCGTGCCGTCTTTCTCTGCCTGGTCCCACTCTTTCCCTTCGCAGCAGTGGGGCTCGAGCCCCATAGCCGCCTCCTCCATCCTGCCTGGCGTTAGCTGCAGCGAAGTGGGACCTTTCAAAGCCTCGCTCACCTCCAAGCACTCTTCTAAGGGAAGTAAAAAACACAACTACGGTTGCTATTACACCTCTGACCTATGAAGAAAGATCCTTCCTCCCTACGGCAGCATCCTCAGGACCAACACAGTGGTCGCAATAAGCTGGTTAAGCGTGTTAGGCTCCCCAGGGTCCTTAAGGCTCCCGGGACGTCCCTCAGAATCAAGGTGGCAGAGCTGAAAGATGCTACATGGATGGTCCCACTGACTGCGCAGCAGCCAGGAGCATCCCACAGCTTGTGGGTAGCCCCGTGGATTTTACAACCCTTTATACCAACCAGTGTCACAGAGCAGCAACAAACGTAGGAAAAAAAATAACCCACATGAAATCCTCGTGGCAAAAAAGCATAGAGGAAGAACATACATTTTTAAGATGGCTTAAATGTCTCCAAGACTAATAAGACCACCAAAGAGCCCTAGAATGATAAACCATGACCTGCTGAAACCAAACCCTTACAAGATATTGAAGTGCTTATTATATTTCTATTACCAATACCGAATGCTTTGCTGACAATATATTGATCTTCAGTCACGCTTTCGGGAAATTTATTACATCATTTCATGAAAATTACACAAGTTAAGGTAATAGAGTATTATATTTTTCTCTAAAAAGCCAGAAAATTTCCCTGCTTATAAGGAAATATATATCAGCTGTGGCAAATATTGAAATCATACTTCATAAGTATTTTAGCACTTGAAGTCTTACCACTAGATGAAATATAGGCAATTTTTCTTCTTTAAGATCAATAAAAGGTCCGTTTTCAAAATTACTTCATATTGATTGAAGGGTCAAAAATGCCCCAGGTATTGATTGTCTGCGTATAATCACGTTTTGCTCAGTAAGTTAACCTCGTCTACAAGTGAAATGAAAAGAGATCCACTATATCACTTAAGCAAAATATTTTCATTGTATTTGAAAAATTGCTTCTATCAGTCACCAGTGTCTCACTGAATGTATTTTCTTTTCCTTTTTCTTTTTTTTTTTTTTAAACCTCAGGAAGTAGATTTACATAGAGGGAACAGCCCGGCAAAGCTTGGTCTTACTGTATGTTACAGAACGGATGATGAAGATGACATGGGTATTTATGTGAGTGAGGTAAGATTGAGCTGATAAGGTACAATTTGTCTTTTAAACTGCAGTGTTGGGCACTGAAGACATTTGTCTTCTGTTTGTACCATGTTGGAAAAACAGCCAGAATGCAGTAATTGGAAGAAATCTAATTATTTTTCCTTTTCTCCAAACTGAGTGAAATCCTGCATCCATTGAAGTCAAACTTTGTTATATTAACATTTAACGTTCATTTTTCCCCTAACACTGTCTCAGCATTCAATTTCAGATTTTCAAAGTATTTTTAACATATTCCCGCTTTAATTTTTGTTCTCAATTATTCCAGAAACAATGTAAATGAAAAAAAAAAAAGCCACCCACACACATTTTTATTTGCAAAGATTTGGGGCCCGTTTGTCTCTCTTTGCCTCCTTTCATGAAATAAGTAGCATTTTATACATAGTCTTTTTATCATGCAGATCAATTTCAAATTAGGAGCAGCAGTTTGGGGAAAGAAACTCATAACTAAACCTAAAATCTTCCATTAAAATGCATCACTTTAGACATAATCCTTCCCGTTCTGTATGCAAAAACTGGTTCTACTCAGAACTGAGTTGTAAAGCAAAATGTTAAATTATGGAGGTAACTTGATATCATGCAAATATGATAAGCCTACATGCTCTGAAGACACATCTCAGGAAGAAATGTTTTGGTGTTGACTTGGTCATTTTAATTTGCATTTCTCTTTGTCTGACATAAGCAAGGAAAAGTCCTGTAATCACTAAGCGAGACGTAACCACCACAGATATAGCAGCAATGACAGACACACTGGCTTACAGTATCAATCATATTACCAATACTGGGTTTACAACAGGAAGTAAATACTGAGGTCTCAAACCTCCAAAGCACTCACAGTTCTCTTACTTTGTAGATTGATCCCAACAGTATTGCTGCAAAAGACGGTCGACTCCGAGAAGGGGATCGCATTATTCAGGTACGTGTTTAAATGGTTGAAAGACTGCTAACAAACTAATCTGCTACAATGCCTTTATTTCAGTATAATTTTTTACAAATCATTCCCTTCAGACTGGTATTCATATGCTTCCTTTTAATTTTCTGAGGATATTTCCCTTTCCTCTGCCATATTCTCAGTCAGATTTTGATAGTCCTGGCCAGGTAAAGCCCTGTATTGGCCCTACTCTGCAGGCTAAGCGTTTTGTCAGCAGATGTCATCTGTTCCCTGCACATGTTCTGATACACTCCCACTTTTAAGTCTTCCTCCTACCACAGAAACCCTCTATTTTGGCCCGAGTAATTATTCCTCTTTGCAGAATCTCTCCGGGCAGCCCTATTTATTCACAGGGATGTTAGTTCAGCAGGCTGAACACCCACTGCTCTGTGCCCGAATGAGTTGTCTTCCGAGTGCAACAATCCTACACCATAGGGGCTTTGTCAGAAGTGGTCTGTCTTCTGCACAGACACTAACACGAGTAGAGGTCCACATCCCATTCAGTCTCCGGGAGCAGCATCCACAGCCTCACCTGTCCCACACAAGGATGTTCCTGTTCCTTTCCACCCACCAGACCTGATGTTACGATTCTGCTCCTGTCCAACTCTCCTCCTCCAGTTTCTGTCCTCATAACAAGGCTCTGCACATCACAGAGAAGTATGGAACAGCTTCACGTGTCCAGACCAACACACTTGCCCAACACTTACCTGAACAACATGGTCGGAGATGTGAATGGAGACTGTGCCTGGCCTGTGCTGCGCTGGGATCTATCCAGCCATTGCAATTCTGTAGAGCTCATCTCAGCAGCATTTAAGTATCCCTATGAAAGGATTTCATTCTGTTGCTCTTTTCTTTAAAGATCAATGGCATAGAGGTACAGAACCGAGAAGAAGCTGTGGCACTTCTCACCAGCGAAGAGAGCAAGAATATCTCCTTACTTGTTGCAAGACCAGAAATTCAGGTACTGTAGCAGCAACAAAACCCCCCTCTCGAGTCTTAATTAAGAGAGTTACTGTTTTGTAGAAAGCCGTTAGCATCTTTTGAAGAATTTTAAGCCTACCTAAATCCACCAAATCCACCTAAAACCATATATACTTATACAGTTTGACTGGACATATATACAGTCTAAAATAATCGAATTCAGCAGTCACAGTACTTATAGCTATATTTTATATTAAAGTTCAATTTATAAGACGTTCAGGGATTTATATGCTGCAATGTTATTACAAACATCAGTGCAAGGTATTATGGATGGTTTCAAGCCATAGCTTTAAAGAACATACTGAACTCTAATTCCTACAGCTATTGATTATTCATTCATTAAAACACCTGTTATTTGGCCCTTTATACACCATCTCTTAATGTAGTTAAATACTGTCAAGAAGCATCCTCAGCTGTACTAAAAGGTTGAACCAGATCCCTTTGTAGAGCAGGGATTAGCACAACAAAGATGTTGAACAAACAGCCATGAGTACTATTGTTTGATCTGTCTCTGCTCCTCGAGAGCAACCCTTGCCAACGCACCTGCAGACACAGGGTCAGGCTCACAGCTATCCTGTTAGCCTAGATGTTTCTGATCTTTCCCTTGGGGGTAAGCGAGGCTGGGAGTAAAAAAGTCTTACAGACCCCTAGCAAGCATTTTTCCCTCTGGCCCTTGGTGCTGCCTCGCAAGTGATGTGTTCAAGTGTTGGGCTCTGGAGTGTTTTTATACATCCTAATCAAGTCGTGCACAAACCAAAACAGCGCCAACTCTTACTAGTATTTCCATGGATGAAAAGGCTGGTTTTGTTTCATATATAAAGGGCTGTTGGAAATAAAACCATGCTGCTGGAGATGGAGGTAGGACAGTCAATACCTGCACTTAGGACACGGAGATGCGTGCTCCTTCCCAGGACACAGCGGCACTGTCACAGGAAGGAATCTCCTAAGATTTCCCAATCACTTTCCACAAAGAAGGCACATAATTTATGTCAGTCTTCATTCTTTTGACAACATTTGGTTTGATTTTCCCTCCCTTTTCACATAGCTGGATGAAGGATGGATGGATGATGACAGAAATGATTTTCTGGATGACTTGCACATGGACATGTTAGAGGAACAGCACCACCAGGCAATGCAATTTACTGCCAGCATGCTTCAGCAGGTACTGCCATTCTGTTGTGCAACGGTGTCAAAGCTTCACATTGCACTCAATATTCCAATACTGAGCTTGACTGAATACACTTAGTGTCTTGAATGACGATCAAGGCAAAAGGACTTTCTGTAAAATCAAGATATTACATGACTATCCACAAACTTCATCTGGGGGACCAAAATGTTTCCAAATGTTACCTTTTTTATTTTGCCCCTTACAAGAACACGATCACAGAAAATGAAATAGAAATCCACCATTCTGGCTGTGGTCACTGAGGGAAGTACAAGCTAGGTGTATAATAGATACAGCAGACAGAGACCTAACTTACAAAATTTCCTATTTGATATGCATGCACATACTGAAAACAGCCTGCCTCCTGAACCCTTAAAATCTGAATGGAGAACTCGGGCAAATGACTGAAATAAGGTCGATATATGAAAGAAAGGCAAAGAAAAAGTTTTTACATAGCAAAGTTTATGCAGGGCCACAGATTTGGGCCTGTATTCCCTGTCGTTCTGCCATGATTAATGCAACCATACAAGTTCATGAATAGATTTTCAGTTTTTGTCTAGCGGGTTTTTTTCCCCTAAGTTTTCTATAACTCTACATCCTCTGTGGGAGCCACATTTTCTGAAGGGACGTATTCTCACTTTGGCACCGCAGTAGAACCAGATACTTTTGTGCACCCTAGGTGGGAGAAGAAACAATTTGAAAATGTGACTTCTACCATTGTTGCTATATAACTGAAAAGCAGACCTCAAGTTGTGAAAAGGTCATCCACAGCATGCTGGGTTTTCAGTCACCATTTCTATGAGTTCTTGTTAATATTCTTTCCATGCAAGTAAGAGACAAAGATGCAGAAATTGTAACAGGTGACAGATTAAGAAAACTATGAAAAGATAAACACCCTGAAATATTTTATATGTCCTTGCAATAACTTCTCTTTCTGTCTTTTCATTTTTGCTGTTAGAAGAAGCATGAGGAAGATGGAGGTACCACAGATACAGCCACTATTTTATCTAACCAGCACGAGAAGGACAGTGGTGTGGGGCGCACAGACGACAGCACTCGCAACGATGAGAGCTCCGAGCAGGAAAACAACGCGGATGATCACACCACCTCCTCCAACACTTTAGGGAGCCAGAAGAAGCTGACATACAGTCATGACACTCTAGGAAGTGGCGATATGCAGTTCAGCAATGAATCATTTATCTCGGCCGACTGCACAGACGTCGACTTCCTTGGCATCCCTGTAGACGAATGCGAACGATTCCGGGAACTGCTGGAACTGAAGTGCCAGGTGAAGTCTGCCAGCCCTTACAGTCTGTATTATCATAACAGCATGCTGGATATGAGCAAAAGCGACCAAGAAAGTGTTGACAGAGAGCTGGAGATGCTGAATGAGGAGCTGCGCAATATTGAGCTAGAGTGCTTGAATATTGTGAGAGCCCATAAAATGCAGCAGCTGAAAGATCAGTACCGGGAGCCCTGGATGCTACATAACAGCGGGTTCCGCAACTATAACACAAGCATCGATGTTCGCAGGCACGAGCTCTCAGACATTACGGAGCTCCCTGAGAAGTCTGACAAGGATAGCTCGAGTGCATATAACACAGGCGAAAGCTGCCGAAGCACACCACTCACACTGGAGATTTCCCCTGACAATTCGCTGCGCAGAACTGCAGAAGGCATTAACTGTCAAGGTAATGAGGGGGCAGTGGCATATAATGTCTCCCAAAAGAATTTATTTGCTAGCTCAGAAAGTCATGAATCCAGCACTGATAAATGCCATGCCTCTGCTAAAGATCCTGACCTTGGCAAGCAGCTGGAAAGCAAGGAGAGAAAAGCCAGTGATGGAAGCAAAAGCCCTACTCATGGTCAAAAGCCTTCTGGCTCCTACGTCTCCCCGTACCATCACTCTCCATATAAGCATGCTCATATTCCTGCCCACGCACAGCACTATCAGAGCTACATGCAGCTGATCCAACAGAAGTCAGCGGTGGAGTATGCACAGAGCCAAATGAGTCTGGTGAGTATGTGCAAAGACTTTAATTCAAGCCAGAGTGAACCGAGAATGGAGTGGAAAGTCAAGGTCAGAAGCGATGGGACCCGCTACATTACAAAGAGGCCGGTCAGGGACAGGCTGCTGAGAGAACGTGCCATAAAGATTAAGGAGGAGCGCAGTGGTATGACTACCGATGATGATGCCATAAGTGAAATGAAGATGGGCCGTTACTGGAGCAAGGAAGAGCGGAAGCAGCATTTAGTGAAAGCGAAGGAGCAGAGGAGGAGGCGTGAGTTTATGATGCAGAGCAGGTTAGATTGCTTAAAGGAACAGCAAGGTGCAGAAGAAAAGAAAGAGATGAATATCATTGAACTGAGCCACAAAAAAATGATGAAGAAGAGAAATAAAAAAATATTTGACAATTGGATGACAATCCAAGAACTGCTAACCCATGGAACAAAGTCACCAGACGGCACACGGGTGTACAATTCCTTCCTGTCAGTGACTACTGTATAATCACCATTGCTAAATTATGTACATAAAACACTACCATTGGGGTAGAAATCAATGCCTCGTTCAATGTGGCAAGATTTTTGTATATAAGATACAGTCATCGAGTTTATAGTTCAAATACTGAACTCTACAACTGTGGGTGCCAGGATCTCCATTATGAAGTGGGGAAGAAGCTTGCCCATCTCCTTCAAAGGCAATATTAGCAGTGCTTTTTGGAATACTGATTGTACTTTTTTTACTTGTTACCTTTTACATGAAGTGTTTAAGTATCAGAAATGTATTAACCATACTTACACAGGTAATTTGCTTAAACTATATTCATATTAAAAGGTACCCATGCTTTTCTTTACCTAAAAAAAAAAAAGCAAAAAACCCACAAGAGCAACTGCACATGTATTTTTTGTGAAACCATATTTTGTGATATTATTTTGCTGTTGTTCACTTCTACACAGAGTGCTGTTTATCAATATTTAGCTCAAGGTTTAAACTCAGAATTAGAGTCATTCTCTTGTAATATTTAACATTTATCAAACAGCAGTTTTAGAGTTATGCTCAACATTTAAATATTTTTCTTTTTAGGGTTTCTGAAGACAGTATATAGGTTTCATCTGAAAAGCCTGAAGCAAAGTACAGTATACTGCAGCTTTAAAGGATTTTAAAGCATGTTTGCAAATGTTGCAACCTGTTGAAAAAAATGTGCATGTACAGCTAATTTGTTTATATAA
Organism: Aptenodytes forsteri; assembly: GCF_000699145.1. Taxonomy (NCBI): domain Eukaryota; kingdom Metazoa; phylum Chordata; class Aves; order Sphenisciformes; family Spheniscidae; genus Aptenodytes; species Aptenodytes forsteri. The sequence goes on along the minus strand of NW_008795710.1, from coordinate 669,978 downwards.
GACAGTTTGTGGAATTTGAAAAGGCCATGGTAGTAACTGTTTGCTTTATAGATTTGAATGTATTGAATTATAAAAGCAGTTTCATGAAATCATCATTAGCTACAAACGTTAACAAGTACAATGAAGTAAAATAAATTATTGTTTTATATTTCAAACTATTTTAAATTCTTTTGACTCCCTTCTGGTTTCACCACATAGAGTATTCTCCCCTCGAGTGTAGCTCCTGTGCTGCAGAACGGCCTGGACAGCCTACCGGAGTCACACCTAACAGAATAACCTGCGTCCTGACTTTGGGGGGAATTTGGATTGAGGTTTTCTTGAGGGACGGAGAGATGGAGGGAAGAGGCAAGAGGGAAGTACAAGGAGTATCAAGAGTAGAATCAAGCAATGCGTTATCTTCAACTCACAAGGCATTTAAGATGACCTGTAAGTGACAAAGAAATAGGACTTCTACTCTCCTGTTTTGCTTTGTTTTGTGGTTTCTTAGTAGTATATAAAACCCACCTGCAAACTTCAGCGTGGGTTTGCATTAAAAAAAGACAATACATGGATTAAAGCATATATAAAGCAAATAAATTTATAAATTAAAAGAAATGGTGAAAAAGACAAAAACTAAATGTCAATGAGGTATCACACTCTTTTTCTTGTTTTCTATTTCTAATTAAAAATTCAGCTATAAATTGGAATATTCCGCTGGATTAAGTAACAGACTCATTATGAATACCTCCCTGATTCTCCGTCCCCTCTCCCTCTTCCCTTGCCCCCACAGAAAACTTGCTCCCAAACCCTTCTAAGTTTTTGTTCTGGACTCTTCTGTCATAACTATACAGAGCAAACATTATAGTCTTAATGATGGAAGTGAAAAGCTGGAAGGGGAGAGATTAATAGCTTCTCGGTGCCTCTTGTCTGTTATCAAGAAGCAAACAACAGATTTGTTTGGGGGTTTTTCCACTCCCTTTGTGGACTAGCACTGAATTAGCATTGAATGCATGTCTACCATATTCCACAGTAAACTCTTTTACATACCCGAAAACGCGTCTTCAGCCCATGTAAATTGTCGCTGCCCCTTGAAATCTGGCACTCATGTCAATAAGCCTCTGTAAATTTATCTTCAAACGGTATTTTCCTTTGGGATAAAGCACTAGTCCTACTGGAGCCTATGAAAGATCTTCTATTGACTTTGTTAGAGCCAGGATTTCAGCTGACATACTACCAGCCATGATCATCACGAGTGGTACAGTAGGAAAAAATACATGATTTTTTGTACAACTGTACAACAATACATGTTGTACAAATACAACACACTGCCTTCAACATAAGACTCTTGCTATCTCTGTCTCGAATCTGCTTTACTCCGAGTTCATGTTCTGTTCATCCCAGTTGCAGGTGGGATGCAAAACACTGCCTCTCCTAAAGTTCAGCAATTCAGATGCACAGGCAGAGCTATGATTATTGTGGAATCACAATCCTTAAACCAGGCATGAAAAGACAGTTAAGCCATCTTTAGTCTACCTGGAAATACCAGAGTAAGATTTGAAATGCTCTAACGAGGAAGAAATATCATCAAGGTGTTCCTCAAAAATAGGCTCCTTTGGAATAACGTCACAGGTAGTGGTTCCTTTAGGCATCAGTTATATAAATGCTGAGGATTGTATGCATGTGTGTAACAGCAGAAACGTATTTGGGAATTCAAGTGTGATGTGTAGAAATTACACCAAAGCATCAACAGTATAAAGTTTACATTCTTTAAGATGTTGAAATAAAGTTATTGGCCAAGAATTATTCTCACACCTTTTGAGTTTTTCCTCAGTAAACGTTTGTTGTTATTTTGCTCAGTTAAAAATCACCTCTCTCCTTTAGTATTATGATTTATTAACTAGCATCAGTTCACAGAATCCATCAGTTATCCTGGAAATCCGGGCAAAAGCTTTGCAAACTGCAGATTTTCCTTTTCCTTTCTCAGTTATCTTACCACGCACCCTTTTTCATTGCCTTATCGAAGTACTTAATGTGGTGTTGAAAAGGGGGATTTTGGGTCTTGTTATTGCTTGCAAGGAAACACTGGAAATTACCATAATGTTAGTCCAAACCTGACCTCATTACAGTGAAATGAATCAGACTAGAAAGCAGCCTTTGATGCCTAAGAGGAAATATTTCATCCAACAGCTTTTCTAAAAATCACATTATAGTACATACCCCAGTGCTTAAAAGATAACAACTGAAATTGTTGTTCTGGTTGCCTACAGAACATCTCATGCAAGAAATCTCCATGCAACAGTGGAGACTGCGTCTCCTGTCTTACTACAGGCTTTACCTGAAACCCAACGCTCTCCACCAACTGCTGCACATCCCTGCAGAGCAGCAGAGCCATCCTCACAGCCCGGGCACGGGGTCCTGTCCCACAGCAAGATGCTGACTCAATGTGGTGGGTTGACCCTGGCTGGACACTCAACTTCAACCCCAGTTACTCAGACTCCTGCAGGGATCAGCACTGGGAGAGATGTGCTCCTTCCGTTGGGGAGGCTCACTCCAAGTGTGTTTTTGAAGTTCATTTAAACCTGGAAGGAGCTAAAGGGAACGTCACTCACCTGAAAGTATAAATCTTCGTTTCCATCCTCCTCCTTTTCCCTTCCTCCTCAGCCACTTTACCGAGTGTAAATCTCAAGCTTGGGTGATAACTGAGCCCAGAATAGTACATACGCAGGGAGAGATCCTAAACACACAAAGGGGGAACAGGCAATTGCCAGGCAGCCCGAGAGGTTTTACCAGAGCCTCTCACAGAGCCCGTGTGTGCAGCTCCCCGGAGGCTCTCACGCAGCCGTTACTCATTCCGACTGCCCCACACCCTGTCTCCGCTTTTGCCGTGGTAGCAGTACGACACGGTTACAGACCAACACCTCAGTCCCCGTCCTGTGCCAACGCATGGCCCTGTGGCGAACCAGAGATGTAAACGGGACGCCCTGGATACAGGTTGGTGCAGAATTTGGCCTGATTCTTTGCAATAAAAATAGGCTCTGTGTCAAACTGGGGTCAGTTTCCCTGAACTGCTGAACTTCTCCCAGATGCAAGATCTATAAAAATGTAAAATACTTACTTGCGAATAGGGTTTAAATCAGCGTGGAATCACCCAGTTCAGATGTGCACTGAAATGGGAAAGCCCTGAACCAAACCTAACAGCATTTTTTTTGTAAATTAAAAGAAGAGAACTTGCACATTAGGGATGGCAAATAAAATGAGGTAAGACTACATATTGCCTAGGGACTACTGGTTGGAGAACTAATTAGGATTATAAACCGAAAGTATGTAAATTAACCAAATATAATTATCTGCTAGTGGCCTTTGGAAATAGGTTACAGGATACTTGTTAGCAAAATTGCTCAAATGCCTGGAAGCCATACAAAGCAAGCCATAAGCAATTTAAACTCCTCTTTTTGTTTTATTTTCAATTGTTTTTAAAGCAGTTGTTGTATTAAGAATTTATTGGAACATAAACTAATTAGAGAGAAAATTCAAAAAACAAAAGAAAGACAGAAACTGTCACAGCAGATGCTGTACCTCCATCCCGAGGCCCCTGGTTTTATTAAATGTAAACTTTTTAATGTGACAAAAGAGCAAAGATTCTGCTTGGGGTTTCATCCCAGCAGCTTCATTTCTCCAACAGAACAGCTTCTGTGAACTTCCAGCCAGAGTTAGTCTGGAAGGGTGGTGGCTTGCTTACACAAGTAGAGCTTCTCAGCTACACAGGGTTTATGAAGATATGTTCACCGTTCAAGTGCAAACATGCAGAATTAATGCCCCTTTTCTCTAAGTGTCTGTCATGACACAAAGTAGTACTAGATTCAGGGGCTGCTGTGGGGAAAGCTGCCCGCTCCCAGTTCATGTCATCGGAAACACAAGATTGGCCACTGGAGAGACTGATGGCAGTCGAGACAGTGGTATATATATCACATGAAAAAAATAAAGGGGGGTCACATATAAAGGCTAGGTGGGCTGATTTCATGCTCAAGCATGAGGGCTTTAGTACACAGGCCTGACACAAAGCCCACTTATGTGATCTGAAAGACTCCAAGCAATCTCAGATTTGAAAACAGAATATTAACTTACATAGTTAATTATCCTAAACTGTACTAGTGAAGGATATGAAGAGAAGGACCATCACAGCTTTGCATATCGGAGCAGAACTTGTTTTTCTGCTGCTAACCATACCTCCCACATGCCTTCTAATGGCCACTGCTTTAAAAAAAAAAATATTAATCATCCTGCAGCCCTGCTAACATACTGCCACCCTAAGCTGTATCCCTCCAGAAGCTCCAGGAGATCTGTGTCAGAGCTCATACTGTTTGTGCAAAACAAATTGTGCAACTATTTTTGTTGCAGGACTGATCATAAACCCTCTAATGGCCAGGTTCACAATTCATCATGCACTGCTTGGAAGGATTCGTGTCAAATCCTCCTCTCAGTTGGGTCCTAAACCTTCTTGCTGGAATCCTAAAATGCCCAAAACACTGGAAACATCCTCATTTCTGTAGCATAAAAAGATGCAATTGCCTACTCTGAAAACTAGGTAGAAAACACAAAATGAAGATGAATTTAAAAGCTACATGTCTACTCTACTAGATTCAATCTACCAGTCTGAATATTTGGAATTAAAGCTTCATCCAAGTTCTGTTACCTAAATTAGTACATCAACATCATGGATCTAAGAGCATAATTGCAATGCTCTTTACTGATCAAGTCCAAAACAGGAACAAAGTTCTACCAGTTTCTATGAAAAACTCTGTCATCTTCTGAGACACAGAATGTTTCTTAGAGGAGATTTAACCAAAGCAATTATTAATGAAAATAATGACCTGGTAACAATGCTCCAATTACTGTTTTAATTTACAAAAATAGAATGCCAATATTCAAAAAAATCAGTGTAGCTCCACTGGAGTCAAAGCCCAACGAAAAATCTGCGCTGATATTCTTACTTTTTCCTTCTATGCAAAAACAAAGTAATTTTTAAAAAGATAACTAAATTTCTCCAATACCTTCTTCAAGCACCTCTATGCATACATGAAAAATCAAGTTAAAGCGAGCCCAAACAGCCCATACCTATTTCTCCAAACAGAGGATATTGGCCTTACGTCATGCGCTTCTCGCACCCTACTCCCATCTCTCCCCTTTCTGGGAAAAATGAGTCAGCTAACTCAGAAAGGGACCAGAAAGAATAATCCCCACAGTCTTTCAGTTGGGTCTGGGCCCAGATATGACTAGGAATCAATTACATGTGCAGGAAATTACATATGTAATGCACACAAAAAAAAGCCAAGTCTGGCCCTGCTTCTATGTTTTGATTTTGTGTTTAGTTCTTAAGGACCAAAAAAGGACCTAGTCCATCTCACATATGATATAAGCACATAATATTTTATGTTGAATTATAAATCTGTTGTGTTGGGACTAGAAAAATTCCCTAAGGACTGGAAATGTCTTCATTTCCATGGCGTAAAAAGATTAAATGGCTTGCTCTGAAACCCAGGTAGGAGATTCTATTATAAAATAAGAAACCTAAAGAACAGCACTTGCCCAGAACCAAGGGGTCAAAATCAAAATGCTGACAAATCCTAAACCGCAGAAGTGCAAAAGGGAGTGATAGGTTGGGTGGCTGGGCCATGGACCACTCAGTCTGGCCAGGGCAGAACACTTGGTCTGTCCTTTTAGATAAGTTTGCCAGGGAGGAACTTTAAAGGTAATTTCTTTGACAATCCATCCTTTTTATGTTAAGCAACTGCAGGACCATGCAACAGGGAGCCCCATTAACTAAGAATAAGAACTTCTCTGTAAAAGTGAACTTTTGGTGACCTTCTCTCAAAGAAAATACTTTATCATATTGGAGAGCGGGCCTCCCAGGTGTCACGGCGAGGCTCGGACTGGGCAGGATTCCATTGTCCCTATTAGGAGAGCTAGCTTTGATTTTCGATAATCCATCCTTCGGCTTAGTGGGGCTTTGTTAGCTTAGAATGCCATAAACAAAGACTCCCCAAAAGGCAAATCCAGCTAGAGTTGTTTAATAAAAGTAAATCAAAAGGCTGCAAATTGAAGGCACCCAAGGCTTGTCAAATTTCTGCTTAGCTCCAGTTAAATGTAAGCATCCAACATTTACTAGTCCTCAGGGCTCGAGGTAGCAGCCAAAATAAAAGCAGTAAGGTCACATCCAAGTAATTTCCACGAGAAACACAACTCAGTTACACCATAAGGTCCAGCAAGGACAGATGCCAAATATAACAAAAAACAAAGCCAATTTCACAAAGCTATTCCAGAAAACTCTTCTCTACTGCATTTGAACTCTCATTCAGAGAAACTCCACAGGCTTCTCTCCACAAACTAAACTCAAGGCAGAGGCAAGCACTACATGATTGGTAATGAGCTGATGAGCCTTTTTTGATATTTCCATTCCAAAGTCAAAAACTCTCTCTAGTACGGAAAGACTGACCCTTTCTGTACATACAACCACACAGCTTTCTCCTGTGTCAGTGTTTTTCAATGAGGCTAAAAGTTTTTGCTTCATTTATTCTTTCCCGAAATCTTTGTAGGCATCCCTCTGTGCATCTGTATTACAGAATAATTGAGGCTGGAAGGGACCCTCTGGAGATCATCTAGCCCCATCCACCGCTCAAACACGCCATTATCAAGGATTGCTAAACACAATATAAACAAACAAAGTGCCACAGAGTGCAGATTTAAGGCAAAGCCCAAAGGCGCAATGAAGCAGACACTGAAAGGGAGGTTAATAGTTTCAACACAAACTCTGCCTCTCTGCAAGCATTTTTTGCCAGACACTACAGCATGCCCTCATGTCTTAGTCTTGCAAGGCTTTTTTCATTAAGCACCCTAAGTACCAGCTTTCCTAATGCAAACGATGGCAGGGTCTCAGGTTGTAGAAAGGTGACGTGAGTGGCCCTTGGGCCGTGGGACAGGGCAGTCCTTGTATTAATAAGGTCCTTTGGGTCCCAGGGCCCTGGTAAGCAGCACAGTGGCACAGTCCCTGTCTCCCCATCAGTGACCCCAAGCACAGCTGGTTCGTGAGGTCGAGGAGCAGGAACAAGGCTCTAGCATCACGCTGCAAAACTGTTGTACCACAGCCGTAAACATGGTCAGGCATGAGAAGAGAAGCAGTTGTGCAAGGCTCACACTTGACACACAAGACTTGGCAGATGGTTTTGTATTTATCCCCTTAAAATAGCTGCACTGGAAGCAGCACACACACCACACGCCCAGAGGACAGAGAAGGTTACATGCCTGCAGGCGTGCGCACAACAGTATTGTTCCTCTGAATTATTCAGGCTGGGGGAAAAGTCACATTATTAAGAAAAAGTAATAACCACCACATAACACATCTGCGTGTATTTGTGAGTCACACGTGTGCCAACTCTTTTCCTTCCTGAGCCCAGTACAGTTTCTAAAGTCCTTTGCCTAAGCATAAAGAGCACCAGTCCTCCAGTGAAAGCTTCGCTTGACTTTATGGGAGAAGGAGCAGACCTTGCTGAAGAAAAGCAGCTTCACTCGTCAGCATTAATAGCTTATATATCAAACACTCACACACAAATGAGAAACAAAACCAAAGCTAGAAAACCCTTTCACCATGTTTTACAGTAATGTAGCATCTGTCGTTTTCAAAACGAAGTCAGAATAAATGTGGCAATTTCAGTTGCCTGCATGTGGCTGTTGATGAGTGCAGAGAAATATTTCCAAATTAAATGGATGAACATCCATGTGGCTAAAGTAGTACAAATAGGACCAGGCACAGCTGGTACTTTGTCTCCTAACATGGAGATTAGCACCATCAGCAGGGGCACACGAGCCCAAAATGCAGTAATTCTGCTAAACAACAAGTGCCTGCCAAAGGGCTTGTATATTCCCAGCACAGCTTTAAATCTCAAGTCATCACCAACATCTGAGGCAACAAGGTTGCCTCAAAAATGCAGTTCAGATTTTCGTCCTCTCCACTGTAGGAGGAGGAGACTTGCTTTCAACTCAGGATACCCACATGCCAACCCACAAACAGTAGCAGTGGACCCCAGCAAAGTACCTCATAATATTCTCCTTTTTATTTTAACTATGCCACCAACAACTCAGACACCTCTCACTTTCCTGTTTGATCAGTTCAGGTAACAACAATCTTTTGTTAAAAACAACCAGGAACACGACTTAGATTTACAAGGTCAGTGACCAAGCATACCACTCATCTGAAGAAGTCCTAATTTTTTTTTTTTTAATCCATTTGGACCAAATTAAGAATCTTCACTCCAGCAATGCTCACAAACGCAGCCAGCACTTTCGTATGTAAGGTAAGTCAATACTCTTTGAAGACTGATACATCAGGTAGACCTCATGTGCTTGTAGTCCTCAGATACATAAATGGTTGTGGCGAGCCAAAGGGAATAACCTGTTCCCAGGCAGAGGTACCCTATTCTTCTCCTCTGCAGAGGCAGAAGAACTGCTCCAAAGCAATTTATACCCGATGAAGCCACACCATGCGGTAGGACTGAAAGGAATTAGAAGTGAGCACCCAGAGTGAGAACATTGCTCTGTGAGGACAGTCAAGTCTGTCTCTAGCAGGGAAGCACTGCTGAAGAAAACAACACGTACAAAAGGCAGCAACTGCAAGCCTTTCACAGGGTCCGCATTTTAGCTCGTGATTCCTCCTCGTCTTGGACCAATTGGAAGTTTGTCCTCTCTCAGGAGTGGCAGTCTTGGGGGGGGGGTCTCACTGCAGAAGGGCAAATCTTCAGGACTGTCAGCTAGTGGTCCGACGTCAAGAGGAATTCAGCCAGGACAGGAGGTGACCAGCTAAAAAAACACTGGCATTGAATAAAGCATCTGTAGTTTTCTCATTCAGCCAACGATCGCAGTGCTCCAGTCGCTGTCTGTCTGCTCCTCCCTGCACAACCAAACTTCTTCACACACGCGGCCACAAAATAAGCTTGTTTAAACATTGACACAAAGGCCCTTACTCATATAGACCACCAGGCATATGGGAACACTACAGTGGGTTATTCAGAAGGCCACAACAGGTTCCACCATTTCATTGAATTCTTAGGAATTAAGAGAGGAGCAAGGAGAAGGGAATTGCTGACACATCAGACCCCCACACATATCACCACACGTGCCAGGACACACAATGAGGTGTTTCATCTCTCCTTTGAGATGTTTCTAGCCTCTTTCAAAGCAAATGTTGTTCCCTGTGTGGTACTGAAATACAGATTCTGCAGCAACACCATTGGTGAGAACAGGAAAAGAACTGGATGCCCAAGTGCAGCAGCAGGAAGAGCCTCTCTCCAGCAGCTGTGTATCACACCAGCCCTGAGGAGCCTTCAGAATGGGTGAATCCAGTTACAGCTCTGGTCTTGCTCAGTGTAAGGCTCTCATCTTAGCAGGATGAAAAACGGGCTGAGGTTAAGCTAAGGAATAGGAGAAGACAACAAAACTCGGCCACCGTCACTGAAGCTGGGAAGGGTACCTGAACGAAAGTGCGCACACGTGCAGAACAGCCACAAACAGAACATCCTTCCTGCCTCAGAGGGTGGCTGTAGCCATTAGAGCAACCTAGGAACAGTTATTATTTCTCTCACACACACGCTCAAAAACCCTGACACAGGGGAACTTGCTTTACTTGTTAAGGCAAAGCCCAGACACCACAGGGGACAGAACTTGGCTGAGCCAGGATTTAAACCAGGTCTATATCCCCAAGCAAGTCCACTCCCCGTAGGACTATTGTACACTCTCTCTCTGCGCAAATAACATTTAACTTTTTGTACAAAAGGAGCCTAACTGCAGAGAGTACCGACTGCAGCATACACCTGGGGTGCCTCATTCAGAACCCGAGTTTCAAACCTCAGCCTTCCCAGGCAGGTCTCACCATCTCCCTTCAGCTAGGAAGTCCTTCCTGAATCTTAAAACATTCAGAGTGAAAGCTAGACAGCTGTACCTCCCTCCCCTCCCTGAAGTTAAAGGTTTGAAGAACAAGCATTTTACGATAAAAAAAGAAAAACATTTTGCTGAAAAACGCTGTTCACATCAGTACTCATGATACAGATACATATAAGTACACTTGACAGATTTCAACTAAGAGTGTCCTTTTCTCACCCACCACTGGCACAGGAACCTAACAAGTTTCAGAGGGCAGTTATTAGAAAAGAAGGTGAAGAATTCCCCACCCCCCCCCATCCCCCCCCCCCCCCAGCCGTTATTTACTACATCACAACAATTTTTGTATGCTTACATTACACATTTGACAAAGTCCAAGGAAAGGCAGTAGCAGCAGAGTTCAGTAATGAGATAATAAAAAACAGCATGAGGGTTGTTGGGCTACCAAGACAGTGAGGCAAAAATTGTCTTCTAAAAGGGAGGGGGAAAAAAAAAAAAAAAAAGAGAAAGGTTTTGACAAAAAACTGAATAATACGGAACAATTGATGCACCCAGATGATAACCATTACTTAGGAATTATAATGTAAGTCTGAATGAACAGAAGACTGAGAAGGAGACAGATCTGCCAGCTCAGGAAGTTCCCAAACTGTTCATCGCCAGAACTTGTAACGGCTAACCCAGGCAACAGCGCTGGTTTGTATGTGCTTTTCAGAAGCACGATTAGAGAGAAAAGACTGGGTTATATGGACTTTGGGTTTGACCCAGGATCGAGTCATGACACCATGATGACATATGCAAATAGGACAAATACAAAAAGGACCCCACAGTCAGTGAGAGCCTTAAGGTATCAGTTCAGATGACCAAGCAGCAAGCGCACTGCTAGAAGGGGAGATGGGAAATGCATTCACTTCTGCTTCCTCTTTGTGAAGTACAGTTACTACAAGCATTTAGCAGCTTACAAATAGTAACACCGTACTTGAAATACAAATCAAACTTGTTCTGAAGCTGCTAAATGTGCTACTTCTTTGGAGAGGAATACAATTAGATTTGTATAAAGACTTTTTTTTCTAAAGGATGTTTTATTTTGTTTGATAGTCACATGAAATTTTAGGGACTAAAATAAATCCTAAAATGCTCTGACACAGAATTAGGCTATTTAAGGATAAGCCTGGATTATTTGCAGAAAGCTGGGAAAACCCAGCAAAAGTAAGTCTCTGCCAACAGCTGACTGACTGGTTCTGAAGGGGGATAGATGAAAGCACATTGGTACTCTTTGGAAATTTATATTCTGAAATACAGTGGGTAAACAGAAATTTAAAGTGATACAGGGTATGAAGTGGCTAGAAGTCCTTAGAAGTTAGTTCAAAACTCACTAAAGGTAGTGGATTTTTGATCAGGCCCATATAAGTAAGGATTCTTCCCACTATGGTAGAAAGATTAGGACATATCCTATCAGAGCCTAGCAACACCACAAGAATCAGCATACTTAAAATCAGATCAGAATTTGATCTAGAATTTCTTGCTAGTAATTTCAAGCCATAGCTGAAGGAAGCCAGGCATCTTCTGCCAGCAGATGAATGATTTATAGCCATGAAGTCACCATCTCAGATCATTCCTATCCTGACAAGTCTCAACTGAGGCTTTATTTTCTCATTGGCCATCTTTAATTGGTAAACTAGCTCTACTAGTTCATTGTCTTTCTACCCACTCACTTGTAAACAGGCCAAAGTATTGACAGCAAGGAGTCCTCTCAATGAAGATTAAAAGCTCGTGGGTAGGGCCCCACTGGAGGAATTTCCCAAGCAGGGCTGAATATAGGAAGATGGGAAAGCTTCTCTGCAAAGATTTTTCCATTGGAGAATGTTCTCCTAAATAAGTGACCCAGGGAGCTTTACTACCCCAGCCCAGAGCTGGGGTTGGCACCACAATGGCCATTTGCAGGCACAGCTTCAAGTCATCTCTTCTTTAAGCCCTACTCAAGTTGCTGCTTTTGTTCGATGAACAGACTTTCTTTGCTTAGTAGTGCTTGTCTATAACAAGCTAAACAGCATCCTGCACTTGCAATGGCCAACATGACTTTAGCTTAAGTTGAAGAGGAGAAATTTTACTGGGGGGGGAGGGGAGGGGGGCAGGATAAAGAAGGAAGGTTAAAAATACTATCTACCAGGATTAGAGTTGCTGTTACGTGAATAGTGAGAAAACGACCAATACTGCCTAATAGTTGAATCTCAATCTATGAGGCCTTTTTGCTTTTATGGCTCTCTGTCTGGTTCGTGCCAGTGTGAGCTACATGCCATAACTTTAATAGCTTCAACCAAAGAGTTATGATAATATCGGATGCTGTGGATGATGAGCAAATAACAGCAAAAATGTAATGAAAAGTATACATTTATGTCCTTGCTGTTAAACCCAAAGCTATAAACATTGACAGCCCTAAAAGTAGCAGTTTCTATTGTCATTGATTAATGCCTTGCTTTGAAGAAAAAGGAGAAGGTTAAAACGAGAAAGAAACAAAGAGATATTTTTGCTTCTCTCAATCTGAAAAATTACATTGGCTATTTTAGGTGGAACCTGCATTTCTGGAACATTTTCATATAAGGCAAAATGCCTAGCAGTAGAAATGCAGTCAGAGAGATCTTTTAGGGCCTTTGAATCATACCACAATGCACATGTTAAAACACTAATTAACCAACGACCATGCTCACTAATGTGTACACTTCAAATTTGTTTTTTTACGTCCTTTCCATTAGCATAATTCTCAGCTGACAGTGCAGCCATACCCACCATGCATTCACTGCAAAATAGGGTTTCTTTTAACTCTTAGGTAACTATTGCCTCAAAGACTTTGAGGAGAGAATGTCAACCCAGCCAAATCAATGCAAAAACTTTGCAATTAATGCAATTCATCATGATAACTACTGATGCAAATATATCTTCTGCCTATGATGGCATCAGGGATACAGATGACAGCTTAAAACTTAGTCAGAAGAACCTTCCATGTCTGCCACAACCTAGAAGAGAATGGCTCTGCACCTGGCTCCACCCACCGTCATACCAGGTTTTCCCTGTCTTCCTACCTACCTACACATTCAGAGGATTATGTTTTTCCAGTCCAAGCCTTATCCCCCACATCTGGTTCTGAATGGAAAAAGATAAGGTCACACACTCTTAACATTTCTGTAATGCTACCACCCTCCTCCAACCTGGTAAGAAAGAAGTTTCATTTCTGCTGTTTCTGCTCTGATGAAGTGTTCATATAAACATACACTGAGAGCGCACAAAAGATTTGCACAGTTCTTCCCCCCAGCACTGCTCCCCCTCTCCTGAACTCCTCTTTTAACCTCCTCTCTTCGGTACCATACCAACACAACACCTGATAACCACCCAGGAAATCAAAAATTGTGTCCTCTTGAGATTTCCAGCACAAGAGAGCCTAGAGGTTCTCTTTTTAATAATTTTAGATTAAAAAAGAAATACAGAAAGGAAAGAAAAGATCTCACTAAAGCTATAAGGCAAGTCTGAGACTCACTCAGCAAAAAGGTAAGTCTGTGCCATTTCCTGGGCACAGACACTGTGCTCTTAAAATACAGTACATGGCATTGCCTCAGCGTAACACACAGCATATTATACTGGCAGTTCATCAGTTCTCCTGCCAACCCACTGACCCTTCTCCCATTAAAAAGGCATCAGCTCTTCCCTCTATTGACATTTGCCATTCCTCCTTCTCAAGCCTCTGAGCCCATCACTTCGGGTTAGACTAAGCCCCCATGGCGTAACTCACTGCTTTTTTCCAGGTAGCCACCCTGGGCATTAGCCTGACTCACTGCAATTCCACAAGTTCTCTCAATGCTTGTTCCAAGGAGCTGAGGTAAAAAATAAGTTTTCCTACATAAGCAAGGGTTGAAAAGATGACCTTTCTGGTGAAAAGCCTAATATTTTTCCTCAACTGAAAGCCTATTTCTCCTGAACATCAGAAGTGCTCATTGTGCACCACTGTTGTATATGGTTATTTACGTGCACTATTGTTACACTAGGAGCAAAGATGCCCAGTCCTATGGACCTTCGCCATGGCTTTGTGCTACTCCTTAAGGGAACTGGCGTGATGTTTTCTTCTTTTCTTTTTTTAATAACCTGGATTGTTATTATTATTGCTGCTGTTGTTGCTAAAGAGCTCTAGGGGGAGATGTGGAAATAGTCTGCTCCCTTGTGTAATGCCTGAAATCAAACCAGAATACATCAGGCTGACACTGCCTGCCTGTTATTGCCTTAAAGCTAGTTATTAAAAACAAACAAAAAATTGCTGCACCACACCATATTCCACCTCCCCCAGAATGGAAGGGCAATTTAATCTAGTGGTGAAAGACATACAGGATTCAGGACTCCTTTACAGCGACTCAGGCCAGCAAAGATCACCATGTGCATTTGTATCCCAACCTGTTTGGGATATAAGAAATGTAGAAAGCCCTCAGCTGAAGAGAATGCCACTTGCTTATGCCATTCTGAATGTATACTGTTTGCACTAAGAACGGCATATCACTGAATTTTGTCTTTGCAAAGGTTAAACAATTCCACAATTCCTTCAGTGAAAGTTTTCCATAAACACCACTGCCTTGTTCCGATATCGGCACTGAGCAGCAGCGCGTGCCCAAAGTCTTGCAAATGGCTTTTCTGGTGGAAAAGATGACCAACAGGCAGTGGGATTTCTCTGTGGCTTTAGGGTAACAAACCTGAGTGTTACACTCAAGCCTGTGAAACACATTTTTGTCCAATGCCTCATAGTTTTGCAGGTAGTAGGGACATTAGCAGGGACATAGCTCTGGGTCCTTACAATCAGTTACTTCCATTCAAACCTCCTTTATTTTGATTCAACGCTATATATATAGCACTGTGTTGCTGTACCATCTACGAGTCGTGGGCTAAACCGTCTGTTTTCGATGTGTACGATATGCCAGAGCACGAAGACGTCAATGACGCACGCAGGCAGCCTCTCAGAGAGACGTGACTCAGTGACATACAGTAACTATTTGACACATTTGTCCACAATTTGGTGTTATGCTCCTTTCAGAAGAGCTGAGCAGGTCCAAAGGATACTTCTGGAAGGAGGGGAAGGTTTTTTCTTCCTTTGTGAGCAACTGCGGGTGCTTACCAGACAACAGATGGACAGACTGCAGAGTTCCCTCTTGTGAGAAACTCACTATTCTTGCGTTGTAGTCCCATAGGTACCTGACTTCAAGCACAAAAGCCTCTCAGTCTTTGCTGGAGAGTTCACTATAACAGGTGGTCACATGTGCCTACCTCAAAAACTCTGGCCATCTCAGGATCTCCAGGACTTTGTTGATCATTTTAGAGGAACGACACAGATAAACACAACCCCCTCACTGGCCACTGGCGTGTCATGCTCCATCTCCTGTCTGAGAGGGAGGAAATAGCAGATTGGGGCAGAGGAGAGGGTGGGTTCTGAGGAGGAGGAGGAGAAGAGGACTTAAAAAACTGGAAATTAAGCAGTTTCCTTCCTTATACAAAGAAATCAAGCATGTGGTAATTTTTAAATACTTTGAACACTCTAACAAATCCCTGAGCACATGATATGGCTAGTCCGGCAATAAATGAACAAGAAAGAGGGTATATAAAAACAATCAAGTGAAGTACTAAGGATAATAGCAGGCAAACACAAACCTCTGCAAACTTTAAAGAGACTGCTATTCTTGAAGCACATACAAAGGATACAAAGCTAATCAGCCATTTAATGGACAATCCTATAAATTAAGGGACTATAGAAAGCTGGTGTCTGGAGATAAGTAGCTTTTCTTTTCTTTAAGTGTTTGCAAATTTAGCAAAGATAGAGCTGGCCTTTGTTTTCTTGAAAGTAAAATATTTGGAGAGATATTACTCTGCTACCAGCAATGAAATTTAGAGGAAAAACACAAGCAAACAAAGCCTGACATATACATAATATGTTAGCTGCAGTGTAGAGGGCTGGTCTCACTGACCCAGGAGGCTCCGTCTATAGTCTTTTGTTTCTATTTTAACTGCTGCAGGAACAAGAAGTCAACACCTACACATATGAACATCTTCAGGGTTTTTGATCATAAGCCAAACAGAAAAATATTCAGGGGAAAAAAAAAAATCCGACTTTGTTTGATCCTTGCCACAAAGTTGAGCCCAAACAGAGCCCGGGATACTGCCATCACATACAGGATCTGGCATGAGTACAAGGTCACATTTCAGAGAGATCCGATCCAGCATAGCGAGTGGGTAACACCATTAAACATACTAAATATTTTAAACAGAACTGTCCTTCCCTCCTAAGCAACTGAGCAGAGCAAGTTAACATCAGGCACTTCGCTTCGTGATGGTGATTTTGATCCATCACTAGAAACATGAAAGCCAGAAATGCGCATGATACAACCATGGACTGAGAGCAGGCAGTGGGACGCAGCTCTGATTGCCACAGTCGGTCAGCTTGGAGTCCTCAAAAACATCTGCGTGTTCACTTGGTGCTCAAGTGCTCATACATTCAACATTTACTACTCCGAGTAATGACACTGCCAAACATGCAACACACACGAATCATAGAACACAAACAAAAAAAAAAATCAACGGAGCAGACCAGTACATAGCTCTAAATGCAGCCTCAGGGTTGGCAGAGGGTGATACGCAGTGCTCCCCATCCCGTGCTACGAAGCACCCGCCGCACCAGGCACACAAGATGAAAGGTGGGAGTGGGAGAAGGGATCCCTTTACATTTCCAACTTTCTACTTCCATCATAATACTGTCTTTTACATTATAAGGAAAGAACAGCAGGGACAGCCAAAGTTTTTTCCAACAAATTGTTTTTCAGTGAAAAATCGTGCACTTGACCAAACACATTATGGGTTTTAGAGTGTATATACGTCTTGATTCACATTTTACTCATAAAAACCTAAAAGTAGCACAGTTCTGTGTGCAACAAGACCTGAACCCAAGGGTGTTCACACTGCTACCTGCACACCTCTCTTGATTAGCCAACAAGGTTATCATTACCCTGCTTAAATTACTCAAACAGCACCAGCAGGAAAAATGCATTTGTACTATCAAAACAGTTACGACCACAAGACTGGTTCTGTTTTTATCTCCTTCTGGTCACTCTATTCTTTTTTTCTTTTTTAATTTTCTTCATTAGTGTTGACAAAAGGCAACAATGTAAGTTAACACCAAGTTTTACATTTAATTCCTGATTACATATTATATTCACCTTTGTGATTATGATTGAAATTTTACATTAAATAGGTTTTCAAATTTGGGAAAGTTTGGAGCTACATCCTAGGAGACAAATACACAGGAAATAAGATGCTCAGAAGACTCTTAAAAGACTTTCCATGGCCAATGATCCATCTTGCTTGTTAAAGGACAGACAGGAAGTGTTCAGCTGAGAAAAAGGAAAAAGATTTGGACTTTTCAAGCAGTTTCTTTCAGACTGTCTTTTAATAAGCTTCGACTGCTAAAACAGTATCTTGACAGGCTTGTCACATCTATGCTACTACATGCTATAAATCTGGTTTTATTTATATTTCATGTGCATTATAAATCTTTCAGATGAATAGTGTGTACTCTTGCACGACCACTGCAGAGTCCCCACTCTATACGACTCCTAACTGCATTCTTAATAACAGTAATACTAATCCCAGTCATATCAGCTTTCTCATGTTACCACTAATGCTGGTTTTGGCAGACACCGTTTTAATTTGAGATATCTTCTCCTCCTCTTCTTTTGGAGGTCTGAATGCCAGTATTAAAATGGAGAAATAGATGGTTTGCTACATTTGCTCTTCCTCTGCATATTTGCAATTGTAACTTGTCGTGAAGAACATTTAAAAAAATAAATCCGAAGTACAGTGATTCATCTGATAACAGCTAATGGACAGTCACTAAGACATGCTACTGTTTAAGTGATAGCTGAAGAATTTATACAAAGCAACTTCAGGAAACGTGCACATAAGTGCTTTGACCAGAACAGTTATAGAATAATAAATTCTGAGCTTTGAAACGTGCTTTCAAAAGCCTGTCAAAGTAAAACTCTCCTGTAGCATCACAACAGCATCTGAACCAGTTTTGTATAACGTACTGTAATCATCTGAGGATACATATCCGCAGAAGATGATGTACAAATCCAAAAATCTAACGTTGCAATTATTTGTGTGCTGTTTAGAAAGTGGCAAGCTCACCGCCCACAACATGCAGGTTTTCAACACAACCCCTCCCTCAAGAAGCAAGTGTCACTCACGCTGTCTGCTCACTGCCCTCGCAGGATTCTGGGAGCACCTGGAAAAACCCGACAGGGCACTGATATTTTGATCAAAGACAACTCCACAATTTAGCCTCCTAAAAGAAAAATATGAGTAATTTCTCTTCAGACCTGACAAACACTGGTGTTTGCATGAAGGTGCTAGAAGAAGTTCTGCGCTTTTACTAGCGTTTATCTAAAGAATTTCTTTCTGGGTTCCCCCCCCAGCTTGGAAAGAGTGATGTCTAGCTAATGAGAAGTCTGAAGAGCTGCATTAATCTCTGTGAATCACTACCTCAGCTGCAACTACTGTTCAATATTTTTAACTGCCAGCACCAAAAATATAGGTTTTCTCCACAATAAACGCTTTTTATAATACCAGTAAGGCCACTCTAAGGAGAACTGTTATCATTAAATAATTATGCCCTTTTGGGATATGAACACATAGCTGTGCTTGATGGATTAGAGCAACACCCCACGTGAATTACAGCAGAACAATGTCTCCTGTTGTGCTTTTCTCTTAAAGGCAGGAGGTTTCCTGTCCTCCCCCTCCCATATTTTTAGAAGGCGGTTCAGGCACCTTAGCTAAAAACGTGTTCATAAGAATTGTAAGAGAACAAAAAAGCTGTGACTTTCCTACTCTACAAGCCATCTGTGTTCATGTATTTTTTAATGAACCATTTTGGCTATTCATTCATGCAAAAGTTGTATTTGATTTGGTATTTGTAGATTACCTCATTATCAGACAACCCCTTCACTGCTGAGAGGGCAGCTAACACAACAAGAGCTTTACTACAGCAGGTCTGAATTGCATGTCACAGGTGAAGAGGAGCACCAGGACTGTCTTCTGTGGTATCCTGGTTTCGGCAGGGATAGAGTTAATTTCCTTCCTAGTAGCTGGTACAGTGTTTTGGATTTAGGATGAGAACAATGTTGATAACACACCGATGTCTTAGTTGTGGCCGAGCAGTGCTTACACTAGTCAAGGACTTTTCAGCTCCCCGTGCTCT
>NW_008795710.1:595952-650004 GCF_000699145.1 Aptenodytes forsteri | reverse complement strand
CACGGCTCACGGCTAACACTGAAGCAAAGAAATTAAAGCCTTTCTTCCTGCTTTCCTTTCTTCTCAGGGCCTGCTAAACACATACACAGGGAGCTTCACCTGGATGGGAGGAAGCAGCCCTACTTCCAGGGAGCACTGTGAGAAAAAAGGCTGCCACTGCAAAGAGCTGCCCACCGGCTGCTCCGCTGGGGCTGCACCGATCTCCTCTTGGGAAGTCCCACAAAGTGCTAAGCTGTGGTGGAGCTGGGTACACCGACAAACCCCCACGCAGCTCATCTCAGCCAGCTGAGGTCACCTATGCCGGTCTTCACACTTCAGCGCCAGTAACACCATAAAAGACGTGACTCTTTCAAGGTTTGTTTTTTTCCCAATCAAAATGAGAAAAGGTTGCAATGTCTGTAAGATTTTGGACACTCTCCCCAAAAAAAAACCAACCAGTCATCACCTGGTTTGGAAAATGGCCTAAACTGCAACACTGAGGACCTATTTACACATAAAGAGACAAATAAATTCAGGACAGGGCCCACACCCATTGAGTGAAGGAGGCTGAGGGATGAATTCACCCTGGTAATTCACACTTCAGTCCATATGCCAGATAGAGGCTTTTGTGTCACAAATGGTCATTTAGGATCATTTTACACATGAGTAGGGACCTAAAGGAGCAGGAGGCACAGAGTGGAGACTGAAAAAGTGTGAGACACCAAAAAGAGGAGAAGACTGAAACACACTAGAAGACCCAAGACAGACTGAAGGCTGAAACTAGCGGAGGCCAAAAGGGGGTGAGAGACCGAAAGGGAGTGGGAGGCCATGAAAAAAGTGGAGGCCAAAAGGGAGTGGGAGGCCGAAAACAAAGGACAATCATACCTGCTTTAATCAAGCCTGCTTTTGTAGTCTATTACTTACAAATTTTAAATTCGTGAACAAACCCCATTTTAATCATGATTTCTGCTAAGAAAGAAGGAAATGACAAATGGATCAATGTGATATAATAAAACTTATCTTTGCTAGTGTAATAACAGCCATGGGTTTATGAACCATTGGATAAAACAACCAACAGAAAAATTAGATCATTTGGCTGTGGCTACTGGAATCTATTAGATGGCTCTTCGGCTGGGATAACTGAGCACATACTGCAGTGATTAATGTGAAAAGCCGGGTGGTGTATAAACTGTTTAACAGAAGAGAGCAATATGGCATGCAAACCAAACTAAACCAGCCATAAATAATTTAGGCACCCTTGAAAAGATTTACGAAGATTTATTTCACATATAAATCCTCTTTGCTGTAGTATCAGAAAGAGGACGAGCATTTCTTTGGCTTATTTATACAGAACAGAATGGAAATACCACTTCAGAAAGAGGAACGTTCCACTTCTCCCCCCCCAAGACATAATATAGCAGCATCTTGGCTAAAGGTCTCCTGAAAAAACATGATTTTACTGTCGAAGTTATCAGAGATACATAATTATATGGCAAATCTTTATTTTCAGGGTTGAAATTTATACAATAGTAGAGGATGAGCAACACAAAACTGGGTCTCACTCATAGCTTCTGAGAGCAGTATATTCTCCAGAGAGTGTCAGCATTTAAAACCGTGCCTACATCGCAGGTTAGAGTGGGCTCACGGGTGCCAAGCCCTGAGCAGTATGGGGATTCTCACAGTCAAAAGAACAGTCTATCACATACTCACAAGAGATGAATACAGAGCCTTTCGCATTCCAGCAAGCCCAATTTCATGAACAGTCTTTGGTCAAAAAATTTCTTCATTGTTCAGACTGCATGCCAGGGCAGAACTTGCTGTGGGATGTCTTTCACTAACATGACAATACCTGCTGTTTGCTGTTCCAGTCTAGTAACCAAATAGCACAGCTAAATGGGGAAGTACTGGGCCAAACCTTCCTGTCAATACTCCAGTGATGAAATCAAAGGCTGTGGCAATTCGTCTAGCAGTTAAATACAATTGGATTTATCTTTCCATCCCTATGTACCACTGCCAAGCATCATGTATTCCTTAATTTGAGCTCAAATTGTAAAGTCTTTGGAATCCTGACATACACAAATCAATCCATAAGATCAAGAGCAGAAAGTATGTCATTGTTTTCCCTGGGTGCCGTGAGGTTGCTCTGTAAAAGTCAGGCCAAGTTTAAAATGAATCACCACAAACCAGGATGACTGGAGCTGAACCTTATGCCACCACATCTCCTGCAACACGGGGAGTCTACAGCTCTGGCGTAAGTGGGGGAATCAGGGTGCTGCGCATCACAAGACACAAAGCATAGCCCTCTCCCAGTTCAGGTTGCACACTGAAGGCACGTCCTCTGCACTGGGTTATACAAAAGCACTGGGGGCTGTAGCCAAAGACACATTCTTTAGCTGCTGCACATCACAGGGGCTTTAGTTAAAAACCACAAAGCAGCATTAAGACCACAGCTGGCCAGAACCGTAAGAGTTTGGAAGACAGATTTTTTTTTATATATAAAAAAGTATTTTAGACATTTGCCTCTATTCATCCACACTGGGCATGCTCTGTATGGAGTTCATCAGAAACAGATAACGCCTTCAGCCTGAAGGCAGTGCTGTCCCAATGCTTCCATATATTTATAAGAGTTCCCAGCTGCCCCTGAAAGCAGGATATGCCTAAGTCTCATCTGAAGTTTGAAGGTTTGGTTCACGAGCAGAAGAACAAAGCCTCAGGATTTTACCCTTTTTATTGCTGCAAATGCCAAGAAAAGTTTAAAATTAATAGCAACCAGCATAAAGTGGAATAAGAAATAAAAGAAACATTTACTGCCTTAGATACAGGCCTGTGCCCCTGACATTTCCATATCAGGGCAGTATTCTCTCTGCTTTAGCAGCAGGCAAGCATAAAACATGCTCTTATTGCAAACACCATGAATTTTTCTGTCCTTTTAAACTTAGCTGTGGAAGGCTGCATACTATAAAAACAGAGAAACAGAATGGAAGATTTTCATTCTATGTAAGGCAATTACCAGGCCTGTCAGCAAGAGCAAGATTTACTACATTGAAAGGGTAAAGAGAAAGGAATGTGCCAGGCAGTTCAGAAAAAATTGAAAGAGAGAGAGTTGCAAGATATTTTGCCAACCCCAAATTTGGTAGAGGCCATATAGCTGTAGAGCAACCTCCAAAACCCCAAACACCCCACAGGTCTTTATCTGTACAGGTGATCCCATCAAAACCAGAACAGCTACCTGTGGGGTGTGCAGCTGTTCAGAAGCTGCTTCTCTAATGGAAAACATGGGACCACAAAACCAGATTCCTGTGCAGTTCTGAGGTTATCCCAAATAGTCATCTGCAAAACTTGAAGCTATGATGGAAAATTTTGCCAAGAGACACCTCAGTAAGTTGTATTAACCCTCCAGACTTCTGGGTGATGAACCACAAGTTTCATCCAGTGCTGCTGCCACCACTGGAAACATTACCAGATGGTCCAGGCAAAGGAGGTCACGAGCAGCGTGTTCTTATTCAGACTTACTGCCCAGGAAGACCATCGCTCAAACTCAGCCAGAGCATCCTTGGAAATAGTCTGCCACACTTCACAGCTGGAAAACCTTAAAAAGTCCATTGACTGCAATTGGTCAGTAACACGACTTACGAGCTAAGCTCTTTCTCTAAATATATATTACCCTGCATCATAGGTCGCAGTTTTGACCATAGCGCTACTATAAGAAATAACTAAACATCATCTCACCCAAATCTTACTGTACTTGAAATTCAGGTATTGCTAATAATAACATGAGATAATAGTCACGGTTAGAAAGATTCCTTAAGCTTGTAAGACACTCTTGGCTGGAGAAAGCATCTTCCATAGAGCTCCTTTGCTGTCTTTAACTGAGATAGCCATACTGGAGAACAGCTGAGGTTCTGCCTAACAAATCTCTATGCAATTAATAGTCCTTGACTATGTAAGACCCTCTTAAAGATTGACTACTGCCATTTTCTTCAAAATGGCAAGAGATTAAAAAAAATTAGTTGGGGTTTTTTTTTGTAAAAAACACTGGAAAAATACAACAGTTTTGACATGAAAAGACACCAAATCAGCATTACAACTCTAAGAACGTGATGCAAACTAAAGAATAAGTACAGAAACCTTTGGCAAGCTCCCAAAGAAAGCAAACGTATTGGAAGTCGCAGCCAACCAAACTTCTCACTGGAGTAAAAAAAGGAATAGCAAGGGATTGATTCCATGTAGCATGTGTTGGTGGTTTTTGCTTCCCCCCCCCCAAGGATCCTCACTCAGCCACAACAGGGAGATACTGTGGTGATGAAAGCTGTAAGAAGTTTAACACTGAATTGTTAGTTATTGCTATGATTGCTGGTATCCATAATTTTGGATTCTCAGCTGACTCAAATGACTGTCTCCTGTAGACAAATTGTCATCCTTAGTGCAAAACATACCTGGTGCCCGTACAGCCAGTAAGAAAAGCAACCTTCTGAAGTGCAGTCAGAGAAGAGAGTTAACCTGAAATCGCTTTTAAATTGCTAAGCCGTTGTTATGAAAGATTGTGCATAAATATTAACACCACTACTAAGCACTTGTATTTCATATTCCTGCTGGAAGCAACTTTTTATTGCTGAGTTGTAACTGCCTGAAATCAACACCTTTTCCTGAAAATGGTGACAGAGCATTCATTATAATAGTGCTACAAGGCACAGAACACAGCTATAACACTAATACCAGTCTATTTAAACCAGGAAGCAAAGCAAAATAGAGTTCTGGGTGTTAACATTAGCCAGCCAGCCCTAGAGCAGCCCATCCTACCTTTACAGCCCAGCAAACCTCCATAGGGGGATCAGCTCAAATGCCAAAGGAGGGCAAAGAGCCCTCCAGCAGCCAGTGCTTGAAAAATACCTGCCACGGCTTGGCATTACTACTTTGTGCCTGATCTGAAACACCAATGCTGCTGCTGGCGAAGGAGGGTCAGTAGAAGACCAGGATTCAACTGGATGCCACAGATTGATTAATTTGCCACAGACAGTCTCACTTTGATTGCTTTTGTTTTTCAGGAAAGATATCAACATGAAGTGACATGATCATCCTGACCTGGCACTGACTGATTATTTTGTAGGTGTCCATTTCTTTTCCCTTGATTTTGTTCCACAAAAGCAGCCGACATGAGGCATCTCCCATCCCAGAACAAATGGAAGAATGAAGAGGGCTAAGAAGGGGAAGAGATAGTATTGGATGCTGAAGCAATTTCACTCTCCTTATACCTCTCACTTTCCCTTTCTACACAAGTACACCTGCAAGAAAATATTTACTATTTATAATTTCAAAATTTTGTACCATTTCTTTTTTAAAAATTTAATAGCAGAAATGCCTGAAAAAAAAATTGAAACTCCAAACACACTGCTTTGTATATATAAAACAATCTACCTTCTGTGATTTTTTTTTCCCCCCACAAGGCATTTCAAGCAGACAACTTTGTTGAAGTTACAGACACAGCTTTTACTTCCTCCACAGCAAAATGCCCCCAAAGCAATCTGAACCTTTCATATTGATCCCAGGTGAAACCCTCCTGCTGGTACACTCTGTTGCCAACCTCAAATTAAGTTAAGATTTGTGCACAAGAACCCTGGCCATACTTTTGACAAACTATGTTTATGTCTCACTTTAGCCTGGTTGGATGTGGCCCAAGCTGCAACCCCAGGAGGATAACCCTTCTGCTCCATCCTTGACACCTCCCAGGCAGAGCTCCAACAGCTCTCACCTCACTGATCAGCAGGGAAAGCAGCTCATTTTTTCTTCCCATTTGCAGCAACAAAACAGCTCATAAAGCAGTTTGCTGCCTGATTCCTCACCATGAACAACAACTCACACAATCTCACAGAAAACTGTGACGCTGTGCACTGCTGCAGTGGTTTCCCCCATTGTAATATTGCTGGTCCAGGGTTTCATTTCAGCTCTCACCTCACTGATCAGCAGGGAAAGCAGCTCATTTTTTCTTCCCATTTGCAGCAACAAAACAGCTCATAAAGCAGTTTGCTGCCTGATTCCTCACCATGAACAACAACTCACACAATCTCACAGAAAACTGTGACGCTGTGCACTGCTGCAGTGGTTTCCCCCATTGTAATATTGCTGGTCCAGGGTTTCATCCTGTACTCCCAAGCTGGCATTGGTTAGTCATATCATTTTGGGGCTTGGAAGAGTCAGAACATGGCATGAAGCCCAGCTTTTCCACAGTTTCTGGCCTTCTTTCCTTCAGCAAGTAAATTAGTCAAAAGGCCTGATAACATATTTGCTCCATTACTTCCAGAGTCAATTAAAATAACTTGCAAAAATTACCTTGAAAACTTCAACGCACACCAAAACTAGAATATTTTGTCTGCTCTGATGACTGAGGAGAACCTACCATCTCTTCTCAGCAATGCTGTTCTGTAACACGCTATCCAGCCATAAATTTCCAAGTAACCTGCCTCTCGTATACCACACTGCTGCTCTTTTCACAGGTTGGATAGAGGCACCAAGCGTCCAGCAGCGAGGTTTTCAAAAGGCACTTAGCTTTGGCCTAACCCCAACCCCTTTTGATTTCAGCAGGAGCAGAGTTAAGTCAGTATTGTGAGCTACTTTGATAATCAAGGCCTAAATTAACTCAGCAAATAGTGGCAAACTCAGAAGGCTCTTGACTCCCATTAACCTGTGCAGCGTCTTTCAGTCACAAAGTAATAGCATGCAGAAGAGCTCTTTTATTCTGCATGGGTCATTCTGTATCAGATTTTGGAAAATGCTTGGATTACCCCTCCTCAATTGCAATAGTTTAATTGCATCCCAAAAGACTGGGTCTTTATGTAACAAACAATCCCCTGTACACACTTACTTGTTTTACAAGGAACAGATTTCCTCATCAACAATCTTAAAGTTGAATTTCTGGTTTTAACAAAGCCCTTTGTAAAATACCTGGGGGCGGGGGGGGGGGCAGGGAAGCACATTACTGAGCTGAAGCAGAGATTTTCAGCCATACACTCTAAGATTTTACTTTTAGGATTCAGCTGATCTTTCCAGCTTCTGAAAGAAGAGAAGGGAGGAAGAGCTTAAAATTTCAGTGAAATACATAATCCATCCTTTGCCTAAACCCTCCAACTCACAGCATGCTCACCACCTGCTTTACTTTTATGCATGCAGCCTGGGCTCAGCAGGGAACAGTCTGTTGCAGTGAGGATTTTAATACAATTGCAAGGGCGAATACTACAACTCAATTTTAAAGTGAAGAGGGAGAATTACAAACAACATCTACCGAGAGTCAGGCTTGCAACCATGAACAGTGTGCTGCATGTACATGCACCTGGGCATTTGCACACATAGCAAGAGCTCAGCGACTTGCCTTGTGATACTGGCTATAATGGAGGGGAACAAGCCTGCTAGACACAAACACTTCAACATATTTCTGCAAGCAACAAAAGTTAGAGAAGTTTAAAAAAAAATATATATATATATATTAAAAAATCAGAGGACGCTCAGCAGAGAGTTCAGAATAGCCTTTATCACAAAGGCTCAGATACATGGGTAAACTATCCGTTTATGCAGCTCTGATTTTCTTTGTGGATTTAGGAAATCTAAACAAATAACACCCTGCCCCGCCCCGCCCCCCAAAGTGAAGAAAGTCTGTCTTTGCCCACTCATCTCCTACACTGCCTTGCTGTTAAAAGTATGCAACACTGCTGCGCTGCCCAACACTTTGATAATATTCTGATGAAAAACTGTGTAATCACAAAAATGACAAAACTAATCCACGATGATCTGCAAAAGCCATTATTTACACAGGAAAGGCTCGGCAAATGCTGACCTTCCCTTGTGTTCTTTCCTAGCCCAATGACAGATAATCCACACTGTAGTCATTAACAAAGACATTCCTACGAGCCTGATATGGTCAAATGATTTAGCACCTCCAGGTAAAACTTTTATACTGCATCTTAATTTACTACCCACTAGCGACCCTTCTTTTTTATCAGTCAGAATAGGATAGATTAGATCTTCCATGTAGATTTTATGTTTTGTCATCTAGGAGATTTACGATCTTAGTTGCACCTACTGCATTCAATGAGGCAAAGCTATATAATACTTGTCCTCTTGCAATGCACGAAACTGTAGAGCATTACACTTCTGAAAAGCATCGAGTACCAGAGAACACATCAACCAGAATACAGTTCAGGTTTGTAGAAATTCAAAAGGCAAACGAGGCACACGGTAATAGCAAGGCTCAGACAGACCCTACCACTACCCTGCGAAGAGCTGGTCAGGAATTTCCCACCAAAACATCAACTCCCATTGTGTGCCATGCTGAACAAGCAGAGAGTAAAAGGACAGCCTGCTTCCCAATAGCTTATAGTTTATGTCCGAGTGACAGCACAAATGCAGGTGTGTCTCAGATAAGGAAACTGCAATGTAGGATTGCCTAGAACTAGAAAAAGAAATTATTTTCTTGCCATGTGACGGTTTCTGCAACTTAGGTGGGAATGAAGAGGGAGGTGTTTTGTGGTTTGGTTTTTCTGTTTGGGTTTTGGTTTGGGTTTTTTTTGTTTTATAATAAAAACCTCATAACACCAAAATCTATTACTACTAGTTTGAGGCAAAGACTTGAACCTGTCTGTCTCCTATGTCAGATAACTGCCTTAACCATGAGGCATACCCCTTTTTTACCAGTCACTCTTGCTGAAGGTGTTTCTGTACATGCAGATAATCAGCTTGGCCACTGCGGAATTGTCCAGCAGAGCTACTGCATTCCTGTTTGGGTTTACCTACACAGACATACACACGCATGAGCTATATAGCGGGCACACAGCATTTCAGACCCACTGCACAGGACCTGTGGACACCTGCAGGAATACTGACAGGGTTTAGAGATATCCAGAAAACCCAGTCTATTTATATTCCAATTCCAGCCAGAGAAAACATCTAGATAGAAAAAGAGGATGCATCTACAGGAACAGTAGTTGCTGAGTACCTCACATATTTTGGTCCACAACAGCACTGGAAATAGAACGTTGCAGAAACATCCTACTTGCAGGAACAAACCCCCCAGATTTGTATATAAAAACCTCTATTACCAACAATAAAAATGGTTATACAAAATCACATACTGTATCTCCTTAAGTAGCTACTTAAAAAAAAAAAAATACAGGCTAATACAGACAATGATCCATTTGCATACATGGTGACCATAACAACAACTTTAATAAGCACTAAAGCACAAACCACGTTAACCTTCATTTCCAGAGATAATGCACTCGCACATGCAAGTTATTTCCTCTGTGGCTTTATGTTTGTGAGAATTTCCAAAGCTCAGTATTTTGATCAGCTAGCTGGCACACATTAACCCAAAAGGGTTAATGACAGCATTAGAGCACGCTTTTTTTTTTTTTTTTTTTGCATTGCAGTGCCAATACTTTCTGTATAAGGGATGAAAAACATGACAGCGGACAGTTGTAATGGGATGGACAGGTGTCTGATTACAGATAATATCCTCATTGTTTACTAAGCCACATCTGAGCTTCCTACAAATGAAAAGGTGAAGAAAACAGCTAAGCCGGTTGTAATTCAGAAAGACAGAACTTCGCTTAATGAGAAATCTTGACTCCACATTTAATCAAAATAAGCTAGATTATGAGCAGTAGGGCAGTCTAGTGTGGAATATGTGCTATTATTCATGTCAAATAAACTCTGGGAACTTTCCTCTAAAAAAAAAAAAAAAAAAAAATAACTTTTCACCAGCAAGTTTATCAGAAATTTAATCAAAATAAAGAGCAAGTATGTAGCTTAAAAATGCATTACATGAAACATTAAGGTTAAGTACAGTACCTGAAGCATCAACTATTATATATGCACATAAAATATGATATATTAAGAGCACATCTTTCAAGAACATAGATATGACAAAGTGAAATTTTACATCTGCAAAGTAAAGGCAAGAGAAGTATCTCATAGGCTATTAAACAAACCTCTTCTCAATTTCACCTGGTTTTGAGACTACCTTAAGAGTCACCCCACTTACTACCCAATTATTTAAAGTCAGAAGCATAGCATTTGTATTTTATTTGGAAGTCTAGTACCATTCTGAGCAGGACCTCATCATAACCTGATTTTAGAGTTACACTCTTGTTTTGATGGATTTTCTTGAAATTATTGTCAACACCCCAAATGCTGTAGGGGAGTAACGATTTTTATTTGGTTTCAGTCAGAAGTGAGATTTGTGTATATCATTCCCCTGACTAGACAGAAATAAATTAACCTATCAAAGTACGTGGGAGTCAACAAAACGAGCTTCTGTAAAACTGCTGATTCCCCACGTAAACATCGGGTATGTCTATCCCAAAGAAAAGTGTGTTATGGAAATACCTGAGTCAGCTAGCTCTGCAACTAGAAGCGGTGCAATCGCATCAGAAAGCGCTGAAGCTGGAGGGGAGCACACAAAATGCAGTCGTGCTACTGCCAACCCTGCGCCACCCTGAGTCCACACTCTCTGGTTTCTTGGATCATCACTGCCGGTCCCTGCAGCCCACTCCGACCCACGGTACTGACATGGTACTGACGACACATCTCTCCAGTGGTATCTTGCACATCAGAGCTACAGTGACAGCCATAAGAATTCATTGTTCTTAAATATTGCTGTTGCATGGATGTTTGGGTTTATTGTGTTTTTAAGTTAAATTCGGATTGATCAATAATTCTTGTTTAAAAGCAAGTATCTTCATACTGCATATCATTTTAAATCATCAACTTGTAGCCTCACAGACCGTAGGAGCACTGCGGGAACAGAGTCTGTGAGGAGGAAGAGGAGGTCTAGCTCTAGAAGCATGAATCTCTGAAAAAAGAGAGGCACCAGAAGACTCACGTTTTCAAAATCCCACCCTATTAAACTGCTTCCTCTGTCTTAATCCCTGCAACTGATCAAAACTGCCTTTATCCTCAGTTTTCATACAAGCTCTGACTCTGCCGAGGAACCTTCTTGGTTCTTTCTGCATAACTGAGGACTTCGGTTGTTAATTTAGACTGGAGCACATGCACCATCTTCTCTGTACATTTCCTCAAGTAAGGCTAACTGTAATTCTGATTGATGGAAAACACATACGTATACGTAGATGCAGACATAAACACTAAAGGTACTGCTCAAACCACTCTCTTGATATAACTGAGGGATCATTTTCAATATGGTTCTGAGTAAGTCAGAAAAAAAAAAAAATCTTAAGTACAACCCTTGGCAAATATCCACCCCATTTAGCTATTTTCCACAGTATTATCCTACTGTAACACTGTACCTCACCACGAGCAACATGTAGCAAAGTATCCCCTTCATAGTATGCCCTGTTATTCTAATCTAGCTTTATTCTATTACATAGCCACTTTCTTATTAAAAACTACTTCTAAAGAGAACTTTGTGATTGAATGAGATAAGCACCTTTTTAATATGGAAATCCTTATAACAGTTCTGTACCCGTACAATTGTAGTAACATGGAAAATGCCAGTGGATGCACACCATCCTGTGCCACCTACTTGCTGAACCAGAAGGGCTGTGTCTAAAAGTGTGAGAAACAGCTTAATATATCTTCATTGATTTTTTTTTTTTGGCCTCCTCACTGAGGCTCTGAACTCAGATGCCAGAGGTTATGCTGCTTTTTCCTCAATGAGTATCTATTAAGGACCAAAGTCATTGGCTTATTGTATTAATATCATGGCAATGTTGTGTTTCGGTTATTATTCACCAGGATCAGATCTCAAGTGAGGGAAAAAGCTCTAAATCCCTTTGCCAATTGCCAGAGATATCAAGGACCCTTTTCACACATTGATTTTTTTGGTGTTATTTACTTTACAATAGTAGGAATATCCCTTTGCATGTTCCAGATATAAGAAAGCTAAAGAAGTAATCTATACGAGTGTAAGATAGGATATTGAACTAGATGCGCTGAAGCAGAAGTCACTGGCATAGAGGTAATATTTCAGAAGGATAGAATTGATTTCTGACCCAGTACTTCAGCATCCTGCATTCATGAGAGCTCATACTGGATGAAAACAAGTCGATACAAGAGGCATGCGAGATTTAAAAGGCTATGAAGTACAGTAGGATAACAATGGATAATTTACACATGATGCTTAATAAGCAACTGCAGAAAAGCTAGCTTTTTCCTTTTGCCTACGCTCAGTGCAATTTTTCTTTTTCTTTGCCGTTACAAAGTAAACTTTATAGGGTGATCTTGTTAAACCTAAGCCAGGCCAGTAGGTCATACTCATGCAAATCCTTCTGCTTTTAATGTGACAGTAGGCTACCCAGCAGGACAGTGTATTTCTTCTTGCAAGTGCATCTCATTAGCCAGTAACAGTAGCAATTAAGAGGTACCCGAGTGAAAGTTTGTAAAGCTTGCTTTTCCCCATTCACCCAGGGTGGGTTAGTCTGACAGCTTCTTCCTCTGGGAGGGGCTATAGGTCCTTCGTTTGAAATACACCCATTTAAAGAACAGACAACTCCCCCCCTCCCTCAACTGGAAAAGTTGTTGGGATGCTCTGCACCAAATTGATGTTTTCTTGAACTGAACAACGTGTTTTAATATTGAAGAACACAAGCTAAAGAGGAAGAGTACTACAAGATCATTTTATTACTTTCTGTGGTACTCAAGCCTGCTTCTGGTTCTCCCTCAGTAAATCTCAATCGACGGCAATCTTTTCAATTTTATCTCAGCCTCTCAGGATTTATATCCAAGGAAAAGAGCAGAATTTGGCCTTGCTCCAATTTGTCAAAGTAATCAAAATGGCTTTTCTCTCATAAAAACCTTAGTAATAGGACTGTTCTGAATAACTTCAGTTAATATTCAGCACTAACAGATTACTTGAAATCAAATACCCAATCTTACATAAAACCCCCTTCATTTTACCTCTTTAAGTAAGCCTATATACTAACAATGCCAAGTATTGTCAGGTTAAAATACGAGACAAATTAACCCTCATTAAGAAAATGCACCTGCAACACAGCCTACCAACTGTGAAAAAGCAACTGTTCACTAGATTTGCATTTGTATTGTCTTCACCCCTCATTAAACAGCCCTACTGAATTTTGCTGATCAGTCACTGGCTGCTGTATGTTCAGCAAGATGCATCTCTTTGGAATCATGACAATTTTGCAAAATCAAATTATTTACTAAAAAAAAGTTAGCAGGCCTTTTTAAAAAAATCATCCCTCCTTCCCCACTCCCCCAAAAAACAAAGCCTTCTGTAAGAAGTCTGGTTAGCTACAATGAATATTTTAAAGTTACAAGAATAACTTTTTAGATTTTTGTTAAGGTTTGTTTTTGAGTCAGGAGAATCAAAAAATACATAAAATACTAGATGAAGGTATGATTACAACTTGACATAAAGGGCTGTAAAAGTAAACAAGTCAAACTCCAAGACCTCTTCCTGACAGAAGTGTTTTCAAGTGGCTTTCACAAAGACTGATACAAAAGTTTTTGTTGAATTAAACATTGCCCTGTACAGCATTCACTTTCATCAGTTTCTAAAGGCATAAAGGTACAAATAAAGTAATAAAAACAAAGGTGAAATAGCCTAGGCTTTGCTTCTCATTTAAATTGCGCAGTAAGCAGCATAACTAAAAGGATATTAGACCATTTAGACACTTCCAACTACATAATCTAAATGATATTAAGTTACCTGTAATACATTTAAACAAAACTAACTTGAAGAGATGCTGTATTTGGTTTTACCACATTTTCTATACATGGGGACCACTAAGTTTTAATTAACGGTTCAAGAAATATAGAATCAGGACCAGACCTAGTAATCAAGAAACATGGATATCAGACAACATAGCGATGGGTACTAGGAGAAATTAGCTAAAAAAGCTCTACCAGCTTGTATTGCACCACTCCTTTACAGCGGCTTTTTCACAGAAAGAAAAAAAAAAAAAACCACAAAACAAAACATAATTATCTCACAAAGGAGCCTCATCCCATTACATAAAGCTCTGGTCACACAGACCTACATGTTGCATGTGTAACTTGAAGCACAGGAGCAGTTCCAGAGACTTCGGCAAGGGCAGAAATAAAAAAGCATTTAACTTGGCTGTTCTTTGCTTCTGCATCATGTATTGCTAGTGTACTTTAGTTTTCAACTTATATTTCATTCAGAACTTTTTAAACACCATTTTTTGTGCCTTCCTTCCCACCCCCAGCACGCTTCTCAACATTTGCTTATAGTTAAAATGTTAAGTTTATCTGCTGGAGGGACTTGCAAATAAGACACCTTCATTACTCAAAGTTTGCAAACTCCTTCAGCACAAAAAACGTGATTATTTGGTGAACAAATGGTCACCAGCATTTGAAACACCACCAACAAAAACTTGCAGCCACATCTGAAGTTCTGAAGCCATACAGAGAACCCACTTCGGGATAGGTGAAAGAGAGATGAGAGGAAGTAAACGGAGGCTTAGCTATGATGACCACTCCTCCAACAACCCAGTCTAAGTCAAGGAACTGGCACACGTCAAAGATCTGCAGATGGACAGCTATGCATACCTGGCTCATAGCACTTCCATTCCATCTTTGCCAAATACCCAGCCAAAAATCAGCATCCTTCAGCCAAATTCACGCAGAGCGCGCTGTCCCGTTGTACTAATTCTTCACAAGAGGCTCATTGCTTAAATCAGAGCCATCCTACTTGGCATGTCAACCAAATCAGAGTCACCCAGCTTTTGTTTTTCTGCTCTTCTGTACAACTGGCATTAGGCTACTAGCTAGAGTGATTTTGGCATAGACCCTTATAGTGGCATGGCTCGTAAGCATCACTGTCACATTCTCTGTTGGCTGCCCATCACAGAGGTCTGCTGCAACGTTCAGCTTCCCATAACCTGAGTTCTGAAGCCACTTCTGAATCTAAGCCTTCTCCTAATATTGTCTAAGGTCTAATCTTGTGATTGACTGAGGACGTTCCAAAAGTTTGATTTAGAAAGAACAGAAGGTTATCAGCTTTACATAAGAGTGACTACAGTGGGTCAGGCAAGAATCCATTGAGATCAATACCCTCTCCATCAGTTGCCATTAATAGATATTGAGGAAAATGAAAGACATACAATGTGTGTGTAGAGATATTTCTGTTTGCCGCTATCCACAGCTCAGGTACACCAGACTCAACCTCTTTGTACCTCACAGCCTACCATGGATTTTTGTTCTGTGCTTTCCACACATCATACGAAACATGAAGTTGGCTTTTGGACAGACTGCTAAACATCTACATTCATCTGCAAGCACACATACCTATGTGCATCTTCAACAAACAGCACATAGAGCCTTCTTCACTGACTGCTACAGGAAAGATAATGCCTCACAGACCTCATTTGATTTCTTTGTGTGCATTTTCCCCCTGCAACTCATAGCATAATTAAACAAAGATTTAATACTCATGGATCATTGTCTATCATTGTCTGGAAGCTGTGTGTGTGTGTGTGTGTGTGTGTGTGTGTGTGTGTGTGTGTGTGTGTGTGTGTGTGTGTGTGTGTGTGTGTGTGTGTGTGTGTGTGTGTGTGTGTGTGTGTGTGTGTGTGTGTGTGTGTGTGTGTGTGTGTGTGTGTGTGTGTGTGTGTGTGTGTGTGTGTGTGTGTGTGTGTGTGTGTGTGTGTGTGTGTGTGTGTGTGTGTGTGTGTGTGTGTGTGTGTGTGTGTGTGTGTGTGTGTGTGTGTGTGTGTGTGTGTGTGTGTGTGTGTGTGTGTGTGTGTGTGTGTGTGTGTGTGTGTGAGTGTGTGTGTAAATCATCACTCTTTGATTTTCAACCTACTCAACAAACCCTGCTCACCCTAAGTTCATCCATCAACTGAATGGTTAAGTTATATATTATCCAAATAGACAGACAAAGGAAAATTCTTATGTAATTCTCCATCAAAAAGTGCTATATCTTCTGTAGTCTTTAGATAGATTAATTCATGTACATCTCATATAGCAGAGTCACAAAGATAACATACCAGGCATGAAAAAAAAAAATATATATATCACTGCTTATATGGTATATCTGTGCTGGAATCAAATGTGAATTGCTTTTATTTAAACACAAAGTATTATACATAGACATTTTATACCTCTATAGCTATACTGAGGTATTACATTCACATAGCCGAAAAACCAATAGGCCTGCCATTGCCATGTGTTAGTCCATTCCAAAGATCTTCCAGCGGATCTACAGCATATTATTTGGAAAAACTCCAGTCTTGATCCAAAACCTTCAAGTGACCACATCACCCAATTGTTTTGGTGTTTAATTATCTGCATTTGTATAAATGTGCTTCCCCACATGATCAACCATTTTAGAAGCATAACAGTACAGACTGAAGAGAAGCCACCACATTTTTTCCAACAGAAATGCATCTTTTGGATGAGATGCAAGCATATTTTCATGTTTCTAGAAAGCTGTAATTCTTGCCATACATTTTTGCAGCTCTATTTTGCATTGCCAAGACACTGCCCTTAGACCAGCAATCATCATATAATTTGCTCTGCACTTTTCTGCAGAACAGATATTTGCACAATCAGGTGCCACCATGAATCTTAACAGCTTGCATTTCAAACATGAGGTGAACTACCTTGGTACATCTTCTTACAACAGAAATACAGACTATACCATACCTATGAAAAAGAATATGACTCATACTTTGCTTTAGTTCAGCCAATTTGCTGTGCCACTCACCTCTATCAGTCCTCCTTGGACAAGGTCACACACTAACTCTACAAATACATTGATGTTACTCATGTTACTTCAGGGCCTACCTGAGTCCCTTTTATCACTGTGCCTTCAGAGGTGGCATCAGACTGTCTATCTAGCTGAGCTGTATGAATCTAAAGATTATAATACTGAAAATAATGTACCTAAGAATGGAGTAATCTCTATTTCCTTGGCAGTCTTGAATTCGAAGCTGGATGTTCTTCTAAAATGGTATGTCAGAGCCCAAACAGAAGTTACTGGCTTAATGCAGAGATTGATGGGCAAGGGTCCATTGGCTGCGTTGCACAAGAAGTCAGACTAAGTGATCAACAGTTCTTTCTGGTCTTCATAAAAACTCCGATTGAGATATACCATTAAGACCTCACCATTATACCCCATGAAGCAGAGAGGCTGTGGATAGCACATACAATCTGTGCTAAGAATACTGCAGTTTTTTCAAAAGCTGATTTTTTTTTTTTTTTTATTTTAAAAACTTT
Organism: Aptenodytes forsteri; assembly: GCF_000699145.1. Lineage (NCBI taxonomy): Eukaryota > Metazoa > Chordata > Aves > Sphenisciformes > Spheniscidae > Aptenodytes > Aptenodytes forsteri. The sequence goes on along the minus strand of NW_008795710.1, from coordinate 632,817 downwards.
CCCATATCAATCAGTGAAGAAAACTAACAGCAGAAGTCACACACACGGGGTTGTGTCTGCCAAAATGAAGGTCCTGTAAAGGCTGCCAAAGAGCAAAAGGATGAGGAGCAAGGCATTCAAAGACAGCGATAAAGACATAAACAGGTAAATACTCAGAACTCTGAACTGACACAAAAAAAAAAAAAGAATCAATTGAACTATCAAGAAAATTAAATTAGAGGTCAGCCAAGTACCTTAATACAAGAGAAATCCACAGCTAATGGAGGATAAGTACTGTGATGTTATGTCTCAAAGGACATAGATTGTTCAAAGAAGTCTGACTTCTATCCAAGATCCTGAGGAGCTGTGTAAGCAGTAAAACACACACTACAGCTAAGTACCTGCTGATGGGCAGGCAGACACATCTCACTCTGCACATTCTCTTTACAAAATGCTGTACTGGCAATCTCATCTTAATAACTCTACTCTGTTTGGCAGCACCTTTGGCAAGCAGCCCAGCAAAAAGTGGGAAAGAGCTGGGAAAAAATGTTAACATAACAGAAAAACAGAGCTATAAAACCATTCATCTCATTCTCCCAACTGCCGTGGTGACCTTCTGCATGTGCAGAGTTTGAATACTTTCATTCCCCTACTGGAAAACCCTGACAGAGAAAAGCTGTTCTTTCGCAGGAGCTCAAGTGTCTGGTGTAGTTTCTGTTTATTCTGGAACTAATGTCCATTTTTTCTAGTTGCTTTCCTTCTCCAGGACTCCATGTGAACCTTTGTGCAATTCCACCTTTCTGGAACATCTTTGGATGCCACAAATTGAATAATTGTATTGTGTGACCCATGATCCCACAGAATTTGGTTCACAGGACAAAACGATTCTGTAAGGAACACAAATCTTCCATTCTCCTGTTGCGATCATAGATCAGCAGTTCACCTTGCATTTTCAGCAGTGCCAGAAATGGAACAGTATGAAGGTACCTAGTATGAAACCCCAGTTCTGAGCTGTTTAGAGAAGCTAGCTTTTCCAGCCTCTCTCATGTACTGCAACAACCCTAACTCCTGATAAATATTACCCTTTAGTTTTGCCCACTAAGCCTAATACACACAACTAGAAGCATTCTCACTGTAACCTCAATCCAAATTATGCAGAGCATACTTCAGCACTCTTCAGTCAATGCATGGTCCTTCGAAGGAAGGGAAGATGCATGTCTGCCAGTGGCAATTTAAGCAAGCAAAATCTTTGCTTGCTCTTCTGTTTTTCTCCATTTCCCTTTAAAGTTGCCATAGACTGCATTGTTTCCTTATTTTTATTGAGACAGTGTGGGTCATTCTCTTATTCATTATTCTTATTTCTTTCCTCAGTTTTTTTTTAATATCATATCTGTTTTCATAAAGAGAAAATGCAAATCTATTCTTTTACACAGCTCTTAGTCTGTTTTGCCCCATCACAGCCTTTCTAAACTAATCTACTGTTTGTGTTGACTAAGAAGAGTTTAAAAATCCTGTAAGTTACAAGATACAGCACTATGAAATTAATGATAGAACATACCTTTTTACCACTGCTGAAAACTAACCCCTCTTGAGATTATATTGACAGTCTGGGAAGCTGAGCAAACACTACAGTTTGAAAATGAATAGCTTTTACATATCAAACCCATGCATGTGTGATCATCTGGACAAAAACCATGAAATGATTTGTTTCCCCACACAAACGATTCCTTGCTGACATCCAAGAAAGTTTCACAGGCTGGGGTTTTTTGTTTGTTTTTCTTAATTTAAGTTCTGGTTTCTTTTCTCTGAAGTACTCTATCAGGCAAGAATCCTCCCCTAGAACCACAACTAAATAGTCATCTCCCTGGTGCTGTAACCCACAAGGCCTCATCACAGCCTTGCAATGAGCATCTGCTAGGGATGAGCTAATAAAGCCAGAATTCTGAGTATGTTGCACCTACAGCCAGATCAGGTTTTAGATACCACTTATTCAGGAAGTTAAGGCCATCAGTAGAACTCGAATGTGAATTTTTGTGATACTTCATTTTGGCACCTCTCAGGAAGGCACCTACAATATTCTGTACATGAAGTTCTTAGCATTTCCCCACCCCACCCCCCTTTGAATTTCACACTTCCAAAATTCTTCTTTGATGGAGGAAATAGCTTCAAATGTCACTGTAGTCGTACAGAGTGTAACTAATGGGGCAAATGATGAATAACTGGCTTGTCGAGTGATCTGTCTGAATGAATGTGCAGCCTCAGAACAGGTTGTGGGTAGAATCTAGAAAAGGCACAAAAAGAATAAGTGTTTATTTATTCTTTATAACTTGAAAGAGTAAAACTAGGAAAAAGAGAGCTGGATAATGTAGTTCATGCTATCATTCCCAATGAAAACAGCCAAACAACAATTTAAGTCTTTTACAATTCATTTCTTTCTGTATACAAGCAAAGAAGGTCTGCCGAGCTTGATGTGAAGGTACGAAGTTAGATGTTCTTGCCTTTTGGACCTTTGTGCCTTTTGAGGGACTTCCAACAAGAAAGTCATCCATGGCAATCCTGCTATAGTGATCACATCCAAAATAATAGACAGAGATTTGATGCGGTTGTGAGAGACTTCCCGAGCTTTACTGATTAGCTTTTTCCAGAGAGCACAATAGTATTCTTCATTTCAAAAAAGCTAATGAAATAAAGCTTGTAGGCTGTAAGAGCTCTGAAGTGACTGTAGAGTCAGATGATTATGTAAGAAATAACACTGAAGATGCTTAATTACATCAGCTCCATTCCTACAGCCTACTCTGCCAAAAGAGGAGTAAATCACCACTATTAAGACACAGAACCACCACTCCATGACTGAAACCTGGACCTTTTTCTATCTTACCTCATCACCAATGACATTCCTACAGACAGCTATAATGTGACTCTACTGAGGCAAGTTTCTCCGACACCAGTGTGTATTCTAACATGGCTGAATTTGTTAAATAGCAACCGAGTTATCAATAGCACCACAGTAATTAGCTATAGATCATGTTTTTCCCCAATACCTTAGTGCTTAGAGTACCCCTGAAATTCAATAAGAGTTGGGGTTTTTATCTCAAGCACTTTTGAGAATATCAGTCTTCATTCTGCCTGTATTCTTAATACGATTATAGAAGGGAAGAGGTCTTCACTGACAATGCTGTCCAGATTTCAAGTGTTCCACAGTATTTAATGAAAAGGTTTGAGTTGACATTCTTAAAAAAAAGTCTTCAAAATCATTTCAGTAGCTTGGGAGTTTAAACTCCTTTTTCAAAAGTTATTTGGCAGTTAAAAGTCAGTATAACATAAGCACTATTGAATATTTCATCCTTAGGTTGGTAACATCCAAGGTTGGATTTGGAATACAATGAACTTTGATTTCATACTTGAAGACTGAAGATATTCAGTAAATTAATCTTCACTCAATGCATTAGTATATTATTGTTAATTTCAGTAAGAGACATGGATTTAGATAATGCGATCAGAAAGGAAATTGTGCAAGCCAACAGACACTATCCTGAAATAAAATTTCAGTGTTCACATAAGTTTGTGTGTTGCTTCTGTGCTAGTCATCCTAGCTCTCAGTATAGAGATTGCTTATAGCAATAGATGCTTTTAGCAGATTCCAAGCTACAATTTGCAGGAGTAATTGCAGGACAGCAAATTGATAACAAAGAACAAATTAAGTAAAACATGCTAATAAGGAATCTTTTGCAGAGTAAAGCTTTCCCCAGCATTAAATAATAGCAGCAAGAACTGTTATCTCAGATGCCTACAGGCCGCCTTCATGTGTAATTATGCATTCATCAGTGCTGCGGGTAACAGAAAGCAGACCCTCAAAGCTTGCAAGTGCCACACAAAGTGTAGATGAAGCATTACCAGTCTTCATAAACCTGCCACATATGACAGTCTGTCTCCCCCTAAACTCCACATATTTCCTCCCTTTTTTGTTCTTTTGTTGGTCTGGTTTTACCCACCACTAGTATTATGCCTCCCCATCATACCTGAGAGACCCTTAACAAACTCTTAGCTTCCAAGAACCACATTTCTAACACCAGATTCAACCATTTCATCTAACGTTTGATTAAGGATTTGTCCCTAACCACAAAGAGTTGAACACCATGTTTTGTTCTTACCTCTTTATCTGATCTTAGGGAACAATTAACAGAATTATCATAAGAACATGAAGCACTAAAAGAGCAGCAAATGCAGCCAGTGACAGCAACAGGAAAATGGACAAGTATAGCCTGCTGGATACAGACATACAGTTCACATCTGTGCATTTAGAGGTTGGCAGAGCAAAGCTATGTGGTGAGGAATACTCCCTGGCCTTTACTGTGGTGGATTTTTTTTTTGTTCTTTCTTATCCAAACCATTACACTGCTTCTCTGTAGTCTTTGAGGATCATAATTGACATATATCTAAATCTGTTTTCTCCGAGTTATTACTCTTTGCATTACTTCAGTGCACAAGACCTCTGTTCTGACCCAGGGTTTCCACTGAGCACAACCCTGCATATAAAAGGCAGAACAGAACCACTGTGCACACCCCACAAAAACACACCATTTAAAGTGCAAGTTAGGAGTCAACAGATGCTCAGGGGATGCAATCTGGTGCAGAAATCCATAGCCCAGTAACACACTAAATCTGACCTCAGGTTTCTGAGCCTGTTATCTGTACAGTAAGCGATAAGCGTGCTTGCAACACGAACGAGCATACCTGAACTTGGCAGCAAGCTCACAGGCTGACAAACCTAGGAGAGGTACAGGCTTCAGCTGATCAAGAGTCCAGGGTGCTGAAAGGCTTGTGCAAGGAAAGGAGAGAGACCTTATCAGCAGCTCTGTAGAATGTTAAGTGAAATAGATCTAGAAAGAAATTATTTTTAATTATGAGTGAAAATTCAGATTGCATCATTTATGGCTTTGTGTCACACTACTTTTTACTGTTCTTGTATACCCTTCCTCACCTATGATTTTATAGGTAAAAGCTCTGGAAGAATTAAACACAAATGCTCTTTAGAAGCAGGAATAACACCATCAACATGCAAAAAAAAATTGTAGATAGATATCTATGTAATAACCATTAAACTAAAACTGGGGAAGCCTCTAAATGGACACAAATTTTGTTTCAGATTATTAAGATTTCTTCTTAGTAACATCACTACTGTTTTCTTTACAGACTTAGATAAGAATTTTCCAGCTAAATGGCTTCTGGTTTTTGGCCAGAGAAGCACAGTTTGGCTGCGACATTTCTACTGAAAGCCCAATGATTTCAGTGGTACAAGTCTTCGCAGAAATGGGATAAAACTTCTGATGCAAGAGTCATGCAAATGTGTGAGAAATATTTTCATTAGTCCAGGGAGACTAACTTCAGATGTAGAACACTTCAGTTGTTAACCGCCAGCCAAATGACTATTCTCTTATGTCCCACTTGAACACTTCAGGGTTTCTCCCTCCTCAGCCCTGTTTTCTAACAACTCACATTAAATATTAATTGGAGCAGGGACTTAAATCAGGGTCTTTCACTTAGTATGCAAGTGCTATAATTGCTAGGCAAGTGACTATAAGACCTGTCTTCTAGATATCACTCTTCCATTCCAACACTGGAAGCCCAATATCATGCCATAGCAATGTAGTTTTTAAAATCTCAAAGTTTACAGATGCAAGATAACATTTTTCTATTTGTTGCAATCTTTAAAGGAGAAGCGAAAGCACTAAGTTCTCTTTGCTTCCTAATAGACAGCTCCATGGATAGCTGAGAATTTCACATTCCAGCTTCCTCATAACGAGACCAAACGCTGAGCTCATCAGCACCTCCTAAAGCACATACATTGCCAAACAGCAGACAACGCTCCAGAACCTCAGGCACTGCCATCATCAGTTTTGCCAGGTACGTGATTGCCTAGAACAGCATGTAAAATTCTCCACAGGTTTCTAAACCATTAGAATAATTCAAATGTGTATTCTGTGGTACGCTTTATATTATTATAGCTCCAACTGGATGCAGAATATTATTTGCTCTGGTAATTCACAACCCAAGTGTAGCAATTATGTAATTTAAAAAGAGTGGGGAAAAAAAAAATATCCACACACCAGTTCACTCTAGCTTGCAGCAAGCGGGGGGGGGTTATTTGTTTTTGATATATTTTTCCACAAATCTGCAACCTTTTCAGACAATTTTTAAAAGCAAACAGTTTATTAATCTAATTATAGTCAAACAGCATCAGTGCTTGAGGTGGAGCTGAAATTTTTAGGACAGCACCTATGCTGGATTTGGATTACAGAGTGCCATATAGACTACAGGGCTACATAATTCCACTCACCCCCCCCTGCCCCGCCTTAAAAAAGGGCCCTATAACAAGTCAACAATATGAAAGTATCCAAATATAAAGAGAAATATTAACTAGTCAAATATAACACCAGCTCAAATAACACTAGCAATTATTCAATGTCCCCAAATAGTTCCCCACAGTTAGGTAGCTCTTATACAGAAATAACCATACTCAATTTTGAAATTCTGATACTTTTTTTGCAAGTTCACACTGGTGCACAAGCTTCAACTCATTCCTGTTTGGCAAAATATTTAAACATTAAGGAGACCTTGATGTTGCTCGTTATCCAAATTGTCTTAACACATACTTAACGTTCTGGAATCTTATTCACAACACTGTCCCAATTTACTAAATTTTTCAAAGTCCAAATTAATTTTCTAAGTCATCCCTACTTTATCTTACTGCCATTAAGAGGAACAGATACATATACTGTACAGTATACAATCTTGTCCAAATACCAAGTAATTCCATTCATTGAATGCTTTTTAAAACCAATGAGAAGATGCTAGCGTCCAGCACAATCTCCCTAGAGAATCCAAATTACAGTATTTATGAACCTTTGAATAAACAGTTTGAGCTTCATTAGAAAAGGACCATTGCAATTTCGGGCAAATCCCTGCCCTTCTTCTGAAAGTCTCCATTCCTCCCTTCCAAAACACAGCATTTAGTCAGCAGTTTAATTAATGTCAGATAAGGCTGATAAAACAAAAGATTGTATTGCCTACCTAATACTGTAACCAAGAAAATTACCCTACTGTAACAAAAGGAAAAAGACCTTTTGGGCAATTCATCCACCCTGTAGCACTATAATATGAAGCAATAGCACAGTAATACAACTAAGCATGATCTCATACCAAACAGAAGACTCTTTCAGAAGTTCTTAAAGGAAGAATGGCATTTAATTATCAATTCTGATAGCAAGAACTGAAAACAGTCAGGTCTCAAACACTATAAATGCTTTTGAAGTAGCATCTTTCTGCAGACATGACATCATGAGATTGGCATTCTTTGTCTCTGGGGAGCTCAGGCAGACCATCCTGATGCATCAAGTCTTTATTTACTCCTGCCAGCAGTGCATTTGGGAACATCAAGATGCCACCTGCCCATCTGCCTAGTGGATGGCTCATGTACTGCTATGGGGCAGAACTGGTTTCCACTACAGGAGCATGGGGGAAGAGAAGGTCGGGGCAACGGGCAAAATGCTTCCTGCCAAATCTGCTACAGTTCTTTCGCAGCTTTCTGTATCAGGAGTTTGAAGAATGGTTAGAGATGTGCCTCGGTTTTTGCAGGTGGCATTGGAGAAGCATCCATCCTACTTCCCTTGCTCTTCGATAACTTCTTTAGAAGCCCTAGTTGCTCTCATTTTGCCATTTTTAAGGAAAGTCTGTCAAGCACAAAGGATTCACAAGAGAGGTGTGTGGATTTTGTAACTTGGAGGGAAAAAAAATTGCCAGGGCAAGATTTAAGGGACTCCAAACTCAGTTTTTCTAGAGAGTTCGGCTGCTCATAGAGGCACCAAATAACGTAGTTAGTGTTGAGAACATCAACGTTGCAGTGGGACATGGTGGCTGCTGGACATGAAAAAAAGTGAACCTATGTTCTTCTGTATCCAAAGAGACATAGGTTTCTTCATTATTTTACATACAGGGAAGAAAGTGTCATCCATTTTTTACTTTGAAAAACAAACACTTTTAGACTTTGGAATGGATGAAATGCCACAGCATTTTCTTTAGACTTAAGTTATTGCTCTTTAAAAGGAAATTCAATACAAGCACAGATACCTAATTACTTGTGAATCAGTCCTATATAAATATTAGACCATAAATTAGACTGTTTGAAAGTAATTCCTCTGCTTCCTGACGTCTACTGAAAAATAAATTATAATAAAATAGCACTGTGCCGCAGCATAAAAGCCTTTATATTTTACCAGAGCTGAGATAATGAAAGATTCAGATGCTTTAAATTCTCCTTGAGATTCAAAATCTTGGGAAATCCATATATAGACCCACATACAAACTCCTTTATGTACTGATAACAGCCCTGCTGCCTTCAGAGCACTATTTTACTGAGCTAAGTTTAGTACTTAAAGGCTCCTAGCAGAGGACAGATCCTTTCTCCCCAACTACTCATTTTCAGGTAGGTCCTAAATTTAGAAGCCAGAAGAGTTCTGACGAGTTCTAAACTGGTCAGAATAGATCCAGGCCCTTATTATTTCAGATGTGTCACTTAAGTGCTGAAGCATAAGTGACAGATGGAACAAGCTGCATCAAGAGAGTAGCAACTGAACTGCCAGTCTCCAGAGGGATATTTAGCTACAGACAGGCACATATGTAGCAGGAAACTTCAAGTACCATTTGCACTACAGCATGAATCTTCATCTTGTAACGGATCTTAACAGAACTGTCACTTGGCATCATACTGTTCTCCAAAGACCTAGGTGTTCCCTCACACAAAGCGCTATAAATCTCCAGTAAGGGAAAGAACATATTTAATAATTAATCTCCACTGGGATTTTAACATCGGCCACTAGCAAACTCTGCAAAGTGTTAAAGATTGATCAACAAAACTGCCTTGTTGACAGGTGGATTTGCCCTAGTGATAGCTCAAGCAAAGATGCCTGCATAACTCGGCATAAGATTCTGTAACAAAGAAATTTACTTTAGGCTTGAATGAGTTCTGCAGTGGTTAACAATCAAATATGCGCAATTGTGTCTTTACCTCCCCACCACTACCAATGTGACTGAAACAACTTGTTTCACTCTTTAAGCACATACACACAACTTTTCTTTCTTTCTTACATGTAATTTTTATTTCACCTATCACATGTAGCTAAATCAAATGATGACCTAGCCCTGATCTCCGATATCGCTGAATGTTTTCTACGCAGCCTGGTGCAAAGTGATATGACATTCTAACTAAAGCTCCTTCAGGGACAGCTTCTATGGCACTCATGACATCCAGCCAGTAGAAAGGTACTAGTCTACTTACTACTGAACTTGCATATCCAGTATTCATACTGTGTACTTACACTGATAGCCTGAGTTTTCCTATAAGGGTTGAGTAAGACCGGACATTGAATCAGTGTCCTAAATTACAGATCATCACAAATCAGTGTGTAGGATTATTTTCCTCCCCACCACCCATGCAGAACTGTACTCATCACAAATGCATCTCCTTTATCTACACAAGAAAATAATCCTGTTCAAAGTTTAAAGATTGCTATGATGTCTTCCAAGATGTCTCCATGAATGAACATAAGCTGTGATCATCTTTCCTTAATTCTACCTGAAACTGCATACTTGAGTTATACTGATACTGAATTTGATCTAACAGTGTCCTGTTAAAAGAAATAAAGATTGAGAAGGTAGTTAAAAACACCCCTTTATAGCTCCTCATCAAACCGTTGCCAGTTATTTTAATCACAGTTAATGATGTCTGACATCAGGAGATATTTTTTATAATGTGCTGTCACCAAGATTAGAAGCGTAGCAGCAATTTTATATTCTTGTTTAGGCTCTACAGAAAAACAACATGCAAAGAAATTGTTAAAAATGGCAGTCTGCAGAATGCCCAACTTCAGAGAAAAGTTTATCACATAACAAATATCCAATGAAAAATACTATTTCTAAGTTAATTTAAATGTCTTCTGTACAAACAGCATGGGTGCCTCAGTCCTCAATCTTGTTTTGGGATTATGGACATAACAGTTAAAGTCTGGCACAGCAGCACTTGTGTGCCTGCATTCTTAATAAAACCATTGTCTTAGAGAAGAGAGAAGCTTTAAAGTATTTTATTACTTCATCTACACGTTCTTAAAAAGCAGGCTGATGTATGTGGGAATTCTTGTGTATTAAAAAGCTAAATACTCTCCGCCCTGATGCTTTTTTAAGACCTCTTCCACCAGGCTACTTTCAGAAAACTACTTTTATTTAGCTGGATTGCCAATCAAGATTCCTGGGCAATGATCACTTTCACTGTGTTACCAAGTGTCAGTCACATCCTGTCACATCACATTGATAGCAAAATTCAAAGTGAATCGTATACCTAGATAGGAAGGGAAGACAAGGCGTAACCTCTCAGATTCTGCTGTGACAAGGTATGTCATATGCTAACAACTGAACACATGTTTACTAATAATCTGCCTTGCTTATACAGCAGCAGCATCAGTATTGGCCTTGCAGCAACAACATTGTGGCATATAGAAGTACTCCTCAATCTGCTTGGCTCAGGATTATGCTGAAATTTTGTTTTATGACGGTCTCACTAATTTCCAGCAAAATTACTCTCATTAACAAAGGTAAGAACATGCAGGTATTTGCAAAACCTGCACAGTAGACTAAACTCATGGGATAGGGGCTGATTTTTTTTAATTAAGTGTATGAACAGTGCAATGAAACCTCAATTAAGATCTCTAGAGGTTACAACCATCCAAGTAATAAAGCCACAACAGTGATGTAGCTTGCCATGTGCAGTTGGCACATTAGATCCCAGCACACCAGTTAATAATTTTGATTTACTAGAACACACATGCTTACTACTGGGAAGGGTCTTGAGCTGCCCTTACTCAATGAATGCTAGTCTGCGCACTCTACAGACTGTAGCAATATTCAAATCAAATATCAAGTGAATTATCACACAGTAGCATTTTGGTCCGTCTTCCCCACCCCCGCCTTCTCCCATGCTCGATTCTCCATTTACTAGAAGTTAGCAAAGCTCTGTCTCTGGAGCTGGCCTCTACTGTTCAAGCTGAAATACGACCAGGCAAAGTTTGTGATAAATTCTAGACAAACATAATCCATTTTCACTGAAGTTGCAAACCTCACACTCAAGCTGTAATCTCTCTGGTTTATGAGCTTGAGTAAACTATGGTCAAATATCAGAGAAACCTGGGTTAAAGCTGTCCTGAAATTCCAGTGCTAGGTAAGACTTCAAGTGTTTTGCATAGAAGGCACAGAACTAAATCAGAAGCCATGCACCTTTTTGATCCACCAATTTTCACTAAATTTTAGTTCATATAAAACCTTAAACCCAAAAATGAAAGTCTAGAACCATCTCACTGAAACCAGGGGGGAAATACCTTTCCCCAGATCAAGCAGACATCTGAAGACCTGCTTCCACAAAGCCCCATTAACCATATTAGGGTAGAAAATAACAGACCCTTGCTGGGTAAATTGCTGCCAACAGTTGGAGCTTTTCCAATGAAAATGTCTTATAAGCAATAGGGACATCTCAAATGAGAAGGATATTGGAAATCCTGCTCTGAAACAGCTGCTATTTCTCATGTTATCACCCACTTGGGAACTCACGTCCTTGCACAAAACAGATTTTGCACAAGTAAGCCATGTAGCTGGGTCTGGAGCACTCAGAACTGCTGGAAGTGGCTCGCAATCTAGTCTCAGATGTGGCCCATTGGCCCCCCCCCCCCGAAAGAACCCGTGCCAGCCAAGGCTTTGGCATGAAACTGCCCACAGCCTGACATCAAATACACTGTCGTGATTTATGATGAACCTGTAAAGGGCTAAGTTCCTCTATTCCACCCCTCACCATTGCTTTTGTGCACAACAGAATTTGGATAACAGGACAAATCATGGCAGCCTTCGGGAAGCAGACAGGATTTTATCCTTCCTCAGGAAGTAATCACTATGAATACCGGCATGTTCTTACTTCCATCATCCTGTGACCAGCTTTCAAACTAAAGTATGAAGTTTCCTGTGACTGCTTGCATATTTTATATTTTGTCCTTTCTGTGACTGAGGCAATTTTTTCCCCCGCTTTCCTGGGTTAGTGGCCTAGGAAACTGTATATTTAGCTTTTCTTATTATAGAGGCACAATAGAATGGAAGTCTCAATCCTGTTTCCCTCTCACCCACAGCTTAAACACAATTAACTTCTCATTTAATGCATTCTTCCTGTCTGCACTCATAATGCTCTCCTAGGAAATGAGAGCCAATAAGTCCTACACAAGAGTAGAAAAGCAGGGTACTGACCAAATATTGTCTAATGCTATATCATAGGCCTATGGGAAAAAAGTTAATTAAAGACCACAGATATCCTTTGGGAAAATGTTTAATATATTAGCTCTTGCACCAGAGCAATACAATATAAACAGACCCCTCCTCTTTGGAAACTGTGAATATATCACACATTTGGGAAAAAAACAGCAAAATCCAACGCTGTTTTTATTGGTCATTGACTACAAATATATCTAATAAGGAACACAAAGAATATTAACTTCAACAAACATGATCTCTACTGTGGCCCATATATCACCCTCCTGAATTGGGAAGCATCTTTGTATAGTTCAGGTGCTGTCATAAGTTTTATGACAGTAATAACAATTAATAAGCATTTCTACATAGTTCCTAATGCTCAGTAAGCACAAGCACAGGCTCAAAGACAGACCCAGGCTTCTGAACACTCCCAAAGTAGGAGCCTTGAAAGTCTGAACAGTTGCATCCAGAGACTCATTTTGGAGGGTCTCCCTCCCTGTCTAAATCCCCCCAAAGGGATATACAACATTAATATTCTGCAAGGTATTAATTTGGAGGGTCAAAGACTAAATGCTCCAATAGCCACACATTTTATGCAGAAGAAAAATGGAAGTTTATTGAATAGCTTACCCATTAGCATACACTTTCAAAGGAACAAACCCAGTCTCTAAGGTAATATTAAGCAAGCCTCATGGCTAGGTTTTCTTTTACTTGTGTTAACTCCACTGGAGCAGATGCCAAATTTAAGCACCTGCGACAGGTTTACAGACATGTTAGCATTTGAGTGCAAATAGGATGTTTGCTTGAAAACTAAGTGCAATTTTTCTGCAACAGGCTCCAATAAAAACCCAACTAAACTAATCCCAATCTCTCAACTTCTACTGGCTTTGATGAGGCATAAGCACATTGGTACCCAGTCTCCTTGGATCTCCCACTATCGTCAGCAGAAGATAGGTGCTCAGAATTGCTCTGGAAAAGCCTGTGCTTGCTTTGCTCTGAATTGATTAATCACATGAGAGGAAGTCCCTAAGCATGCAGATTACGGCCAGCATGTTTGATGACATGAAATTCCTTAACCCAAACCACAAAACAGAGAGAACATGATTTGCAGTGGGGTCTGAGACTCTGCCTGGTGGGATACGGTCCCTCGCCTGCTGCGCAGTCCCAGAGCATCCCAGGTATCACTGCTCGCTGGGCCAGTAGCCATGCCTGACACACAAGTCCCAACCAGGGAAAAAAAGACTATACAATCAAAAGTTGGCAGCACGGCAGAGACTTGCGGGGCTGGGGTCTACAGCTACATGCATCCACTTCTAGCCTTGGGGAGGGCACACAACACATGAGCAGTTCACAGAGTTTACACTTCACCTTAAGTTTCAAAATTCAAGGCAGAAACATTGATCTGGAAGCTGAACTCTGAAGCTGTGCGTTCTGTGTAAGTGAAGAACAAATACAGTTGGAAAATGGCTACCTATACACAGTTGAACCATAGGCTTTATTTTTAATTGACATTAAAATTAACATTTTAAATTCATATGTAACATGCAGCTTGCTGTTGTTTTTACTTAACTAGGACACTGGCACTTATTGGGTCTTGCCAGAAAAATTGTTATGTATACAGCTTCCCCCCACCCACTCATGCCCATACTTGTTTTCACCAATATATCTTAGAACATTTTATCTGAGTAGCTATTCTAGAGGAGGAAGAAGGATGGATATGGCCCATCAGGCTACTGCCAAAGCTGTCGCACCTGCCTAAATCATAATTCAGGGCTGTATCCTGTAGGCAACGTTGCCAGCTCCAATAGAGAAGTCAGCCCCCTTGAATGGGGTACTCATGGGACTAACAGCAGCAATAGCCAGGTCAGCTCAGAGGAATGTCCTCCTTGGTATTTGTTTTGGGAGGTTTTTTTTTTTAAAAAACAAAACTACCCACACACAAACTCTTTATAATCACACATGTTCTTTTTCTGGTTCTTAAAAAAGCATACATCTGCAACTGGGCCACCCACAAATTGGAACAAGAGTCATTTGTCTAGCAGGGTTTCCTTGGTGGAATACGCAGCAAGAAAGACACAGCCTCTGTGCTAAAAGTAAGTGTGTATATTCACTATGTTTAAAGTTTTAACTCCAAGCTTTAACTATTAGTTCCTCTCTGAATAGAGCAATTGTACCTATGATTTATCAGGCAACATAGTGCTATTTACTTTTGTTATTATAAGCACCTTTTCCAACAAATGCTCAAATGATTGTTTCTCAAAAGTAACCTCACATGAAAGGAGTAATAAGCACAAAATCATGTTTCATTAAGATCACTAAAGAATTATTAGCAGTTCCATCAGATTTAAGTAGCATCTTTAGTATATGCATGTGCATATGTATAATCTGTGTCAGATTTGTCAGCTTTTGATGGATGTTTTCACTCTAAGTGTTATTATTACTCTTATATAGTTACACTGGCAACAGGGACCTATAGTTTATTAAACCTTACATTGCATCTGCCGCAATGCCCTGGGGCTGGAGTATGGTCATCTACTCCAAACACTATTCCTTGCAATTACACTTGATTGTTAACTGTCTATATTCAGTACCACCTACATTTGACTATTGCTGTTCTGAGGTTTTCTTCCGATGGGCCATGCTTGAGCTCCCAGACAGTTAACGGGATTATACAGATCATTAGAACTGAAACACAAAGCAAAAGTTATTTTAATCCACTATTAGCTATATTAATATATCAGCGATAACAGACACCACCATGGCTTTCAAACCTTTTGGTCACGTGTTTTAGAGGCAGCAGATTAAAAACTTAACTTAGTACTGAAGTTATGGCATGCCAGTACCACCCCAGTGCAGCAGTGCCAGGCTAGCAGTCTAGCCGCCCTCTGTGCCATCCAGCTCCTTAGTGCATTCAGGCTGTGCATACTACACTGTCCCTCCCATAGCCAGCAGCATCCCCCTTTACCCTACAAATTATCAAGGACCAGAGAAAAGCCTAATTAGATAAAGCCTGAGGTTTTCAGTAACATAACAATCACACATGGTGAACGCACATTTGTGAAAACACACATACTTGACAAGCACAAACTGAAAAAAAAAAAAGAAGGAAGGGGTCATGTCTGTCATTCACCTCTGAAGTGACACACCTCCAAGAGCATACCAGTGAAGAACGAATACATTGACTTTCTCGGCTGCTGCATCACTGTTTGAGCATGCATACCATAAAGCCAACTTCTTCCAAGAGAGAACTTACTTGAGGTGTCCTTGGGACTCAAGAACAAGGAGCACAAAACTAGCCTGCCAAATATCAGCACAAGGCACAGCATTAAAGCTACACGCTGAGCAGTCCTTCAAGAAATAAGGCAAGAGCACCCACTGCTCCACAGAACAAGTAGCTTCAGAGTAAAGGAAACAACCAAGAAGGGAAGTCAACCCATCTGCAGCGTTTGAATGGAGGTTGTGGAACTGTTTTGCAGCAGCAGACAGAATGCGCTCACTCGTCAGTAATCAGCACAAGGCACAGCATTAAAGCTACACGCTGAGCAGTCCTTCAAGAAATAAGGCAAGAGCACCCACTGCTCCACAGAACAAGTAGCTTCAGAGTAAAGGAAACAACCAAGAAGGGAAGTCAACCCATCTGCAGCGTTTGAATGGAGGTTGTGGAACTGTTTTGCAGCAGCAGACAGAATGCACTCACTCGTCAGTATATCTGGCTGCTCAGCCTGAAAGGGTGAGAATAAGAACACAGCTTTGTATGAAAACCAGTACTCTGAAGTACTGTGTACAAGTTTTTTTATTTGCAGCAAAATTCCTGCAAGCCAAATGGCAGGAACAGGAAAGCGTGGAACTAATAGACAACATTTGCTTTCATCAAGTCAGAAAGCTCTTCACCATAAGCTAGGTAAGCTTATACCTCAGGTACAGCAAAGAATCAGCGTAAGCCAGAGACAGGAAAACAAGCATCTGCCACTATCAAATTATTTTGTCAAGTTATGCTTAAGGGTTGATTGATGCACTTTTAACATCAAACAACATTAAGTTTGCAAGCTCCAAGATACAGTCATCATTCATCAGTTAAACTTAAATTTTCAAATCAACCAGTGTGAGATTAATTAATACGAAAGCTGTCAAGATGTCTTTGTGTAATTATTGTTCTGCAGCAATTAGGAAGTAAGTTTACATTATTTGCTAAAAGATAGACAATTGCTAAGCCCGTTACCAATAATAAATCAAGTTCTCTCTTTAACAAATTGTTAATCTTGAATATAGACACTTGCATAGACGTATTTATTCACATTTTTCTGAATATGCTTGCCTTATTGAACACAATGAGTTTGCGTATATTGAACAGAAAAAGTTCGAGTTCTTTCATATTCAGAAAAACAAAAAATGTACTTTGTAGTATCAATAGA
Organism: Aptenodytes forsteri; assembly: GCF_000699145.1. Lineage (NCBI taxonomy): Eukaryota > Metazoa > Chordata > Aves > Sphenisciformes > Spheniscidae > Aptenodytes > Aptenodytes forsteri. Next base: position 616,090 of record NW_008795710.1, on the reverse strand, counting down.
ATCATAGTGGCCTCCTAAAAATAAATAGAATAGTTAAATAATTAAAGTCATACCAACAGACAAGCAAAGATGGTCTAAATAATATCAAGAGACTGAAAGCATAAATCATGATTACAACCCATATAATCTTTGACCTACACACAAGCTACAAGGTTCAAAGGTGGCATTGCATTATGTATTTATTGCTTGCCTAAGCCATTATTCACCAGTCTTCGTTTTAAGAGGTAGGTATGATAGGAGTCTTGTACAGGGAAGAATACATCATAAAATCTTCCATATAAAGGATGGTACAGCTAATTTATCTTGCGTTGCCTTCTTCTCAATTTATGGCATGGCAGCCTTCTACAAAATGAAGATTCACAATGCAATGCAAGAACAGAACAAAGTGCAACCATTCCCAGAGCAGCCTTTGCATTCACCATAGTCCTCAGAAGATCTGCTCATCATATAGACAAATTAAAAAAGGCATACTATACCACGAGGACAGTAGAGACATGAGCAACAAAACACAAAGCTATTCCAATGCCAGTACACCACCATAAACTGACACATCTACAGTGATTAACACAAGACTGAAGAACCAATCTGCCCCTTTGTATATCAGGATCAGGTTGCCTAGCGCTCCCGTTAGCACCTGCTAGTATGTCAGAGCAAATACACCCCAAATCACTTCCAAGCTTTTAACCACAAGCACTCTGCTATCTTGTTCCCTTTCTCTTGTGCATTTCTGACAGTACCCTGCTTTCAGTATACAGAGACTCCAGCAAGGTTGAATATTGATAGGGAATCCATGAGTAGTATAGTGATTTTTGACAGCCCTGTGCTGGTTTTGCCCGTTTGTTCTACAGCTCTGAAGTTCTCACAGGTCTGTGCTGGCCCTCTCTGGGCCATGCTGGAGAAGTTACACCTTTGGAAGGCATAAAAAGAGCAACGTGAGATCAAGAGTAGATCTTCGCAGCACCCATACAGATCTAGAAAGACAGGAACTCTATTAGAACCAAGAGATTCCAACAGGGAATCCTATTCTTCATTCATTTAAAAGAGTAAATCCCTAATAAAAGGGTCATGTTTGCTAAATGAAACTTGTCATGATGTTTCCCACACAGAATTGTTTGCATTCCTTGAAATCAACAGCAGTGTGATATTCAGCTTTCGCTAACTCATTTGAAGAACTGGCATATTGACTGGTGAGATACCCACCCAGCCAGCAAGGGGCATGGCTTGTCTCTTAACAAGCTTGTGAAATGCAGAGGCCAGCTTTCCTTTTCTCCAGTGATCACAAGAGATTTCTTACAAGCTGCTTCACACAGGAAGAACAAGACTACTTTTTTGACTATATCCCATGGAACACAGGGTTGGTTTAATTGCCTGAACCCAAGGAGTTGTGTCTTACTAGGCAAAACTAGATCCTAACCACTCCTTTGCCAATATTCAGCTCTTTCCAGTAATACAAGAAAACTATATACCAGACACCTTAATGCAAAGTGTCCACAAAGAACATAAAAAATATTGCAACTTATGCATGAATGTGCATTCAGTTTCTCCTGTACTCAACTCCAGCAGAGGAAGCAATTTCTGTAAAAATGGGTTTTGCTACATGGTTCCTGGCATGGTTATCTAACATGCCCTCAGGCGCTTATTTGTAGTATTTACATTTTTTACCAACTTATCAAGAGAAAATCCAATTGTTCCTAATGACAGTCACACTGTGTCTCCCATTCTCATATATAGGAAAGCGTTTATTATCCATTTGTAGTAATTAAGGCACTGATGTTATATGGATCCATAAAGCTAACTTCATTAAGCAAACAAAGGCGCCCTTTTTTTTTCCTCCAAACTTACAACTGCAAAAATATTTAAAAATAAAAGCTCAATTATAATGTCTAGCATAGTTTGAAGAACAAACCAGTATTGACAAATCTACAGTATTCTCAGAATTGGAAAAAATAAAACCACAGTCTGCAAAAATAATTATTTTTCCAGCATTAGCTAGAAAGAGGCAAAATAATTAGCTAGCTAAAAACAGAGAGTGTTTGACAATGTCTGTCTTTCTGTATTTGAGCTTTTCTTGTAAAATGGTTAAGCAAACTGCTTTTTACAAGTTCAAGGCCACGTATTACCAGGGAAGGGAATCTTCCATACCCTTTCAGAGACTTCACATCATTTGTTTCCGATAGATTAAATACAATATTGGACAAGTAACCAGGAGCTGCTGCCAAATGCCACTGCTTTTACCAGGGACTTACTGAACTGTAATTCTATTGAATGAACATAAGGTTAGTAACCAAATGACTCAACCAAGCCAAGCAATTTCTTTAAAAACAGCAAAGTAAAGGAACACACTAAATCAAAAAAAACCCTCTGTGAAATACATGCGGGCTAGATTTCATTACTGAGCTTCCTGTCTCTTTGGACAAACTCCATTGGTCATACAGCAGAACATCTCTTACATGACCATTCTTGAACAATTTTGCTGTGCTCATACAATACCGTGTGTTGTTTTATTTTGGGACATGCAATGCTCTAGGAGCCTCATCAGCAAAACTTCTCACTAATTCAACCTACAGCAACAGAGCCTAGGTTGTCATCATCTCTAATCACAGCACTGAGCAAGTTATCAGAGTAAGGTGGAGAACCAGGACAGGAATCAAGTACATGCATTAAACAAGCATAATTAAATCCACTGCAGCCAGCGAGACCATTTGAAAGCCAATGTAGACATATCTAAGTTAACTATCAAGTCAGGACCTTAAACTCCCACAAATAGGACACACGCCTCTGCCACAACACATCTGTCAGTACTTCAGAGGACTAACAGGATTCTAGCACATTATCATCACAAGATCCTCAGAGAGGCTAGGCGAAATCCCAAAGCCAGTGAAGTCCATGGAAACCCTTGCACTAAAATTTGGGTTCATTCTACATCTTTTTGATTCTCTGTAGAAGCACTGCACAACCACAGAACTTCACGCAAACATGAAATTTATTTCTTTACTTCTTACTTCTGTGGACGACTCCCAGACCACCAGCATTCCTCCAGAAGAAACACAGCTCTTCACTTCTTGAAATGCTACCTTGCTCTACATCAAGTCCTATTATATTTTCTGTCTTGGCAGTGCTATAGTTATCCACTGCAACACATGTGAAATTAGGGCTGGAATACTTTACAAGTATTTTCTTCCCCCAGCCATGAGGTAAAACAAACTTTGTTCCTCTGCAAATTCCTCTTGTAAGTGCACATACAATTCCAAACACAACGGTCATAGTGATTTTTTTCCTGCAGAGCTGGAGAAAGGGGGAGTTAAAGTCTTCTCATGCCATAGAGTTTAAATGAAATGTTTGAAAGAGGTGTCTCACTGGAGCCATACAAAGTTTTTGTAAAGGTGAACAAATCCTAGCAAGTTTGGATTTCAGTGTAATATGTAAAACTTGGACTGTGTTTTCTGAAGTTTGCAAATCTTCCAGGCAGATTTGGGCTTTAGTTCAAATGGATCTGGCCTGATTTATATTTTGCTTGAAATGATGCCCAAAACTACGATTAAGTAAGGCTTTCACCAAAACCCTCAGTTCAACTCAATGGAGTGGTCTCATTTTTCCAGCAAGATGAGTCCTAATGTATTCGCTCCACAAAGAGGCAGGTGTGAAGATAACTTCTCCACAGTATACTGAGATGACCAAAAAAGAGTATCCAAATACAGTGAAGTATAACACAGCACTCAGCCCAAGTGTCAAGAAGTGACACAGTAAAACAGCTTTGCGTACATTTCTCCTGATTAATATTTCAATTTAAAAGCAGCTCACACTTCATCCTTAAGCAAAGCACAGTGGGAGAAAGAGATCTGGTACTGGGGAAGGCAGCTTAACAGCAACATTCCTATTTTATTTTTCCCCTTTGATAACTGAGGGTGCAATGCACAGAAAAAGAGGTGCTCAGTTGGAACAAGTCAATATAGCACTGAAGTTAACACTAACGTAAACTAAAAGAGAACTGTTGGGCAGGGGTTTACCTCTACTACAGAGGTGGTCTTGCATCTTGTAATTGTCTCCCAAGTCCTCAGTTAGTGCCACAGTCAGTCAAACCTTAAGGAAAAGGAATATTGTAGTTTCCATCTGAGGAGTGAAAACAGTCTGGGATCCTCCAGGCCGAAAGAGACAGGGTAGGCATTACCATCTCCTGTGCAGATTTTACTTTAGCAGCTTTGAAATACCTTCTCTGTTAACCCCACCTTCAGCCTAGTGAATCCAGATACCACATGGTACATTGACAGAAATAAAAATGTCATCCTGCTTTCATGTTTGATTTTAGCATGCAAGTTACAGTTAATCGCATGTAAAAGCCTTCCAGTATATATATCCCAAAAGAGTTTGTTAAGACCAGCTAGTAAATTTTAGGGGTGATGGTATACATAACTTAGTTTTTGGGACCCGCTCCAATCTTCATCAAAAAATTTCTTCAGTATGAATGGGACTGTATGTTTAGGACTTACTGTTTCTTCATTGCACTGCTTCATAATATGCTACCAAAAGTCACAATCTGTGTTGGGTTGGTTTGTTTTTTTTTTTGTTTGGTTTTTTTTTTTAATCAAAATCTGTTTAGCACTTTAATGTCATAACGCATGTTACACAGCAGAAGTTGAATTACTAGTTATCTATTTAATTTATATGAAATTCTACTTCTATGAAAAAGTCTATTTGCATATATATTAAATACAGTTTGCACTTAACTGCAGGAAAAGTTACGTATTAATATTCTGTAACAAAGCTGGATTTTATATTTTCAGTACACAGGGGGAAAAAAGAACCAAAACTGAGTTTCTGCAATACCTAAAATAACAGGTTCTTCAATCCTGACCAAAGTCTGTAAACACATATTAAGTACAGATAAATAATACAGTTACAAGACATTATTACTGTATTACTGTATTTCAACTTCACGTTTTAAAGCACTAGGTTGCATTAAGAGTCTTTGCAGCAGACTAGGGATGAATTAGTTTAAGTAAGGTTTGTCTACAGAAGACAGTCACTCCAAAGCAAGATGGACTATACATAGAGGACTACTCTGTACTAACTCCCACTGTGAATAATCAGACCCAACGTACATAACTACTCAACATCTTAGTGCATTGTACCAAGAAGGTATACATCATTTCCCCCAAGCACAAATAAATGATATTAATTACTCTTGCACAAGAAAATAGGGAAGTTAGCCTCAGCAACCAAACTGGCAGACAACAATGCGCTTAAATGTTCACGTAGTCCATTTGATCCTGGTCAGAGGGATGCACGTGCAGGAGACAGCCACACAGCACAAAACTGCAATGAGATCAGCCTCTACAAAAAGTTTCCATGTTCCTCTCCCTACAACGTAAGGACTAAACCTGTGGGGTACACACTGGGAACTAAGTATCCAACAAAGTCATTTTCTGGATAGGAAGGTGGCTCAGGACTAAAAGCACCTTTCATTGCATCTCAACTTCAATACTGGAAGGAGTTGCAATTCCAGATGAGAATTTCCTCAGCACTTAGAATCATAAAATTTGGTCCCTCAAAAAACTCATCATCTCTGCAGGTGAGCAAAGGTTACAGTTACAAAACAGAATACACATCAGAATCAATATGTTATCAAAGATGTTGAGATACATCCAATATAAAAATGAGTATTTAATCTTAATTGCTGCGTGCTTCCTAAGGAACAGTCTGAGGTTCACGTGGAGAAGAGTCAATACAGTTGTTCCAATATCCCAGCTGCAGTGCAATGAACATCTTTTCTAGCCTCCAGCAAGCCATTTAGGGAAATATCAGTCTTGTTTCTACCTGCTCACCTTTCCCAGCGTGGGCATTCCCCTTTGCAAATGCCTTAAGAGTTCACATTCATATTAACAGTATACTACCTCATAGCCATTATCCATACCACCTACCTCACTGACACCCTGGGTTGGGTGCACAGATCTGCTTCTCACAGAAGAGAGATGGGAGCTTCATATGTCACATTCTTTCTCCCTTTACAAACAGGCAGGTGGGTTTTTTTTTTTTTTTAAAACCAACCTTCACAGATATATTTACATACTGGGTCCTGATCGAGTCACATCTTTATAAATAAGAGAAGAAACACTCTTATTCTTAAACCAGAGATAAAAATCACACCTGCTTTGCCTCAAATGCTCAGCACGATATTGCCACTAACAGTACTCAGGAACATAAGCGCTCAAATTATTTGCTATAATGGTGCCACGCTATAGTTCCCAGCAGAATTGGAATTGCTGAATGCTACAGTCTCCACAAGGAGAGAAATGCTAGTATGGTGCTTATGTGAAAATTCACTAGGTTTCTGCTCTCAAGGGAATAGTTTCCTCCTGTGATAATGCTAAACATAAAATGCATTGAGGTTTAGGACTAATGAAAATAAAATTGGTGTGAATAAATTATTATTTATATAAAATGCACAGTTAGGACATCTACTACATATGTAAGGCCATAAAATTTAACTATCTCACTTCATTGCTATAGCATACTCGTGAAAGCTGTTGTCCAATTGTGGTCACACGTATTTGCCCTAATCATCTACAAGGATCACTGCCTGAGCAGTGTATTTCATTATTTAATGGAAAATGAGACAGAACTACTTTAGGAATAAGCTGTCACTTGTAGCACATGCAGTGAGAAGACCCACTCAGTTCATTGGAACGCTGTTTGTTTCCCCTTCACATTTGAAGACTACATTTCCCAGCCATCACTTGCACCATTACCAAGAATTTAGAACAAAGGAAACATGCTCTAGCAGAAAATGGCTTTAGCTTAGTTTTCACTGAGTGGCCTCCCATGCAAGTCACTGCTCCTCCTCTTCCTCACAATCTCTGCTTCAACTGAAAATTCTTCAGAGGTAATGGTCATGCTAGAGATGATACAGATGTTATGAGGCAATCTACTTTGGAGACGCAAGGTAATGCTTTTATAAGCATGCTAATGACACAGGCTGTTGCTGTAACATGACACAAGGGCTTAATGTTATTTGTAATAAAGGTTCTGGTTTCTTGTTATTTGCTAGGAAAACAGTATCAATTTAAAAGGCAGAAATGGGAAAATTAGTATGGCTTAACTTGCAGTCTACAACTGAAATACATTATAAAACCTTCCTTCAAATTAAGAGTCACTATTAGAAAAATATATTTTACACAAGTTTCCGGAAGACTTAAGATTAGCATGACAGTTGCATGGATAGAGGTAAAATGCTTTTGACAAGTTTCTCTGCTAGAGCTTGATTCAGCAAAGCACTTCAGCATATGCTCATGAGCTTTGCTGAATCAGAGCCCAGAAGTGACACCCCTTTTGACAGCTTCCTTATAACTGTTAGAGAAGTTAACACTCTTGTGGGGACCTCTCGCCTCCCTCAGCCACTCACACACATGATGGAACAGACATATGGTATGACGTACCCCTGCAGTGCTATGGGACTTAGATACTGTCCTCCAGTAAGATGCATTTGCAAATGGCACACAGCAGCAGGTGCACACGGCTCTTCCCCTGTATTCTGATCCAGCACAAACAGCTGAAAACTAACACGACTGTTACTGCTAAACAAGGATTACGGAGCTACTGTTTAAAAGCCACTAAACAGCTGCCTTAAAAGTAAAAGCTGTCTAATTCTTTCTTGATAGCATTTCAGTAACACCATTATTGATGTGCCTACCCCACTGCATGTTGACAGAACTGGTTATTTTGACAAGCATAAAGAGAAACTTTAGCTAGCTGTGTAGCGACTGCAGGTTATTTGTATTCTCTGTTGTGTTATCTACTGCAAGTATGTGCTGAAAGAGTTCATTTGGTGGAACAGACTCCCAAGAATTTGTGAAGTGTGCCATGGTGTTCAAATGAATCAGCCCTAGTATCTGAATTTTTCATTTTAAAAAAATCCCCTATTGAGACAAACATTGCCTGTGAACTCTGTGCTGCTCATGCACGTAGAAAGATTCAAATTATTCCCTCACCTCTCCCCCTCTCACTTCTGTCATCCCAATAGTCAGTTCTCTCCAGTAGGTTACTTCCACAAAGGGAAATGGTTTGCTGTGACAAACACTCACCTGCGACACCACGCTGTGTGCACAGGATGCGGTTCTTTGCTCCAAGCTATGTACCACCCTCCCTCTCTCAGCCCAGTAGACCAGAAGGGGCCAGTTTAGTAGTTGATGTTCATGTCAGTAATGTATACGTGACCGCTGCTGGCTGCTTTGATCCTAGGCACCCAGCTCCACAAACATCCCATAACTCTGGATTTGCAGTTGTCCTGAAGGTATGTCAAACAACACGCCCCAAGTCAGCTACTCTGCCTTTCAGCCAGGAGTTTATTGCTCCTCTGTATGAGCTTCCCTCATACAGATTTATATCTTATCACCGGAGCGCTGCTGCTCTGGACCCTTCCATGCAAGCCACCTGATGCTCCCCACCATAGCCCCGTTAAGGCTGGCTGTAGCAGCTGGGCTCCCCAGCACCCCTCACTTGCAGGGTCAGAAATTTTTAGTCTATGATACAGTGTTTCTAAGTCATAGAACTTATCTTAGAGCCTGCTTCCTAAAGAGCAAAAACTAAGGCTGTTGGAAGATGTGCTTTACACTCCCCAAAGCAAGATTTAAAAAACTATCTATTGATCAAGTAGTTAACCATCAAACATTACATTTTACAGTCTAAAGGGGTGATTTATAATGAGATCTAAAGAAACTATAAGAGGAAATAATACCGTGACCTATTGCTTAACATTGGCAAGTCACCACACATAATACTTGTTTAAAGCCCCGGCTCATTCGATTCGTGACAGTAGCCCTTATCGAGTGGCTGAAGCCGTCACGCACAGACTGGAGTCTCATTCCCCACCACTATCCCTTAATACCTGTCCAGATATGGCACTCTTTTTGTGCTATCGTTTTAATGGAATACTAAAAAAATAATAGTTCACTGAATGCAAGATTTACTATAACACATAAAAATAAAATGACAATAAAGTCATACACATAAATTAAGCAAGAAGCCCTGTAATCTAGTCTGTATCAATGCTGTATTTTCTGTCATGTCAATGTCTCATTCTTCGCCTTCTTTGAAGTACAGGAAGTTAACCATTATTGGTAAATATTTATATTCAGTTCTGCAGTGTCAAGATACCAACAGTTAATAGAAGTCTTCCAAAAAACATTCCCATCTTCCCAAGACAACACAAATATTTATCATATTTGCCTTTCTGAAGGCTTATGCCTTTTTGGGAATGAGTTTTAGGATTATCTTTATTCTTGTCTGAGCAACTTTTAGCTAAGAAAACTAGAAAAAATTAGGACTCTGGTAGCCACATACACACTAGCTAAAGTCAATAGCTTTAATTTTCACATTTAAACCTACAATTTTCATCTGACAGGCTCAGCAGGTTTTAATGCACACAACAATTTACTTTTACTGTTTTAATTGTTTTTAGTCAATCACTTTTATTGCTTCTCTGCATCTGACTAAACAAATTAATAGAGCCATGTTCATAAATGATTACTTTGTGAAATGGCTTGATAGATACATTTGCCAGTTTCACCTTCAATTACTGCCAACATTAGTAACATTTACACCAAAAGGTACATTTATCCAGGTTTTATAATTAAAGTGAGCAACAGGAGCAGCAATAGCCAAAAAAAAAAAAAAAAATCTGTTTCATAACAAAATCTGTTTCATAACCTCCATAGTATCAAATTTCACCTTTCTAACAGTGTTCCCCCCCCCCAGGCCAACTGAAAACAGCAAGACCTGCCTGCATAGCTGGCCGAAAAAACCCTTTCTGGATCACAGAAAGACAGTCTACTCCTGCCTGGATTCTAACATGATCTTTTGGTTGAGAAAAAAAACATACAAAGAATATACAACTAAGTGTTCAGGATGACATTGTTAGAGGGTGTGAGAGACCTGGATCAAATTCCTTGTTTTGTCCTTTTAGACAAGGGCAGTGAGAGTCCAAACCCCAGAAGAGACTTAGGGCTCCCTCCTTGTCCCCACCCAACTCTGCTTCTTGGCCAGATAGGAGGTGGGTCAGGTACAGGAATGTTAGCTTGAAGACAATACATAGCAGTGCCTCTTCCCTTCAGCAGAGGTATACATGGCCAAAGTTGGAAAATTTACTAATTTACTAATCAAAAACATGATACAGTTGCCACAAAATTGGAAATACCAAGAAAGCCTACCTTTATGAGTGCCAGTAAGGATCAGCCTTCACTGACACAGCCTTTCCCATGCTATGCACAGATCTCAGGACCCAAAATAAAAGATTATGAGCTTTTGTAACAGTTACTTCAGCTGTTGCTACATCAAAACATAGGAACGCAACTCTGCAGTTCGGTCTTTCCCCAGTTAAGGCATCAGGTGAGCTAAGACTACTGTGAAAATGGAATTGAGAGCAGAAGTTGCCTTCAGATACTACTTCCATTTACATCATTTAGGAGGCTTGACCCAACAAGGATTTTCCAAGCAAACCAGACACATACCAGCAAGGCTCTTCTGCACAACATGCGGTGCATGTACTCACTTCACTGAATGAAACCCAGGGTTAATCTGATGGATCTTCAGTTCTTCCATCCAAATTTAGAAAAAAAATGAGGTTCACTTGACCAAAGAGAACACAAGTTTCCCACACACAAGAGACAACCTACCCTAGACACTTAGCTACGAGGACCTTCACCCAAGATGCTCAGAACCCTGGACTCTAGATCATCTTCCCAAATTCCTATTTTATTACTTTATCTAATGGGAGAAAACACCATAGAAACAGAAGCTAAAGTCAAAGCCTCCTTCTTCACAGGCTCCAGAGTCAGGCTCCCTCTGGCAAGAAACACTTGAACACTTTCTTCAGTGTGTTTTAAGAAGCAGGCTGGGACTATCACTGAGAATGGCCTCCAGCCAGCGCTCAAGTCTTTCAGTAAGATCAGAGTTTGAACACCTTTACAGCTGAGGAAGAGAATTTTTCTTTGATCTTCTGGACATGTTATTTAATCTAACCCATTAGTATAGCTCAAGTCTTGCATGAGGAACCCCCTCCTTAGAAAGGGAGAGGCTTCGGTTTTGATGATCCAGTCAGGCAGGAGAAGCCTCAATCCAGTTCTTCCACCTCCTGGATGAGACCATCATTTTCAATCTTTCCTTCTTCAATTACAGAACCACCTTAAAGATCTCCCTCCTTCCGCTGTACCCTGGCTTTAAGTTGTTTGAAACCAAAGAGCAATGAGGTGCTCACCTCAGCGCAAGACGCTAGGCCACTGAGACCAAGTGGAGGAGGGTGCTTCCTTCTTCCTGAGCGTAAGCCCCAGGGAAGGGGAGGTACCATGGCTTTCCTGGCCTGCATGTGGGTGAAGTCACAACAGGGTGCTGCAGGGCCTGTCAGATTCAGCCTAATTCAACACACTTGGCTCTCCAGACATAATTATCCACTGGAGGAGTGTGGCTAGGTGCGTGCTTCATCTACAGCTAACACGCCAATTCTTCTTCCTACCCCACACCTATTTTATCGACACTCTTATGGTATCCTGTGGATTAGGAAAACGTAACTTACGATTTTGGGAGAGTCTGTCCATCCCTCTCATTATGTTTCTTAAACACCTTGCCTTGCAAGTGAGTAAATACTTACTCAAAGCTCTCCTCCCCACCTTTACAGAGTGTGTTCTTTTCCCCCAAGTAGTCACCAGAGTACTAAACCGGCTGCTGCTTTTGTACAGATAAAGCTAAAAATGATTCTACATTGGTCAAAACTGCTGACATCAAACTAGTTTTTCATTTGATATTCCTACATAATATCACTCGCATTTGATTTAAACCTTCATTGAACACGCACCCTCAGAAGCGGTCTAGGTCTTAAGCTGCAAGAAACTGATAAACTGCATAGTGTGGTAGAAGGGCTTTTTACTATTCTTTTAGAAACCTGCATAATATCTTATATGAAAGAGCCCTGATCTCTGGCTGAGGCTGCTAGGTACTTCATGAATATAAACCAAATATATTAATCCTTTTGGTCCTTAAGCTACCAAGGCTACACTCTGCTGCAACAAGAACAATCATTAAAAAGCTTGTATGACAAAAAGCGTGTCTTACTACACACGTAAACTGCAAACAACAAATCTGTTTATTTGCTGAGGTTCATGCAAAAATATAATTGGGATTTGTTTTAGTATTTCCATATTCCTCAAATCAGTTCCCTAGTCTAAATAGATATTTTTATTTTAAGTTGCTTGGTATTAAACAGATACTTGATCCACCAGCAGTTTTCACAAAACCACCCCTTGCTCCCGCTCCCTGCAAGGTAACACAGCTGTTCCATAATCCTGTCTTTTTATCATCAGGCAGGACAGCACTCACCAAAACGTCAAACTGAGGACAGCCACCTTGCTTGGATGGCATACCCCAGAGCATGTCTGTGCTCAGGACTCTTCAATAAAGAGCCAAGTCTAAAAGGCTAAATAAACAAATCTTCTGTCACAGATTACCAGAGTTGCTGCTACTCAGGGCAGAGATTAGCAGGAAGAACAGATAAAGCCGGAGGTGGCAACAGCATCTCCACCCGCAGCCAAATATATCCATTTTGATCAAACAAAGGCAGCCCCCTCCCACCACTATATTACAGTGGAGAGAAACGACTAACAGAACCACGTCACAACAAAGCCTGGGCACATCTGTATTCTGGCAGAAAAGGACTAGCAAGATCATCTTAACTCTGTGCCCTGCGTGGCAGCCCAGCAAGGCAGCAATCTCAGCTCATTTTTAAAGTTGCCTTGAAATGGTAACAAGCTGCAAAAAACAGTCATTTGTTTTTCTGGGATGCTGACCCACAGAACCCTTTGCAGAATTATTAAAATGGTATCCAAGAGTGATCCTGAATTACTTTGTACAAAGACACACATGTACTGTTGGACTGACTCATTAGAAGTTTTCACATGGCCCAGCTACAGTATGTTTAATATTTCTATCAACTAATGACATCATTTCATAAACACTGATGAAGAATTATTGGTACAGTAGGATTTCAAAGGACAATTTTCAAATATGGGCAAGGTACCCCTTACTGCACTTACGGATTGAGATAGCCAACATGATATAGCTGATCAAGATCGCTGGAAGCTTTATGTGACAATATTTTGCTATTTCCCTCCATGCACACAGAAGCATGCTGCTCTGAAATAGCTTTCGGAAAAGGTCCTTTGCAAATAGGATCATACTTTGTGTAGACAGGTAAGACCTGTTGAAACACTGTTCAACATCACTTGTTCTACAGGAATACCTGAAGACCCCAGCCAAGATCAGGCCTTACTGTGGTGGACACACCATGCAGAAAAAGCCTGTAGGTCCCTGTCAATACAGTCTAAATGGATAGGACAAGCAGGAAGTGGGCAAAATAAAAAAAAAATAAATAGCTTGCCCCAGGTCACATGGAAAGTCTGTGTCAGAACCAAGAAGCACATATAGATCTCTTGATTCCCAGTGTCTTATCTTCAAGACCATCCTTCCTCACGCTTAAAAAATAATCTTAAAAAAAAAAAGCACAAGGCATCAGCCTACAGCATTACTATCAACAGTTATTCTAACCACCCTTTCAGGAAGTAGAGCTACACCAAGGATCGACCTGGCCCACATGTTTAAGTTGGGGACAGAAATCAACACTAATACTTGCTGAAGTTCACCACTTGGCAAGAGCCTTCCTTACATCTCACCTACCTAGATTGGAAAAGACTTGATATCCTGTACCATGCCAAGCCACCCCCTGCCCCCCAAACATTCAATACACTTTTACAGAGATGTTACAGGGTGTATTCCCAACACATACATAAATGTATTAGGGATGCTCTCTGTTTTCTTCCCTTCACTGAGCTCTCTAGCATAGCAACTCATATGCATCACACAATTCACTTTGCACCAGCCAAAACAGATGAAAAAGCATCACGTCCAAGCTATAAATCATATCAGCCCATTACAATTAAACACATTCAAATTCTAAATCCCAGAAAACAGACTTTGTAATGATAGAATTGCTGACTGCATCTACCAAATACTCTATTGCCGCTCTTCAAACGTGCTTTCCATCTACAAGCACACAGAAGCTACTTTACTGCCAATTCCTCCATTGATGGCACATTTTATTGACAAAATACAGCTGAGCCACCTAAAGCAATTTCAGCTACAGAATAACCTTTCACACAAGAAGTTAACCAGCTCCTCCATCCATTTGCAGTAGATTTAGATTAGCAGACACCACACACAGACACAGTCAGATCCTTTGAACAGCCTCATGCCAGTTGACGGCTAAGGACGGGGTAATGTTATAATAGTATTTCATGCTTTGAGTTCTGGGAAGCAGTGCCTTCCTTACTCAGAAGTAAGAGGTTTGGATTCCCACCACAAACTGTTTGATCTACCCATACCTTTTCTCCCCCATCTCCAGTTTCCCTTCCTTTGTCTTACCCCTCTCCTGCATTACCATTTCCTCGTTACACTTCCACAAAGATTGTCTTAGTTTAAATAATGCTGTTTAAAAAAAGAAAAAAAAAAAGCTGCCCAGTCTTCCCACAAGCTTAAAAAGTACCAGATGTATACAAGTCTATCTAGAGTGCAACCACTGGCATTGGAGTGGCTGCTTATAACAACTAGCCAGCCAAAGGGAGGCTGTGCAGCCACAGACAAGTTCACCATCGAATAAATACTTGCATTTTTAAAAGCAGCAGACTCCAACATAAAATTACACTTTTTAAATGCAGTTGTGCAAAACATTTGCTCCATTACTTATGGAAGAAAACACAAATCTTAAAAACGTGCCAAGACTTGGAGCTCCACATTAAAGAACGCTTGCTAGGAAGAGAAAGTTTTAGAAATCAGTTTTACTGTTAGGCTTAATCCTACATTCCTGTCAAGCCTGTCCTTCAAGTGAGTTTGCCTGATCAAAGATCTTATGGTTGACCTCTCAGATTTTGTCCATAGATCACTCAAAGTGCTAGTTTACTACCAGCTGCTTTTAACATCTGTCCAGTGCTAGCTGTCGTGCCCTCTCCAGTTTAGTCTGTGCTGAATGATTCCAGAGGTGGGTGGAAAAGGGGGAGAGACTGTACAGCAGCACATTCTCCCACAAACTCACACCTAAAGCACACACCGTATCAGGCAGTCTGGTGGAAGAAGATAAAGTCACTAACATATACGTACCAGTGTAAGTCCCAGGCAGAGACTGCTACAGCAGAAGTGCAGCTGAGTAGCGTTTGGAATCAGACTGCAAGTTTCCAGAGAAACATTAGACATCCACAAGTGCAGATACCTACCGCATGAAAACTGACAAGGCCTTCCATTATCAGATCACACGGTTCAGCTCCATTCTCAGACTGAGAGCACGCACAAAAGAGGAGTGCCAGACACCACAGCTAGCAGTCTGCCACTAATTGCAGAAGAATGATACAGCTGCAACAGGGATTTATCCCTGCAGAAGGTGCTACATGGGGAAATTACTTTAGCCATTGGAGGTTAGCTGACTTTTCTCAGACTTTTTAATTAACCCCATGCAAAAGAATTCAGCACTCTCATCTAAGACCCTTTTACAGTTCATAGATCAAATCCAGTTTGTCTTAGGGTGTACACACAAGTTGAAGCTGCTACTGTCCCAGATCAACTTTTTTTTTTTTTTTACAGCTCAATTGGAAAGAACAAAATCCAGTCATTTATTCCTGCAGGTTGGGAACTGACCAGAATCACAGTTAAAAATAACACTAAAAAGAAATCAAAGCCAGATCTAACAGCCAGACACCACATTCTTGCTCTAGAGAGTAAGACTCAATGCAGTACTTGCCCTGGCCAGTTCACACATAGCGAGCTCTGATATTCCTTGCACTGCTCTTTTGGAGCGCACAGATGTATCACACAGTCCGGAAGAGAGCTCATCTGTCCAGCTGCCTATACGTTTTAGTTCACCTGCACAATATCAAAAATTTTTTTTTATGCTCTGTAGCAGCCACATGATTCATACTTTTTTTGTGCTTCACCTCCCCGAGGAGATAACCGAATACTTTTTTTCCCTGTGTGACCCAGTGGTAACACAACAGTTCTGTGTAGACCTGAGAAACCACTACAAAACTGCTTGCTAGTGCCTCATGAGAAAAAGATACTTCTGTTGGAAGGCGAGTGTATTATTAGTTGCTTTGCTCATTAACAAAAGCTGATCAAAGCCATACTGCTCCCTGAAGATGTTGCACTCCATAAGCCATTGCAGTTTCCTAGAAGGAGACAGTGGCTTAAGTCCAAACAGCTAATGCACAACAGGCACTTTTCTTTCTACCCATTTTAAAACAGGGGGGAGTCCTTGATCTGAAGCTCAGGTCAGTCCAGAATTACTGAGCTCAAATTCAGCTGGAGTAATTTCAGAGCTAGACTTCTTGCCTCCTGCCCCCTTAGAGGGGAGTACACCTCCCCCACCACTAAGGGGCAGACCCTCTTCATTACACTACCTCCACAGCCCTTTCATTGCCCACAGGGCCCCACGTTACCAAGGACAGGAGGCCTAGGTTAAAAGTCCCCCCTTTGTTAGAAGGCAGCTAACACTATGTCCTAAAGTTATAAGGCACTCTTACACAGAAGCCTCCCTCCTTCCAAAACCACATCTTTCATTTGTTAGGTCAATGCCCCAGCCATCTTATTAATGCATCAGATCTCACCACATCACACAGCTTTCCTTCGGGTTAAACCACATTTCATTCAATTAAAAACAGTAGGTTAGGTTCTACTAAGAGAGGTAGAGTCAAAGACAAAGACAAATTATCAGGCACCACCACCCTTACCTGCAGAGAAACAGCAAAAACCACCAGCACCCTCAGAACTGTGAGAGGCTCTTTTTGTCCTACTCCAGTACTGCCAGACTGGTAAGTTTGTATTGCTACCAGCTGGCAGACATACCCCCAGCTGAAATAAATTAGATGTTAATAGTGAGGATCCCTACTGCATACTCATGTGAAGGGTTGTTTTTAAAGTCCTCAATTTTTCATTGAGGAACTGTTTTTCAATATCTAGTTTTATTTGTGTTACTATAGAAAACTGTGACTAGCCTATTTTATAAATGTCTGAGGGTTTATTGCTAGGCACTACAAAAGATACATCTATATACTGACCCTCTTATGAAGATTTCTTACGAAAATGCAAAGATTAGGTTAATGTTTTTCCTTGAGTTCCTAAATTGGAAGTTCATTTCATTATTTAAAAATTAGGTAAGAATTTAAGAATATATAAAGGTGAAATTCCAACTGTAAACATTTTAAATGGATGGGAGAAAATATTTGTGTTTAAAAGCTGGTTATTTAGCAACTGCAGAGTAACTTAGGTCTAAAAGATCATATCTCTCCATAATCATACACAGATATACAAGATAGCTACATGTGCCAATGGAGGGTATTCACCCTGATTGAGAAAGCCCGCCTAAGGGTTCTGTGAACCAAGAGAGTCCTGCAATAATGCCTTGGTAATGCAAAACTCCTGTGTTTAGAGAACAACCCCCTTTAAGATCACACAGTCAAGACTTCTATTTTCTGTGGGGTATTTTAGCAGCGGTACTGCCAGGCCTCTAAGCAGAGGCTCTGCACTTAGTTCTAGTCTTTGCCACACACAGGCCCCTTTGAAGACATATATTTAAACAAGATAGCCAAGACCTGCAGTCAGAAAGAGATATCTGAAGAGAAGGGCCTTTGGTGCATGGAGCACAGCTCTTTGAGTTGAAAGTCAAAGAGAATGCAGAAAGGAATAAATAATCAAAAGAACAGAAGTAGAAAGAAGCTGGTAAGACTCTGAGAGGCACAGATCTATATTCTGATATTCCTAGAGCACCAAGAAAACAAGGCATTTCTTTTGTTGTTTAAAGTAGATTTTGTTGTAAATTACACTATTACATAGAAAGAAGTGCCTCATAATAACAGAAATTGTTTATTGTCCACATGACTTGAATTTATCCCTTGTGCAAGAGAAGAGTCAAAGTTATGGCGCCAGATAGAAAGAAGTGCCTCATAATAACAGAAATTGTTTATTGTCCACATGACTTGAATTTATCCCTTGTGCAAGAGAAGAGTCAAAGTTGTATGGGTCCAGGGAAAAAAAAAAGAGCAAGTTTGGGCATCAACCAATAGCCCAGTGATCAGAGCAGTCACCTTGGCAGGAAAAAAGACCTGTCAACATCCTGCTCCCAGGGTTGTTCAGGAATGTACATGAATCACTCCTTGAATAAATCGTGGAGTGCAGACAGTCATGGACCAGGGACTGTTGTTGTATGAGGAGGCCCCAGCATTGTAACAGCCGAAGGCAAGATCCTGGGTGTGGTAACTGCATGGAGAGAGGCCCATGTAAACAGGGACAGTCACTCCTTGCAAAGATTCCCAGGGAGGTAAGTGACACCAGTGGAAAGTAGGAGTCTCTCTCTGTCTCACACATAAAGAGTCATTTACTTAATGGAAAACCCAGCATGTCTCCTTAGCATCTTTCAAATTGTTAAAATGCAACATAGGCCCAGGAGTTCAGAAAGGAGCACCTGAAGTCACTGGGACGCATTTGTGAGCAAAGATAGAGAGTAAATATGAAACACTTGAGGGGAGTGGCCCCAAAGGGAAAGGCTTGGCACTCAAAAACAGCTGTATGTTAGAAGAATTAGGATACCTTTAAGTATATCTTGGGGAAATGGGATGGAATAAAGTAAGTTCATGATGAACATCAGGGAAAAAAACCCCAATCCTGAAAGGCAAGTACATAAGAGAGTAGAATTACCTTAAACATCTCAAGCAACTGAGCTTTATCACATCTCTTCTGAAACTAGACTGGAACAGGCTTTAGGTACTGAAAATAAAAGATAAAAAAGAAACTACCTGGAGAAGGAAAGAAGACCAATTAGTCTCTCATTTGCCATACAATTCCTTGCAGGAGTCATCCTCAGCTTCCCAGATACTGCATCTGAGCCTCAGATTTGAGGTTCTGGACTTGATACATTTTGATTCCAAGGGAAGAGCAAATGCTCAATTGCATACCTTCCTACCACCAACTAGACTGAACCAGCTCAGGGAAACTTTAGCCCAATAAAACAGAAACCTTCCAGAAGTGTTGAACTGGGGGGGGAGGGATTAGAGGTAGAAATCATCTGAAGAAGTCATCTAGTCCACCCCAAACCATAGGGCTGGGCTCCATCACAGGGAAGCAGTGGGGGAGAAGGGCTTTGAGAAAGCTGAGTGAGCTGTTCCAGCGCATCACTTATCCTTACAACTACCCCAACACCTGGGCTCTTTCCCGATGGTCATCTAAATCCATGACTCCTTTTCCTATGCACTATGGGCAAAGGATCATGCCCCTCCTCAATGCAGCACATAGTGCTGAAGAGCGGTCTGTTACTCGGGCTGATTTCATGAGACATGTTCCACTTCCACAGTCTTGCTGCAACGGTTTGTGCGATTTGGGGGATTGCAGAGAGGAAGATCACGGGGGGGTTTAAAGGCTGGGAAACGATGCAGGTGTGGTGCACTGTATCCCTTCCCTTAGTTTCCTGACAAGCTGGGCTAGCGGCACGCTTGCTGTGGAACCCCCGACAGGATGGGTCCCGCTCAAGGAAACCGGTATTTAACCTTCAACCTGTTGTAACCTGCAGATACAGTAACAAAGTTACGGTACTTTCCAACTTTGGACAGGGAAGGAGCAAAAACTTTTGCAACGCTCAACTTCCAGGCTGATACTCCTGTAGCATCGCCAGCACCCGTTTTACTGTTTCGTAGCATTTGTTTATTCTAAAGCTCCACCTCCTGGAGCCGTGAAATTAATACAGAAACGGCTCAACTGCCACTTGAAATAAGGGTGCAAGTTAAAGAGGAAAGTTTGCAAAGGTGTGAATCTTAAAGGGGCAAGATTTAAAATTATAAAAGTATCCCAGGTTCGTTAGTTAAAAAAAAAAGAATCCGCTTTAATTTGGAAGCTCATCTCCTGATCTGGGGGAAGTCAGCTTAATTTCTCAGCGCTCGAGAGCAGGATCTTTGACAGGGCTGCTGCAGCAGCGCTGTTTAATGTCTCATCAGAACCCAGTACACCGAAGATTTAAGGCTATTTCCCATGTAAATACAGAAAGCTAAGGACGACTGTTCCCCCCCCCC
>NW_008795710.1:592672-595316 GCF_000699145.1 Aptenodytes forsteri | reverse complement strand
GGGCTGCGCCCTCCGGCGCCCGGCTCCGTCCGCCCGCGGGAAGGGAGAGGGCGCAGAGAGGCCGCGACGGGCTTGCGCTCCTGCTCGTCCCCTCCTGCTGCTGGGCCTGCCGGGAGGGCAGAGGCCGGGGGCTCTGCCGCCGGCTGGGAGGAGGCAGAGTCGCCGGGAGGGCCGGGGGCTCTCGGGCAGAAGGGGCTCAGGGGAGCTGCTCCCCCGGCCCACCCCTCCCCTGACTCTTACAGTGCCGCGTCCTCGTCAGAAAGCATCTGCGAGGGCCAGCACGCTCCTGGGCTTGCCTCCCGTTTGCAACCATATTGCTCAGACGAGAGAGCGCTGCTTGCAAGCGCGGAGGGTTCGCCGGGCGTTTCTTGGCACTGGTCAGAGGAGTTTTATTGTCACTGTCAGCTGTCGCAGACCTCTCCTCCACTTGACAGACCGAAATTTAGCTGCTGCTGCGCAACAGAGAGCTTCTGACCTCCAGGGAGGCCGTGCTGCGGTTCTGCCAAGCAGCCGAGTCACGTATGTCATCGGGGGAATGCAGGTTTCCATTTACTGGTGTGGCCTGAGGCCCAGCACCTCCAGAGTCTCAAATTCTTCCTTGCGCTGTGCCCCCGTGTTCCAGAGGGCAGCTCCACATTGTCCGCTCTCAGGTTTCTCATTATGGGAACGAGCTAGCACATAAGTTTTCTCACCCTGCTCACCTATCCAAGGAATCCATGTCCTTCCGCTTGCGAGTTGAAGTGTGTGTGCTCGGTGACCTAAATGCAGTGCAAGCCATGCTTTGCTGGGGTCACTATCTCCACACTTGTTATCATAGCGCATCTATCAGTGTTGCTGACCGAGAAGGCTCTGCTTTCTCATCAGCCTTTTTTTACACTCGTCATTTTGTTTTCCACAAGTTTATAAAACGACTTCAAGAAGGGCTGTTTGCCAGTCTGCAGCCTGTTTTGAATCTTTTTATCAGATGTTTCAAAGAAAACGGAATTGTTCAACTGCACAAAAGGAGATGGTCAAGAAACAAATGCTCAAGGAAACCCCTCTGCCCCATCCTGCTTTTGAGCTCCCCTTCCTCAGTCCTCTTGTGACCACTGTTCAGAGGGGTATGAACATCAACAAATGGACCAGGAAGACTTTTTGGGCACCTCTGGAACAACCACGGAGCGCATGGCAAGAGAGGCAGCTGCTGATAGCCAGGCGGCTTTCCCGCTGCATTTGATCAGTTCTATCACCAGCACATTGCAAAGGCCGGTTTCACAAGCATTCGTAGATCTGCTGCAAGGCAGTCCCAGGGCATCTGTCTACCAGATTATTGCAAGAGACTCTAGCGACAGTCAGAGGTGAATGGTGCTAAAGCTGTCTGAGAACACGAGTGTCACGGTGAAGGATGTGAGCAGTTTCGGCAGCAGGAGCTGAACAGCTGCAGTTTGGAGCTGTTGCCTGCTACAGTTCACATGAAACCCACAAAGACGAGCTGTTTCTGTTACATGAATACCAACGTACACTTCCCTCACTGAAGGCTCTAACACACAACTATTGTACTTTTTGAATAAACACAAACTAACAAAGCGAAGATGGAACTGGATTGTCTCAAAGAGAAAGGCTGGGCCTTCTGCTTTCGTTGGCCCAGTTCACTGTCCTCGTCCCCAGCACGGTTTAAGATCAGTTTGAATCCTGCAGGTATCTGCTCTGGGTCCAGCTCTGTTCCAGACTGTTAACTAACAAGACGGCACTGTACCATGAAGTGCCCCGAGAGTACAGGCAGAGTGCAGCGAAGGGAGAAGCACTTGTAAAGACCTTATGGAACAAGATGAGAATTCAAAGAAATCTAAAAAAAAAAAGAAAAAAGTTGGAAAGAGTACAAAAGATTGCAAGACGCAGCTGGAGGGAGACAAGAGCGGAACAGTACACTTCAGGCAAAATCAAATATACGCCACAGGACATCACGGCTCAGGAACAACTTGGGCAGAAAATGACTTGTAGATTATGGTGGACCACAAATTGAATACAGTCAAATATCACTTGGAGACATATACACAACACAGGGGAGGCATTACTCCGCACTGCGTGGGAGGCCCCAGCTGGCGTACTGTGTCCTGATTTGGATACAGCAATTTGAGGACGAGGGAGATAAATGGGAGAAGAGCAAGGGGAAGGTTGGGAGAATAGGATTTGTTTAGTATTGCAGGCAGAAAACTGGGGTGGCAGGATAAACTAACAGGGTGTCCAACACACCGGAGAATCGCTAGCAGGAAGTCGGTCACCAGGCGTGTTCTTGATAGCGTGGAAGGGGAGGACACAATGAGGAATGACAGCTTAATTTGCTGCTGAGACGATTTATCTTAAATATTCAGTGGCACCCTTACTGACCTGTAGTCTGTCTCAGTGGCTGTCTCCCTGTGGGGGTCCCGAGGGCCGAACCCAGGGGGCTGGGGCCTGTCAGCAGGAGTTTGTCCCCAGAGCCACCCAGGTGAGGCCAGGGAGCGTTCCCCCCGGCCGCCCCGCGGGGACCCCCCCCGCCGCCTCCCCCGTTCTCTCCCTGGGGAAACTCCTCGTTTCCCGCGGCTCAGGCTCACTCCCAGCCTCGCACCGGGCCCAGCTCCGCGCCGCCTCACGGCACGGGGCTGGGGCCTGTCAAGGTTGTCCC